>NC_134586.1:28345833-28674166 GCF_037038515.1 Microtus pennsylvanicus
CCCCAAAATAAAATACTTCAGGGAGGCATGGGTTTTTAGCCAAAGTCTCTTGGTATCCCAAGGAAAATCCCATTTTCATGGGGCAAAATGACAACAGAAAGGTCAGTCAGTATTGTGTTGCTCGGGTGTCAAGATTCTCCTGCTCTTTCCATATTCCACCCTCAGGATAACCATCACAGTGCCAGGAAGGCAGGCAGAACTTGTCTTGTTTGTTGTTGTCTATCAGTGTGGGGCAGACATCCAAAGCTGATGTATCCAAAGAGACAGTAGGGCAGAACAGTTAAGAACAGTTGAGAGTCAACTTCTCTGTTTGATGCCACTTAGGTGCGTGTCTTTAGGAGGGGGTGCATGCTTCTCTGAGCTCTCCAGTTCCTCATTCATAAACTGTGACTAAATGTGTCTGTTCCACCAGGCTTCTCACAGAGGAAATCAGTATGTGTAGTGTGTAGGGCAGGTGGTGAATGTTGAGAGCTCTTTGACTATTCTTGTAGAGGTAGGAGATGTTTGTGATGCATCTGTTATGTGCAGACGCAGGCCCAGCCAGCACAGGCCTTCAAGACACCTGCTCTGTGCACCATGGAAGTGCTGCTGTTCCAGTTAGGGCGGGCCATTGCTTATGAGTTTGCTTTGGAAAGTCCTGGTGCTCTTGCGTAAAAGAGGCTTAACCTCAGGCTCAAGAGAGTGACACGTATGTGCCTGCCAAGCTGTAGAGACCCCCCATGGCCCAAAAGAGATGTTTTAGCTCATTAGTTCACCAGCAGAAAATGATGCGTCTGTGCTATGTCAGAGCTTTAGTGTACGCCATATGAATACGTGTACATGCATGTATCCATATTACTATACAAGCTGGTGTGTTCTGGGAGGAAGCATACATGCATAGAAAGACAGCCAGTGTTACAGCGGAGAAGGTAGCCATGGCTAGCAAACTGTCAATTTGATTTTATGGGTTAAAAGAGATTATTCAAGCTAAATGCCCAGCATAGTATTCAAAACTTACAAGAAAAAAAATAGGATCATTGTCACTTCTAGTAAGATGACTACCATTTAAAAAAAAACAAACCCAAACATGAAAAGAAAACCAAGGTAGCTAAGATGTGGAAAAGTTTGATTTCTTGTGTATTTCTATTGGCGATGTAAGATGGTACAGCTACTACAGAAAAACAGTGTGATGGATTTAAAAATAAAAATAGGAATTTCTCTATATATTGCTAAAATAATAGAAAGTATGGTCTCAAAGAGACATTTGTACATCGTTGATCAGAGCAGCAGCATCCACAACACACAAAGGGTAGGAATGCTCCCAGTGCCCACAGACAAGTAAATGGGTTAGTAAAGCACTGTATGCATATAATGTGTTACTACAATAAGTCGTCAGACTCTAAGAGAATTAAGTCCCTGTGCATGATGAACCCAGGGACACTGTGCTAAATGAACAAAGTCCCCAAGTAGTCGACTCCACAGAGACAGAGATAGAATAGCAGTTACGAGGGACCAGATGGGGAGAGAGTAGTGAGTCCATGTTTAATGAGGACAGAACTTCAGGTTCTCAAGGTTAGGAGAATTCTGGATACTGGTTGCACGGTAATACAAATGTACATGACACTATTGAGAGCTTACACACTTAAACACAACAGGATGGTTTTATAATGTGTATTACCATGACTTTAAGAAACAGACGTAAACGATTTCAGAAAATAACTATGGCAGCAACTAATAGAATCAAAGAAATGTCTTGATGTCGTAGTCTGTTTTCTTTTTCAATCACAGAATACTTGAGACTGAGTAATGCTTAAATACAAGGATGTTTAGCTCATAGTGTTGGGAGAGGGAGTCTGCAAGCAGAACAGTGGCTTCTGGGAGAGGTATTGTGAGCATCACATTGTGGGGAGTGGTTTGGGGAGGCAGTCAGCATGTTGTGAGACAACAGGCAGAGAGAAGGGGATCAACCTGAGTTTTAAAAAAGAATGTCTGCTGAGAATTCACCAGGTTCCAATGAGATCTGTCAGTCCCTTTCAGTGGCGCAATCCCCAATGACCTAATTACTTCTTACCTTTACTTCTTAAAGGTCCCATCGCTCCTCATGATGCCACACTGGGGACCAAATTTCTAACATGGGAACCTTGAAGGACCAACCGCACATAAACCATGGCAGAGAGAATGAGAACTGTGGTCCAGGGCTGTACTAGGGAGAACCTGCTGGTAAAAGGATTTGAGAAATTATGGAGGAGCGAACGCAGTCCAGGGACAGCTGCCACTGCTAGGTTCCTTGCTCATCCAGAAAGCATGGAGAGACTTCAGGAGCACAGAGAATAGCACACATCCCTTTTGTTTCATAATCAAATTGAAACAGCCCTGGGAGAGGCGCTATCACTGTGGCTTCAGCTCATCCTAAAGAATGAGTACTGACATTCTGTCTTAATTAGCGGAGAGCGGCTAGGGACACGGGCCTGAGGAAATGTATGTTCCTCCTCTGCTGTGCAGACGCAGTGAGTGTGTGTGGCAGGGGCTCAGGGGCACATGGGGCGGGGCCTGGGTCAATGGCTAGACGCCACTTAGAATAATTGGCCATGTTTGGGAAGGTACCGAATGGCTTGCTCCCGACTCTGGATGGAGCGCATAAAATGTCAGGGGATAATCTGCAGGAACTTCGCCTGTCTCTGCCCTTCTAGAGCCCACGGTGCTTCTGTTAGAGCTGTGTGGTGTAATTACAGACCTGACAGGTGACAGCGAGTCAGAAGAAACGGCTTACTCTGTAGACACTGAGACAATGGTTTTAAGCAAGGTGACAGTGGAGGATTCTCTCAAGCACGTGGGCCAGAAGTGACCAGCTCCAAATCCTCAGACGCAATCACTTCCAGAGCAAGCAACTTCCTTCTTAGAAGAGGTAGAGAGTTCCAAGGACACTCAGTTGCCTTTATCCCTAGAGTGTGGGGCAGGGCAGAGAGCGATGTCACCTACCTGTCTCCCACCAGCCATCCTCACCTTCTACAGCATGGCCTCTGGGTCAAGCATAGTGTTGGTACAGGCTGCGCACACTTGGATACACCGGGAGCTCCTGCCTCAAAAGTCATTGTCCAGAGGAGACTTGGCCGAGGAAGTAAAGGGAGAGAGGGAGGCCAGGAGTAGCCGTCTATCAGTTTTCGTCTGGGGCTGAGAGTGGAGTAATTCAGAATTGAGTTCCTTTTGTGACAGTAGGGTATTGAGGACCCGGCCCAGGGAGGTGGCTCTTCTGTCAGCCCCATGGCAGCTCACATCATACCATGGAAGTTGTTAGGACAGGGCACGGGAACAGGTGACAGAGCTCTGGACATGCCACAGAGCAAGGGGACTGAATAGACAAAAGCTTGTAAAGACACAAGCATGGCTCTGAAGACTAGTCCTGCCGTGTGCCTGACCTGGACTCCAGCCTGAGGGGAGTCATGGGGTGGGAGGACTTGGGGGCACTGGCTGCCAGGTACTCACCAGGGACACGGATGCTGCTCCGTTCCCTCCGCATCCAGAGGCAGCGGTTTACAGAAACTTCTTTTACTCTTGATTTGCTCCCCCTATGCATTTTGTTTTGATTTTCTTATGTGCCTATGTGAATGTTTGCTACACATACGTGGGTGCCCACAAAGGCCAGAGGGGGAGGTTGGATACCCCGGAGCTAGGGAATTGGGGGCTGCCAGATGAGGGTCCTGAGAACCAAACTTGGAGCTGTCTCAGAAGAGAAGTAAGTCGTCTTTCCAGGCCCTGTGCATTTGGATTTGATTGGTGTCTGTGTTAGGGGCCAGAGGAATGGTTTGGGGCTGAGCTAGGCCATACCTGCCCTGAGAAGATGGCTGTAGGAGTGCTAAGTGGGGGCTCAGGGCCAGTGACAGATCTACTGGGGCCTCCCTGTGCCACAGGAGGCTCCATCTCATTCCCTTATCTGAATCATTTTGACATTTCCCAGAAGGCTCTTGTTACTTCCCGAGGCTGAGGAAGCCCCAAGAGCTACTCTGGTCTTGACACCAGCTCCCACCTCTTTAGTATTCAAGTCTCTGGATCTGGGGGTTCTGCTGGTCTCTTTACTCTCATGGATGTTCTTTCCTTTTTCAGGGGACCTTTCTAATTCTACTTCAAACTGGTCCCCTATTCAGGCCATGGGATATCCCTTGCCAAAGGGCCAGTCACTTTGTTACTGATCTTTGGGTTCCAAACTCCAGTGGTTGGAATCCTGGAGATCAGTTCTGCTATGTCTAATGGTCAGGCTTGCTTTTATTTGTTTCCCACTTGTTTGTTGAATGAATATGTGAGTACACACACACACACACACACACGAATGTATGTTTTAGTGAAAAAGAAAAATGAAAGTAGCAACTCCAGTCTTGATTCCCTATCCATCCGGCAGCTGTGTACGACTTGCAGTCTGAGCAGTGTACACAAATCATTAAATAGCAATTACCATAATTAGCAGGGTGTGCACCCTTGTGCCCAGCTCCTCTGGTGTACCTTGGATTAATGGATACTGTGGGGCCACCAGCTAAGGAAGAAGATGGTGTCTGGCTTCTTTGGGTGTTTTTACTCCAAGGCCCTATTCTTTTTCAGAAAAGATGTCACCATTACATTATCTGTGGCTGCCAGTTCCTGCTCCTCTGTCCCCCATCTAGAACTCTAGAAAAACTGCATGTGGCCAGCAGCTTAGGTGTAGCCATGGTCAGGCACACAGGCCAAGGGGCAGGCAAGTGCTGGTGTTCCTGGAAACCAGAGTCCTTTTGTACTGTGCGTGCTTCTCCGCTCTCTATCCTTAAGAAAGTGAGAGCCAGTCCAGGCAGCGCCCCTGTAGCCCTCATCCTGTGAAGGGTTTCAAGGGCGGGAACATTGTGGCAGCAGGTGGTTTAAGGCCATGGATGACTGGGGCTCCAGCCTGTGAACACACAGATTCACAGTCGCTCTGATACTAGGATAAAAGGGGATCTAGCTTCTCCCTCTAGCCACGGGGCAGCTAACCACTCAGGCTTCATGGTGGCTGTGGTGTCACCTGCAGCTCTGACTGTCTCCCTATCCAGCAGCTGCCGCAGCCTCTTGAGTTCCTTGGATCCTCTCTGTCCATCCAGGAGCCTCTTTCTGGCTTCCAGAGGAACTGTAGAAGGAAGAGAGACCGTGTAAATCTTGGCCCCACCTGTTCATCAGCTATGGATGGATGGGCTCTGCTGTCTGTCTTCAGCTCAGACAGTGCTAGTTTGGGAGCCCCTTCCTGGAAAGTTTGCATCAGGCAGGTCCAGTTTTGCATCTGTACTGTGGAGACTTGGAATTTCTTGTAAGGCTGCTGGGACAGTGAAAGGCATAGATGCCCCAGCCCTGTGCTGGCATGGGTCAATCAGGTAATTAGTTCTGATGATGCAGGAATGAATGAGCATCAACTGTGGGTCCCATGTGGACTCCTGTGGGTTCTGGGAAGAGGGTAGTGCAATAATACAGGGCTCACACGTAATACTGTGTTAGGGGGTGGAGGTGGAAGGATGGTAATTGACAGACAGACCAGTGAACAAGTAGGGCAGTTTGAGGTGGTGTTATGTGCTGCAAACAAAGAAAATTAATGTGACGTTAGAGTCCAGGGCCAGTTCATCTAAACCGGACTCCTGGGAGGACCTCTACGTTGGCCAGGTTCATTGCATCTACATGCTCTGGCAGGGCTTGTTGTTCTTTTTTTTTCCAGTAGCCAACGTTTATTTATAGGACATTATTAAGAAATTAACTCAAAGCCGGGCGGTGGTGGCGCACGTCTTTAATCACAGCACTCGGGAGGCAGAGGCAGGCAGATATCTGTGAGTTCGAGGCCAGCCTGGTCTAGAAGAGCTAATTCCAGGACAGGAACCAAAAAAAAAAAAGCTATGGAGAAACCCTGTCTCGAAAATCAAAAACAAACAAACAAACAAACAAACAAAACAGAAAGAAAGAAATTCAAGGCATTAGAAAAATGGTTCAGTGGTTAAAAGTGCTTATGCTCTTCTCGAAGACCTGAGTTCGATTCCCAGTACCCCATCTTGGGTAGTTCTCAACTGGCTGGAACCCAAGCTCCAGGAGGTCTGAAACCCTGTTCTAGACTCTCAGCACCCAGACACACATGGCACACGCATATACACACATAAAAATAAACAGAAGTTGCTTTTAAAAAATTGTTTCAAGTTGTTCTTCTGGGTGATGGCATTGCCCTTCACCTGTGCATGGCTAGTTTAATCTGTGCAGGTTATCCCCAGGGCTGCTGTCTCTGCTCTGAGGATGAATCAGAGGCAGTGGCTGAGACCCTGGGGTGGGCCCGGTTGCCTGCAATGTGGATTCTTGGGTGGGGGTTAAGGGGTGCGTGTGTCTGTGTGTGTGTGTGTGTTTAACTGAAGTAGTAATATTCTTGGCTTTGTGGTACAAAGTGACTGATACCTGGGGTGGGGAAGCACAGACTCCAGGCTGTGCATCCTTCCCTCCACCTTGAGAAGTCCCTCGTGGCCAGAGCAGTCATGATACTGCAGATGTGTGTGGAGCCAAGCAGTAGGGGTCCCTTCCACCAGTGGCACCATGTTTATGATTAAGCCAACACTCTGAGGGCCACCAGATGAGGGGGTGATAGCGGTGAGGCTAAAAGTCTCAGCCACATCTGTGGCCTCATCTTCCTTCCCCTTCCTTCCTCCTTCCCTTTTCTCCTCTATGTGGGTACAGGAACGTGGGCACACCCCCCACCCCGCTCTCCAGATAGTGCCACAAATTCCCAGTTGCTGTGCCTTTTAAACAGGCTTGTTCCTTTTGTCTCAGTCTGGTAAGTCACATCTCTATGTAAATGTGAAGTTTAGAAGATGATTGTTAAGCTTACAATCCATAAAAATGAAAAAAAATTTCAGTCTTACTTGACAGCACCATGTCTGTTTGGCAGAATATCTGGGGTCAGATAAATGTGAGTTTACCATATCCAGCTCCGTTTGGGCCAGAACCATTGGAAAAGATAGTGGAACAGGAGAGTAATACTAGACTTCAGGGAGCAAAATAGGGTCCCGTGATTAGAAGTGTGGAGCACAGCCACTCAGATTGGGATTGGGCACAGTCCTGAGCAGGGCAGGCTCTCCTGGCCTACGCTGTCCCCCACTCTTCTCTTCCACTGTCCCACGTCTCTGAACACTCTGCACTGGACCTATCACCTGGCAGCCCTCAGAAGACCAGGCCTGGTGCTGCTCTACCCTCTGTGAGAGATGCCAGCTCACCTAGTTTCTCATGGCAACCTGATGGGTCCTCTCATGTCTTTCCCCTGGGCTGTGGCAGGCTCGGGGAACCAGTGGGTCGACAGGAGTAGGCTTAGATGATGTCAGGGAGGACATGGCGGGAAGTCGTTTGTGGCTCTCGGAACAGGACCCCATCCTCCCGGCAGAGGTAGTAGTGTGTGGTGCTGATGATAAAGACGGCTGAGGGAGATCCGCGCTGCCCTTGATCTGGGGAGCCGGTTATGGAGTCCTCTGGATGTTTCCTGTTTGAGAATAAGCCTTCTGCTCTCTGTGATCCTCATGTCCAGAATGTCCAGAAGATTGTCAAGCCTTCCCTTCAAGTCTGGAGATGTGAGTCAGGCCCCAACTCTGTGGCTTAAAAGTAGCTCTCTGAAGCCCGCGTCCTTCCCAGGAGGAGGGAAGAGTGGACGGCCAGGTACTTCAAGGGCCTCGCCTGGGCAGGAAGTATACAGGGAGCTTGAATGTGTGCGCATAGGCATTTGCCTCCCCCCCCCCCCCCCCCGAGGCAGTTAGATTTCATTTCAGGCCCAAGGAAGGGCTTAGCACATTGACTGCGGCAGAGCTTTGCCTGAGGGCATCTGAGCAGGTGCCCAGAGGACACACTAGGTCCATTCCACTTTTCCTGTGAGTTCACCTAGCCACTCCCCCAACTTGTATTCCTAGGAAAAAGTTTCCTCCACCTGCCTCTGCCTGACCCTGAGGCCATCAGTCACCTTTTTCCCTGACTTCCAGAGGAGGTGGGAAAGATTTACTGTTGGGCCCTCCAATTGTTAAAGATATGCAAAGGGACTCAGCAGGTCTCCTAAACCCCTAGTTCTGGCAGGGCATCAAGGGCTGGAGAGGTGGCAGGTACCTGGCTTGGCTCTCCACAGGGTGTTCACAGGTAGGAAGGCTTGTGGGTCTAGCTATTCATGGGTGGGCATGTTTGTGGTGCCACCCAGCCTTCCCTAGCACCCTGCAAAGAGGGAATTGCTATTTCTAATTTTAGAAGTGAGAACACTAAGGAGGTTCTAGGACTGACCCGAGAGGTTGAGTCACACCGCTTGAAACAAGCCCCCAGGCTCCTTCCTCCCCTAGGAGAAGTCAGCCTGTCATTTTCTTGCAGATCATATAGGTCCCCATCTTGGTGGAGGGGGCCAGCTACCCTGTTGCCCTCAGGTGACAGATCAGGCAAGACCCCTGCCTCTTAGCCCTCCATATGCTGTATCGCCCAGTGAACACCCCTGCAAATCCCAGTGCTGTCCTTGGCACAGGGACATCCCATATCCCACCCGAGTCTTTAGGCTTAACTGCATGGAAGAGTGTACTGGATTCACTGCAGGAAGCAAAACTTAGCTTCATTGATCTCTCCAGTTCTTTTTCCTCAGAATGGCTCATGGTTGGAAGGTATCTGAGAGTTAATCTAGTCTAATTGTCCTAACTGGGATGTGTCTCAGCAAGCTCCAGGATGCTTTCTAGACATATCCATGAACCCTGAGGCTCAGGATTTAGTCCACATCTTCTCTATACTGCTATGACAGATACATTACTGGCATCCTTTCTTTTCTTTTACTTCTGCTAGGAAGGTGGGTGGTAGCTGTCTTGGACCACCAAGCAGACATTAGACCAGTACGCTGGAAGTACTTGGTTTCTGTAAGCTGCGCAGACCAGACAGTTTCCCTCCATAGTTCCACACAAGTTGAAAACGATTCACTTCCATTTTGTTTAATTCACAGAAAGGCAGTCTAGACCTACCCTTTGGGACTCAGGTGTTGGATGTGAGGCTCCTTCCCCTTTTATGTTGTCAATAGCTTTATACATCCTCTGTGTATCTGTTATGCTGATGTTTCCCTTGCAAAGCCATACAGAGAAACACAGTTAGGCATGTCCAATTTTTCAGCAAGCGTTCTCCTGGGTGGCAAAGGTACCTTATTCTGCCAGTAACTAGCTCTGTGGCTTTGAGTTCATTGTGATCCACAGTGCAATGACAGTTTTCCACTGGATGGCTGCCATGCTCCAGTCATTTCTAACGGCCCCTGAGGCTGCCCAAAGTTCTAACGGCATTGGTGTCCATTAGGGAGTTCAGGGTCTTTGCGCCTGGTTGACTGAGTTCACTTGGTGACAGTGCTGGATGGCTAGAAAAAGGATGGAGTTGGGGATGGATAATGCAGTAGTGTGGTTGGAAGCAAGATCATGAGCTTGGAATGTCACGTTCTTGTGGAAGATGAACATTCAGTTCCCTTGTTATTAGTCCTTACAAGTGAAAATTCAGCCCTTGGTCCTTCACCTACGGTAGGCAATCTACATGTGGTACCTGTTCTTAGAGAGGAAGTTTGATACAACTTCAGCCCAATGGATAACAAGTCTTCCTTTCTTTTCATGCTGGGGCTAGAGCTTAGGGTGTTATCCATGTTGACTAGACAATTGTGCACCATTGAGCTACATCCCTAGCCTTTGGGGATGTGTGGATATTTTAAGAGCAGGCCTTATGATGTATCCCAGGAAGTCCTGCACTTTCAATCTTCTTGCTTCAGCTTCCCCAAGTAGCTGGGTCTATTGGCTTGCACCACCAGATGGAGGGAAAGCAGGGAGGGTAGTCATGTTAGATTGATCTAGAATCAGGACTGCCAGCAACTATGTTCATTGCACTGTGTAGAGGGTATTGGCTGGGATTTCTTGCTCCTTAATAATCCCAGAATTTTGAAAGGTGTTCTAAGCAACATGGCCTTTTACTGCTTCTTGTCCTGGTCAGTTGGATCTCCTAGGAAATACTTGGCTACCATGGCTGGACCATTTCTGTCAAGTAGACCTGTAAGCTGTGGCTTACTTCAGTTCTCAGGATAACATCACAATAGTTACTGGGAGGCTAGTATTTTCCTTTGTTTTATTTCAGTTTGTTCACTCACACAGTTCTGACTCCAGCATGGATGTTGCATGAGTTGAAGGTAGAGATGGATGGGTGAAGCCAAGCCACAGTACAACCTATGTTGTCAGATTCTTGCACTTCCCCATTACCTCTGGGAAAGGCTTTTGGAATTAAAAAAAAAAAAGATGAAGACTAGTGAATTGAATTGATACTCCAAGCCCCTGTGGGAATGTGGACAGCCATAATTCTTGACAAATTGGTTCTGGAGAAAGCTGGGTACAAGATCAGCAAACGTTCCGCCAGCCTGTTCTTGAGCTGTGTGTTTGCCATCCTGGTCTAGTTTGAAGCTGATGACTAGACAGGGGTTTCACAGTGCCATCTTCCATTAGAATGTCATTTTAAATATTGTTGAGGCATTTTTATTGTGCCATTGATCACCCGCAACATGCATTCTGACAGCAGAGGTAAGACAAGATCACTTAGCCACCACAGAATGGCTAAGAGCAAGTGACATGCCGAGGAGCTTGTCTGTCTACGAGTCAGATGAAATTAAGTGCCATGCATTATCATTCCTGTTCTATTTTTATCTCTTTAGTTCATGTGTTCAGTGGAAACAGCAGCTTCATGAGCATTAACAGAGCTGGCTCTTCTGGGAACTAAAGACCGGAGTGACGGGATGAATGGGCAGTACCTCCTGGTCACTGGGCCACCATGGAACATGCAGACCCGTTACCCCTTGCTAGATGCTAGCCAGATATTCCCGCCTTTCAGTCTTAGCACACTTCCTTCCCCAGAATCATGTCCTTTTTCTGCACTTGATGTTGGAATGACTTTGATGAAAGGGTCAGCGTTATCAGCAGGGTCTGTTGTTTAGATACATGGTTTCAAACAGAACTCTGTAGCAGGATTAGGTCTGCCTTACAGTATAAGCTTGTGCTGCCACACTCAAGCCCAAGTGTGGACTGTGCAGAAGGAGCGCGTCCTTTCTCTGTAGTGCCTGTACCTGCTGTACCCTGGCAAGTAGTCACCACAGTGAAGCATCATGCCAGGCCCGTTGATAAAATAGCTTCCTTATGCGCCCTGTCAAGAAAGCCTGTCCTCTTATGTACATTCCACGTCCCCCATCCTTGCTTGTCACTCTAGATTCTTCAAGTGTTCGCCTTCCTCCAACAATACCAATTTAATTTGATCATTTTGGGAAAACTAAAAACAGTTCTGCTGACCAGCTGTGGTTGTAGTTTGCTTGTGTGGTGATGGCAGAGACTTTCAAGGTATGGAAAAAATGCAGGTCCGTATATGCTTTCTGAAGTTAATATCAGAGAAAACAACACCAGAAGAGAGTAAGAACTAAAATAAGCGCAAAAAGAGTGTCATCTGAAGGTTGTGGTGTTGGTGTTGCTGTTACAGTCTTTGGGTAAATACAGATGGATTCTGAGTGGGATCAACATAAGGGTCCATGCATTCTACCAAAAATTTCACTTAAATGCTGGGAACTTACCAGCATGGTGAGATAATGGAATTAGCATCACAGCATAGGTAATAGGAATGCAGGAGATGCCCGGAGGGACCCACCTTCATGAGGTATGCAGTGCGGAGGGATGGAATGGGATAGAATGCATAATCTTGGGAAAATCATCTCATGTTGTGAGTTTCAGTGTCTCATCCTAGAAACAGGGGCTAGCATTAAAAAGTACAAAGATCGCCCTAAATTAAGAGCTGACCTTCATTCTACTCATCTGTGCACTAATTGCTATTTCAAACACTGTAGGTGTGGAGACCCCTTAAATCCTTATGAGGCCCTGGGAAGAAGCTTCTAGTGTTGTTGCCATTTTACTGGTAGGAGAGTTATGAGCTTGTGTTAAATACAGAGGCCAAAACGCTTAGCTAGTATACGATTTTTCTGAGGCTCTAAATTATGTAATATTAGGAGAGAATAACAGTTTTACCCTGCAACCTTTATACAAACTCTTGGCCAGATGGAGATATCAAAAGCAATTTCTAAAAACAATGATAAATCAGTGATGAAGGGAAGGATTATATAATAAATGGTGCTAGGACAATCAGTTAGCTACTTGAAAAAAATATCAAAGAGGTTTAGATCTTCATCTCGCTCCATTTCCCACAATATAGTCTAAGTTAAGTAAGTAGATTAATGGGGAAATAAAAGAAGAAAATAGGGGTGAGTATCAAATCTCTGCCAGGGATCAGACTTTATATCGCTCCAAAAAATAGAAGAAACTACAATGACAGTCTCTGCTTCAGTGTCAGAAATACCTCGGTCAGAAATAAAGGGGCAAACAGGAAATCTGGGAAAGTGCTTACCACAAACATTACATTTTTCTTATGTTATGTTAGTATTAAACATATGCTTAAAGCAATAAGAAATACAAAGGCTCTGATAGATAAGTGGGCAAAAAAAAAATTCAGTATTCAAGTTGTAATTTTAATTTGTAATTTTAAAATTCTACACAGAAAAACCCTGTCTGAAATTCTACACAGAAAAACCCTGTCTGAAAACAAAACAAAAGAAATGCCATACTATTATTATATTTGTACATCCACATCATACACACACACACACACGTTTGGGATTATGTGTGTAGGATTAAGAAGCAACCACACTCTGTAGCACCTGCCATCTAGACCTCGGCTCTCCACTAAAAGAAATCAAAATCAAAGTTGCTACAGGAGAACCTTCTGCAATGTCTGATGTGAGAAAGTCCCCGAGAAGGATAAGACAAGGATGTGACACAGGCCAGTCCCAAGGAACAGCCACTGGCCTGGTCTAAGATACTTCGTACATAGAGAGAAATGACGGTATTAACAGACAAACTGGATCCACAAGTCTGTGCTGATGTAAGTAGTGGAGAATGAGAAACGCTTCACTGTGGGTCACACTACACGAACAAGTGCAAGTGGGACAGTGGTGTCAGAATGTCACCCACACTTTGGCCACTGTCCCTTGACTTCTAAAGAATCATCAGTGTATGCTAAAGCTAGCAGATGGGCCTTGAATGAGGAGCATGATGTTTGTATCAATTATTGATGTAACCGAACAGTAACCTTTCAGTGCAGAAACTAGACATCGCCCTAACCCAGTGACTGAAGTTAGCCTCGCTAACATAGCAGCATCACGCTCCTGATCTCACTTCTCGAGATGAGCACAGTGTCCCATCAGTGGCGGGCTTGCCCAAACACACAGTCTTCATCTAATCAGGAAGAAATGTCAGGCGAATGCAAACTGAAGGATAGATGGCAAATATCCCTGGGTATCCTTTTCTAAAAGCCATGGTCATGAAAAGCAGAGCCCGAGGGAGCCACTGAATATTAAAGAAGGCTCCGCATGGAACAGCTAAATGCAACGCAGGATCTTGGATTGATTCCTGGATTAGTTTTCTTTTTCTTTTGAGCTATGAACGATGGGAAGTAAAATTTGAGGCTTGCGAGATAGATACCATGTTGCATCAATGTCAGCTTTCTGATTTTGCTCATCACGTTGTCTGAGAATCCTGGCATAAAAGGGTATCATATTTGGAACTCAGCCTCAGATGAATCAGAAAATCTACATGTATTTATGTATATTTATGTATAAGGTGGCACACACACACATATATATGTCTTGCAGAAATGATGGAACAAAAACAAAAAAAAGTTAACAATTGGGCAGTTGATGGAAGAGGAGATGGGGTGTTTCACCATTCTTGCAACGTTTCTGTAAATCTGAATGATTTCAAAATAAAAAGTTAAAACCCTAAGTGCAAGGATAAGCATGAAAGGAGCACGGACTGACAGTGAAGAGGAGCTCTTGAGGACTGCCAACAGGTTTCTCTGGAAATACAGTCTGTCAAGTTTGTATTGGGAATCTTAGGAAAACTTACTACCTTTAGCTTTAGTTCTAGATGAAGAAAACCTATAAGGATTAGCTCTAATGCCGCTTAAGAGGTCGCGGAGACAGCATGGAGTGTAGCCTGCATGGGCCGTGGAGGGCTGTGGCAGGCACTACGGAATCTCATTTCATCATCCGTAGGTGCGGGAAATGGAACTGGAAAGAAAATGATGCAGCAGGTCCAGTGTGTAACTACAGCTGAAGCTGGGATCCGACGTGGCATGGGGTTAGCTCTCTTTGACTAAAATGTACACTTGAGATAGCATAAACTGTTTTCTTTGGTGGCAGTGTATGATCAGACTCACCCACTGCTTTGGGTCAGGTGGACATGCCAGCCGACGATGCCAGGAAGACAAGGGAGAGAGGAAAGGGCCAGAGTCCTGCAGTTTTCTTAAAAGACCATGGCCCCAATGACCCAATTTGGCCCTATTATCTAATGATTCCCCCTCCCCTTTAGCATCACAAAGCCAGAAACCAAGCCTCTAACCCAGGAGCCTTTTGGAGAGGCACTCCATATTTAAACCACAGCAGGGACTCTCTAACCTGCACTACAGCCCTGGTTGACCTCCTGGCTCAGGTGAGCAGTAGGTGAAATCTGGTTCTCCTTTTCTTATCTGATCCTGACATGCCCACTTATAGGTATCATCCCTTCTGACACTGACCCCTGCCTTGAAAGAGAAAGTTCCTTCTAATAGGTTTTCCTTGGGTTGCTGCCTCTGGTGAAAAGGTTGGAATTCCCATTAGGCCATTCTTACCACTTCCTATTCCACCTGATAACGAGGTACCACTCTTACTGCAGTCTGGCTCTTAGCAGCTCATAGTAATGACACTGAAGGCTTTGAGATGAGCTGAAAGCCAGAGGAGGACACTATGTTGCTTCACTAATATGGCCCAACTCTTGTCTGGTGATCAGGGCAAGTTCTCCAGGGAGGAATGGAGCTATAGTGAAACAAGACTGGACTTTCATTCCCAGTAGGTCGGGACTTCATTTTGTCTTAGCCGTGTGGTTTCCAGCAAATTTGTTACCTATTGCTTTTACTATTAAAGATAACAAACCATCACAAGCTTTAGATGAAAAGGTGAATACCAGAGACTTGTCATAACCAACTCTTGCCAATTGCATGTCCCTCCTACTTAAGCAGTTATTCATGTAGTGCTTTTGGGTTTCCTTGTGTGCGCTAATTATCTTAAGCGGTATTTGCAGGACTTCACATATAACACAGCACCGTGGACCTATACAAATGCCCAAAGACTGACACAGTCTACTCAGAGATTCTTAAATGTGCTTCCCGTTGAGTGGTAGTCACATATGAGCTCTGACATCATCCTGCAGGGGAACTGAGCTTGGCCGTCCCAGTGTTTCAGCGGCCTGCCAGCCGTGCCATTTCTCGTTACTATAGCTGGTCAGTGTGACGATGACGACCAGTCATCACCCAGAAGCCTTGTCCTGGGCTGTGTCCTCAAGGCGGCCTCCATGATCTTTGTCTCCTGGTGGTCTATGCCGCAGGCCTTCTGCTTCCCACTAGCTGAAGCCATCAGGAATCCGAAACACAATGATAACAAAGAGCTTCCCTCTTGACCAACACCCCTCCCGTCGCCTTGAAGACAGTCCCCAGGGATGACCTTTCATTGGGTCATCTCCTCTGTGCTGAGCATGTTAGACAAAATGTCGTCAGATACATGGTAAGCTGTACAATCATACGGGAAGTCAGAAGGGCTCTTCTGTGATTAGCCACCTGCTAGGTGACACTTCAGGTGCGCTTTGTTCCCAGGAAGCAGCCCAGCTCTCTTCCTTCAGATGAATCTCTTAGCTTTGCAACTAAGGGGTAAAACGTTGTGTGAAAGCCTGCCAGGAACCTACTCCATATAAACAGTTACCCTGAGTACAGCATTTCCCCAGAAGGCTTAGGGTGGTGATGTCTGTCTGTCTCTCCATAACTTGTATTGGGATCAAGTAAAGCCTCATGGTGAGTTCTGAAGTACAGAGTCAGGATGAAATGAACTGTCACAACTGTCACTCAAATACAGTGATGTGTGTCTTCCTCCCAGAATCAATGCTCCTCAAATACAGTGATATGCATCTTTCTCCCAGAATCAATGCTCCTCAAATACAGTGATATGCATCTTTCTCCCAGGTTCAATACCACCCAAATACAGTGATGTGCGTGTTCCTCCCTAGGTCAGTGCTCCTCAAATACAGTGATGTGCGTCTTCCTCCCAGAATCAATGCTCCTCAAATACAGTGATGTGTGTGTTCCTCCCATGGTCAGTGCTCCTCAAATACAGTGATGTGCGTCTTCCTCCCAGGGTCAGTGCTCCCCAAATACAGTGATGTGTGTGTTCCTCCCATGGTCAGTGCTCCTCAAATACAGTGATGTGCGTCTTCCTCCCAGGGTCAGTGCTCCTCAAATACAGTGATGTGTATGTTCCCTCCCTAGGTCAATGTTACTCAAATATAGATAATTTGTCATTATCGAAGAAGTTAGAAATAATAATGGGAGCAGGGGGGAGAGTGTGGGGGAAGAGCACCAAACATCCTCTTTGCTTCTCTGTGACAATTTCACAAACTATTTGAAGCCGCATTGATTCTCAAGGGGAAAACCACAAGGAAAGCAGGACTAGAGAAATTCTGTTTCCCTCCCACTGCGTGGAAATGCCCCTCTGCTAATGTAAGGTATAGAGTTTTCTAATGAAAACATCCAACATGCATTAGAAACCATTATTCTGGCTGTCTGCTGGCTTTCTGCGCATTACTCATCTGCTTTGTGGACTTCTCGAGGATTGGAGATGATCTTCTTAAATTTCAGGTAACGCGAGCAAGGTTGACTGTCGGCCCTCTTTGATTTTTCTGCGATCGACAGGGCGGTGGTTCTCATACAGAGCTGTGTTTGTCAGTGTCCTATTTTGCTGCCCAGGTCCATGGCTCCTATTTTTAGCAGCTTTGTGGTATTGTGAATCCCAGACTTCAACCCCCAGTGAGTCAGAAGGTCTGGCTGCCCAGAGATATGTGACTCAGATGGCAAGAATAGTCCAATCACCAGGAGGTGAGGGTTTAAAGCAAAGCTTTTGTGCCTAGTGGAAAACGTAAATGAAAACAGATGTTTAAATAGAAATCTATTGCCCTTCTGGGAAGGTTCTTTGCCTTCATCCCTGAAAGTTTTCATCCTCTACCCGGGGAGGAACCTGAGCTGCTGGCCTAGAAATAGGGCCAATTCATTAGCCATTTCCTCCACCTCAGGAGCCTTCCTGGCAGCCTGAGGGAGGGATTTCTGGGTCACATCAGCATCAGGAATTAACAAAACAACCTCTTCATGGTCAGCAATGGTGGGTCAGAGAAGCAGAGAGCAGATATGGGGGGCAGGCCAGGGACACATGTATTCTTGGGCTTTTATTGTTTTAGGGCCAAGAAACTGTAGGAAGTGGTAGATGTTTTGAGAAGATGAGAAGAAACAGGTTGATAGCTCCTAGATTAGATATTGGATAAGAAATTATCATAATTTATTTATCTATCAGCCCCCCCCATTCAGATATCTTCCAGTACCTCTAGCCAGCTGCCTTTTTCCGATCTATTTATCCATCAGTCCAGACACCCAATCATCTGTCTGTTCATCGATCCAGCTGTCCATCGTTCCAGTCATCTACCAACCCATCAGCTATTCATCTGTTATCTAACCATCCATCCCTCCATCCATATACTCATTTATCTTGCCACCTACCTGTGTATCACTCATCTACCCAACCCCCATCTGCTACCACCCACTCATCTCTCTTTCCATGCATCTGTCTGACCACCTACCCATCCATCAATGCTTTCAGTCATTCACCAAAGCACATTCACTACAGTTTATTCTTTCATTCATCCACATGACCATTTATTCTCCCACCTACCCACCTGTTCATCTATCTATCCATCTGCTATGCATCTATCATCCATCCATATATCTATCCATCTGCTCATGCATCTGTCATCCATCCATCCATCTATCCATCTGCTCATGCATCTGTCATCCATCCATCCATCCATCCGCTCATGCATCTGTCATCCATCCATCCATCTATCTATCCATCTGCTCATGCATCTGTCATCCATCCATCCATCCATCTATCTATCCATCTGCTCATGCATCTGTCATCCATCCATCTATCCATCTGCTCATGCATCTGTCATCCATCCATCCATCTATCTATCCATCTGCTCATGCATCTGTCATCCATCCATCCATCTATCTATCCATCTGCTCATGCATCTGTCATCCATCCATCCATCTATCTATCCATCCGCTCATGCATCTGTCATCCATCCATCCATCTATCTATCCATCTGCTCATGCATCTGTCATCCATCCATCCATCCATCTATCTATCCATCTGCTCATGCATCTGTCATCCATCCATCTATCCATCTGCTCATGCATCTGTCATCCATCCATCCATCTATCTATCCATCTGCTCATGCATCTGTCATCCATCCATCTATCCATCTGCTCATGCATCTGTCATCCATCCATCCATCTATCTATCCATCTGCTCATGCATCTGTCATCCATCCATCCATCTATCTATCCATCTGCTCATGCATCTGTCATCCATCCATCCATCTATCTATCCATCTGCTCATGCATCTGTCATCCATCCATCTATCTATCTATCCATCTGCTCATGCATCTGTCATCCATCCATCCATCTATCTATCCATCTGCTCATGCATCTGTCATCCATCCATCCATCCATCTATCTATCCATCTGCTCATGCATCTGTCATCCATCCATCTATCCATCTGCTCATGCATCTGTCATCCATCCATCTATCTATCCATCTGCTCATGCATCTGTCATCCATCCATCCATCCATCTGCTCATGCATCTGTCATCCATCCATCTATCCATCTGCTCATGCATCTGTCATCCATCCATCCATCTATCCATCTGCTCATGCATCTGTCATCCATCCATCCATCCATCCGCTCATGCATCTGTCATCCATCCATCCATCTATCTATCCATCTGCTCATGCATCTGTCATCCATCCATCCATCTATCCATCTGCTCATGCATCTGTCATCCATCCATCTATCTATCCATCTGCTCATGCATCTGTCATCCATCCATCCATCCATCTGCTCATGCATCTGTCATCCATCCATCTATCTATCCATCTGCTCATGCATCTGTCATCCATCCATCCATCTATCTATCCATCTGCTCATGCATCTGTCATCCATCCATCCATCCATCTATCTATCCATCTGCTCATGCATCTGTCATCCATCCATCTATCCATCTGCTCATGCATCTGTCATCCATCCATCCATCTATCTATCCATCTGCTCATGCATCTGTCATCCATCCATCCATCTATCCATCTGCTCATGCATCTGTCATCCATCCATCTATCCATCTGCTCATGCATCTGTCATCCATCCATCTATCTATCCATCTGCTCATGCATCTGTCATCCATCCATCTATCCATCTGCTCATGCATCTGTCATCCATCCATCTATCTATCCATCTGCTCATGCATCTGTCATCCATCCATCTATCCATCTGCTCATGCATCTGTCATCCATCCATCTATCCATCTGCTCATGCATCTGTCATCCATCCATCCATCTATCCATCTGCTCATGCATCTGTCATCCATCCATCCATTTCATCTATCTTTCCAATCATACACACACACCTACAATCTCTTCAGTCATCCCTCCAGCATATTATGTATGGAAATCTGACTATACATGAAGCTCTTTGCTAGGTGCTAGGAGAACAACGCCCATACCTGAGAAGCCTCCAGATTGGTTGGAGGAAAACTGGCACAGAGGCGATCTTTCTACAGTATGCCTGCCAAGGTGAAAGTTTCATGATGCCAAGTTGTCGACATGTGTGCTCTTAAAATGCTTGTGTACTCTGAGAGGCTCTGCTCCAGTTGAGATAAATGGACTTTCAGGATAAACCATAAGATAAACCTGAATAGATGAAGCCAGAATCATTTTTTACTCACATGAGCACCCTTGTAGTCCTTCGTAGTTCCCCGAAGACCCCGTTCTGAGTTTAGGTCACCACATGAGATGATACCTTCTCTTAGTGTGGTTGAAGGTTCTAGGGATCAATAGTCCCTCCTCCAAACCCACCAGGGTCAAGATTCTTATCTGGAAGCGCCAGTAATTGTGTTTTTAGCTGCTGTTTTGATTTTCCAGTGTTCCATGAAAGCTCCCGAATCTCTTCCCTAAATAAAAAGTCATGTTTTGTATTTGGTAAAGTGTTTGTAGCATAGTGCTCAACCAAGCAGAACTAAGCTACTGACAAAATACTGTCTCAGCCATTTAATAATAATAGCTAACATTTGTACAGCACTCTACAGTTTAACAAAGCACCTTTAACACACTCAGCCTCCTGAGCTCTTTGCAGTGGCCCATGGACGCCCAAGGGCAGGCTATCATGGGTGATTTACCCATGATATTAGCTGTTCTGGGGAGGCCATTCTGGGACCACAGAAGATGACCAAGGTCACTTGTAGACTCCACAGCCAGAAACTGTCCATCCAGCTTTGTTCTCCGTCTCTGGTGTCAGCACCCCATAGTATTTTACATGTGGTCACCAGGTCAGATACCTTAACTGTGCTCTTCTCTTGCTTTAATGCTTAGAGTGACCATCCGAGGGTTAGGTCCAAGGTCTCAGTACCATTGTCTTCTCCATCTTCCTACCCACCCCCAACAGCTACCATCAGATTCTCCTTTCTACAGCAAGATGGACTTGGCTGGACTATGTCACAGTCTACGTAGATCATTGGATTGGCCAGACGCAGGATAGGAGAGAGGCTGCTGTTTTTTCTGCTGTACCTATGGCAAAGGGCGATTAATTAACAGCATTTCTCGTTTACATCAGCAAGTCAGAGCCTTTGAATCAATGAGATGAACATCTGTGAGCCAAGAACTAGGTTGCCTAATATAGACACTGTGGGCCATAAAGAGCTTGACAGTGATAAAGGTGGGGGAGGTGTTTGCCTCCAGGTCCTGGCTACATGGCTTGAGAGGCATTGGAATAGAGAGAGCTCTTCATGAGGGAATGTCCCCATCCCACTGCTGTGGCAGGTGGTAGCGTGGAAGCGTTTCCTTCTCTCCAGTCTCCTTACTGACCACAGATGGTCCCTCTGTACTGTTATGGAAGGTTCTGGTGCCCCCGAGGACCGGGTGAGGACTGAGGAGAGAACCATGGTGAGCACACCTGTGCATGGACCAGGGTCTGGAAAACACGAGTATCCTGAGGCCTGAAAGATGCGCTGGAGGTGAGAGCGGACATTGAGCAATGAAGGAACCCCTGCCCCAGGCCTTTTTCCAGCTGGTCTATCCCCAGCTCTCCATCCCTTTTCCCAGCTGGTCTATCCCCGGCTCTCCATCCCTTTTCCCAGCTGGTCTATCCCTGGCTCTCCATCTTTTTTTCCAGCTGGTCTATTCCCAGCTCTCCATTCCTGAAATGAAGATACCATCGCTAGACCTCAGAAACCTTTAACAAGCTTTATGGGCCAAGCTGATAATCTTACTATGAATCACACATTGTTTTATGAGAAAAGACTTTCTTCTCTTTTTGTTCCCTAGATATGAGCAATATCACTTGTTTTAAGTTAAAGAATCAATTTTAAAGTCATAGTTCCCCTTTCATATATAATCATTATAGAAAATTTGAAAAAAACTTAAGAAGTGAGGAAAAAGCCTCAGACACTGTGTCCTTTTAAATTTTATTTAAAAACTTACTGTTTATTTTATGCATCTGGTTATTTTGCCTGCATGCATGTCTGTGCACAGCCTGCATGCATGGTGCCTTTGGAGGCTAGATGGGAGTACTATATTCCCAGGAACTGGAGGTACAGATGGTAGTGAATCACCATGTGGGTGCTGGGAATCAGACGTGGATCTTCTAGAAGAAAAGCCAGTGCTCTTAACCACTGAGCCCTCTCTCCAGCTCCATGGACACGTTATGTCTGATATAGTCATGTTCTTCCAGTCTATGCTAGTCAAGAATTGAAATGTATACATTTTTAAAACCTGCTATATGTAACTACTATGCAATATTACTTTTTTCTTTAATGATATACCATGAACATCCTTCTGTACCATTAAATATAAATCTACACTATCATTTTAGTACTTGTGAAAATCAAATTATTTGAAGGCACCATAATGAATCTAATCTGTTTCCTGGTTTGAGAGTATTCCGAGAGAGGGTTGTTTTCGCTATTGTCGAGCGCATTGTTAAGAAAACCTTATATTTTTACCAATAACTTAAAACGTATAGTTATATATAAGAAATAGTTTTATTCCATATAAACCTCTTTTTGAAGTTCTGTTCAGTGTGCTTTAAAAGTGGAAAGTTCTACCCCTTGCTATATTTTTATGCCCCGTGATAGAATGTGAGCCCTGGGGCCCCACAGCCTTGCTAGGCATCACCTTCAGAGATCTGAAAAAGAAAAAAAAATGAACAAACAGGATTTCTCCTCCCTTGAAAATTATGACTCAAGACCTTCCCATAAAGCCTCTGACAAGATCTGGCTGGACCCTAGTGGGAGCATCCTCATGGCTGCCTTTCTCTTAAACAGACACAGCCCCCATGTGCAGAACAATTTAGAGAATTCATTTCGGCTGCTGTCTTGTGACCCTGCTTCCCCAGTCTGCTTTGGACTTTGAAGTGTGACACAGAAGAATGAGACGCACATGGCACGCAGGTTTCACACGGAGGAAGGAGATGCATGTGACATGCAGGTTGTCCTCACTTTGAGCGAGGATAAGGCCTGGGTGTGCCACTGCTCTCTTGGTGACTTTGAACCGCCCCCTCTGTTCCCACTAGGTGGTATACAGCAGCAGGAGAGAACTGGATACTGGGTAGGACCCCGAGTTCCACCCTGACCTACCAGCTCTGGAGAGTGACCTGAATGTGCAGTCCACCTCGTGGGGGTCACTGGGGTTCAGATAACGTTTTGAGAGCCCAGCACAGAGCCTTCACTCTCCCGTTTTTATTTGTTCAAACCAGGCATCCCTGTATCGGATCTGTGAGAACCCTTGCAGGTATGTTTAATTATGGTTCTAAACCAGACCTTGGAAAGCCTGCCTTTCCAAGAATCAGTGGTGGAGTAGTAAGGGAATCTCGGCTTTCTCTGAATTTGCATTCTGCATAGATGGCCTTAGGCCTTGAGGCTCCTCGAAGAGAATCGACCTGTCCAGCACTCCTTGTGGTGATGGTGCATGTGATTCTTTAGCACACATCTGCACTTGTCTTCTTGCCTGATGCCTTTTGTCTCATAATTTAGCAAGTGAATTTCCTGTGGGCGAGACTATGTCTGTTCTGTCTTCTGACACTCCCTACCCTCTCCTGAGATTCTAAGCAGTATGTTCCTGTGCCATTGGGCCTACATTCAGGGATTGTTGCTTAAATGTTAAGAAGGTGGAATGGAAAAGAACATCCTTTGGTAGGCCAGCCTATTGCCCTGGCTGTGATGTCTTGTTCACTGTTGGGTCATTTTATCCTGGTATGACCCCCGACATCCTCATTCCAGAAGAACTGCATTTAGCTCTTGCTAATGCCCTGAGTGGAGGGGCGCCCATCTCCCTCTCTTTAGGCTAATTTCTGACTGTCCTCCTGCTTCTCACATCAGAGTTGTGATGAGCCCAGACATTTGTTGGTGGGAGGAGCCAGACTATTTACTTACTCTCTAAATATGAGAGCAATGAGCAATGAGGTGGTTCATTAAATCTCAACCACTTGAATAGTGTTTGGAACCTTGGTTCCACACAAGAGTGTCATCTGATTGGTTTCCTGCAATTGCTCACTGGAACTTGCTGCCATATGACCCACTTCTAACTCATTCCACATCTCCCTCAGCATGGAGCATCTGATGTCTATTTGGGACCATACCAGCACCTTTTCGTTGTCCTGCTCTGTGCTGTCACTTATAAATGGAGCTAATCATCCTTCCAATATATCCAGCGTCCTTTTCACATTTCCAGCACTTTGAAATTCCATGGGGAATTGTCCACCCATATTTTGTTCCTTTCTCAATGGGACACCGATTATCCGTGCACGCTAGTCAGTAGTTATGAACACAGACTGTCTAAGCTCTGGAATGCGAATAAGCACCTGGCCCATCAGAGTCCTGAACACACTTTAGAAGTCAAGTCTTGGGGGTCTCGGTTGGGCTGAGTCAGTTGCTGAAGGCCTTGGGCCCTAATAGGTTTGCCTCGTTGGAGCACTTCTCTGCCTCCTTAAAGAACGTGAGTATGTGCAGCCTTTTGTGATGACACACAGGGCTGTCATGGTGAACAGCCATGCTCCTAGGATTTACATGATGCACTGTCAGCTTGAGTGTACAGAGTACTTTGCTCTTCTATGGGGTAAGAACACCTGTATTTGCTTTTTATACTTTGTCTCTTTCTTGACTGTGAAGCTGAGGGTGCTAATTTCCTAATGTCTCCTTGTGCTAACAGAGCTCCTCCATTAATTTAGCACCTTCTGTATGCATGCATCATTTCCTTTACTCTTTCCATCAATTCTGTTGATTAAAAGAAAAGGGGAAAGGAAAAAAAAGAAAACAGCTAAAACTTCAAGAGCTGAGCAGTGTGCTCAGAGGCCACATGGCCAGAAGTGCACTGTGGCCGAGAGCCAGGTTTTCTGATTCTGAGCTTGGGATTCCCATGCCAGAGTTCTTCTTCTTTCAGCCACTGTTTACCTCCTTCTAGCTTGGTGTTGATAATTTGCTGTGAAGAATGGGGTCTAAATGTTTCAGTGAAGGTCTATAAGGATCTTTAGAGTGTTAGAGATTTAATGTGTTGACTTTAGCATCTCTCTTTATTTGGACTTCATAGACCTGTTTCTTTTTTCACATGTATAAGCAAAACAGATGGATAGTGAGACTTAGCAAGGAAGAAAAAACGAAATAAGACAAAACAACCAACAGAACTAAAACAAACAGAAGATGCCCAATTGAATGTGGATTCAGACAACAAGTAATTTTAGTATATTTCATGTGATATTTGGAACATATTTATATAAAAATGATTTTTTTTCCTGAACTCTATATCTAGCTGACATTTTATCTGAGGCTCCAATAGCAACACTCTGGCTCAACCAGCAGTCCAGAATTTTGTAAATTTCCTTTAGGTGACTTGAGGGAGAGTATGGGCTGGAACCATGCTGTAGGATTTCAGACTCTATCTGTCCTGGTAGATAACGCTTCCAGGAAAAGAAATGGATCTTGAGCATTAGGTCTCTTTTGTTTGGTTGGTGTTTTTCTTTTCTTTTGGTTTTGGTTTTTGCAAGACAGTGTTTCTTTGTAGCTATGGAGCCAGCCCTGGAACTTGCTCTGTAGACCAGGCTGGCCTCAGACACACAGAGATCCACCTGTCTCTGCCTCCTGAATGCTGGGATTAAAGATGCGCACCACCACTCCCCAGTTTATGGTTGTTTTTGTAATTAGCTAGAGAAGGAGCTATTAGTACAGTCACTATGGAAAACAGCATAGGGGTTCTTCCAAGTAATAAAAACAGATGTACTACATGACTCAATTATCCTGCTTCCTAGTATTCATCTTAAAGGAAATTAACTCAACACACCAGTGATATACCTTCGTGCCATAGCTATGTTGACACTATTCACAATAGCTAAAATGAATAAAGAAAAGTGCTCTCTCTATATAAGAAAGCATTATTAAGCCATGCAGAAAAATAAAATTCTGTCATTGGCAGCAGAATGGTTGGAAACAGAGAACATCGTGTTAAGTGAAATAAACCAGGCATAGGAGGACACATATTCTTTGTCATAGGCACAAGGAAACACAAGGCAATCTAAGAGAACAGGAATTACTAGGGACTGGAGAGAATGCATGGGGTGATGTATGTAAGCATGGAGATATCACACCAAACTCTCTTAATTTGTTTATTAATATTTATTAATGAAAATACGTTGTAAGATGTTTTAAGGGAACTATTCATATAACAAAAGAACAGGAAACAGCAAAGAGCTTCTTCATAAGTCCATTAAGTTTGTACTCTTTAAGAGTATGTTTCTCTACGAACGGGGCAGAGTTTGTCTCTTGCCCCATGAGGTGGGTGCTTGGTGCCCATGCTGGAGATGGGAAAGACCATGCCCCTTCCCGAAAGCCTGGTGGATCTGTACAGCTTCAGTTCCTTGGATTGTACTCTGCATCCACTCAGCCTTGGTAGCATCATATTATAGACAGCATCTTTCAGGACACCCAGAACTTCTTGAAACTTCAGGAAGCATATCTCCCCTAGAACGTCTTTGTGAGTTTTTCCAGTCATGCTGGTAAGGGCGATAGTTCCCTGCTTTTAGGCGATGTGTCTGGGGTGCCTCTGATGAAGGGAGCGCAGCAAAGAAAGGTTTCGGGTGTGCAAGTGCCGCACACCCTGTTGTTCAGATGTCTGAGGGATGAAGATTGCCCTTTTTCACCTTTGGGAGGTAGGGACATGCTCCATGCCTTTGTCTGAGCCCCGCACTATAGCTCTTCTTTCTTGGAAAGGGAATGAATTAAATTTTAAAAATCTAAAAACCAAGCAATACCCTTTAAAAGATATATCCAACTCCTTTTATGAAGTGCTAATTAGGAACGAAGCCCATGTAGATGGGTAGTCTAACCTCATTCCCTCAGTTGGGATGCTTAACTTTCTAGCTTCTGCCTCATTTCAGATGGGTCTCCATGAACTTGTCCCTCACTCAGCTAATACTAGGTTGAGCAGCCCCCCTCTTTTTTCAATGTTATCCTTGCTACCTGCTTCAGACCATGGAAGGAGTGGAGGAAGTTAGATGGAGTCAGTTCCAGCTTAGATACTGCTGTGTGTATGTGCTGTGGCCTCGAAGGACTATCTTTGGGGTTTTCCAAGCTTAACAAAAAGTGTAGACGTAAATTCTAGCCTTTCCCAAATATCCCCAGCGTAAAAATGATGCTGGGAGCCATGTAAGGTCAAGTTGTCTGGCTGTAAGCCCACGTGTCTCTGGGTTTGAATGATCTGCAGAGGAAGTGCATGCTGATAACAACCAGGGAAATCTGAGCAGGTGGATTGTGGGAACCTCTGGTGCTCAGTAAAAGGCTCAGTGTCCAGAAGCAGGGTGCAGGGTGTCTGAAGTATTTTCGAGGGCACAGAAATTAAAGGGGAATTTATGGGAATCTAGGAGTGCAGAGGTGACATTCAGACACCACACATTGCTGGGTATTGATCCCTCTGCAGGTCCAGGCCTGCTTTACTTGACTGTCAGGCATTTACTCCTTAGGAACTATATCACAGGGAAGTTCTGAGTACCTAGAAGAAGGACCAAGGCATAGGAAGATTCTCGGTGGGTCAGGACATTGGTCACCAACCTGTTCTGAAATGTTATGGTAGTTCAGTCAATGCCAAGTACTCCATGGCATGTATTAGCTCAGCCACCTTCACGCTTGATTCCAGAGGTTAGAGTCTGAGTGGCTGCTGTCTTCTATAGGAGTTGAATTTGAACCACACAGCATTGTTAAATAACTTCCTCAAGACCCTGGCTAGAAAGTGCCAAGGCATCTTGGAAAAGTCTGCTTAATTTTGAAGACCGTGCCGACTGCTTTCCCTGAAGGTGACAGAGACTGACCACCAGAAACAGTTTGTAAACTGAGCTACAGAGGTGATTGCCTGGATGGCTCATATAGTGCCCAGTGTCTTTGAGTCTATCATGAGGAATAAGGTGTAATTGTGTTCGTTCGAACTTTGTAGAATTCTCTATTCTTTGATGGACCAAATTCCAAAGTCCAGGATGTAGAGGGAGAGAAGTACAAACCAATTTACCAGGCTAGGGCTCTGCTCAGTGACACTAACTCTGTTAGTTGCCTTTGATATGTGGCGTAGTCTGTAAGGAATCTTAGCCACATAGTGGCAGGGAAACAGGATTTGAAGGTGTGCATAAGAGATGGGCATGCTCCCTATTGCTACCTCAGGAGACACCAGGGAGATCCAGGCTCTCTGACAGCTGTCCTGTATCCTGGCTCTCCTGTGTCCTGGATAATGGCTATGGCCTGGCCAACCGTGACGGAAGCCAGAGAATTCTGGAAGCTGTATCTAAGGGGTTGTCTGTGTCTATATACAGACTATGCTCCACCCCTTCCCTGAGTGTGGAACAGGCTTCCACTTCACAGGCCTTGTTCTCTGCACCTTGGCTTGCTGTGCGCGAGAGGAGAGGGGTTCTGACAGTGATTCCTCAGTCTGAAGCGTAGCCACAGACCCTGCAAGCCTTGCAGCGCCTTCCTTCGTCTCCAGAGTGATAAAGAATGGGTTTGGTAGTTCTGTGGTAGGTGACAGGAAAACCTTAAAAAGTAATGTTTAGAAGTCAGAAGTCAAACGTGATGTGAAGAAAACCCTTGTTTATATGTAATTCACAGGATCATGTACAAGCATTACAAAGGCACACAGGAAGCAGTGTACATGTGACATTTGTTCAGTTTGGGGTGGCTTGTGTCAACTCTCTGCTAAGTGCTGGTTCCGGATGAGCTCATTTCCTCTGGCCAGAGTACTGAAGGACTCAAAGTTATCTGGTCTCTGCTAGAGAGGCGAGCCACCCCTCTTGCCTGGGATTATGGCCTCTTTTACTCCACCTCCCATGTTGCTTTGCTTCTCTTCCCGCTGGCAGAGGCCAGGCTCCCTCACCAGCCTTTCTTCAGAGGCGCCTCGTCCATAGGTAGGCAGTGATGGCCGATGAGGAAGTGAGAGCGCCCTTCCTCACCTCCCCATGCTGTGCTGACCTCATTCATCACTGACAAGAGGACAAAATAGATTTTTCTGGGATCCAGGCAGTCCACCTGCCAGACAGCTTTAGCTTTGCTCTTCAGCCAACATCTGGATGCTGAGCCCAAGTGGAGAATCTGTTTCATTTGTCCTGAAACAGATCCTCAAGCCCTGGTCCAGCTGCCTGGTTTATTCTTTCTGGGGCTGGACAGGACTGGGTGCTGGGCCCCATGTGTTTACCCATGAACTGAAAACAGCCAGTCCAGGTCATTAATCATTAGGCTCTAGGTCTCATGTCTCTGTAACAGCTGGTCACCTGGAGAAACCCAGGAGCCACAGAGCTTTTTGTTCAGCTCAGGATCTGGGAGTTCTGGGCGACTGGTCTTCTGGAATCCCATATCTCAAACCTTACCTGGCTAGGCCCCTCTATCTGGTTCAAGATTGACTTGGGTGATGCCCTTGGCAAGTTTCTGTGGGAAGGGAAATCTGCACTTTGGGAGCTGAATTTATCCTTCTCTCTCCCTGCTTCAGGAGACCGAGCATATGAAAGGCCAAGGTCTTACTAAAGAAGGACCAGGTGCCCAAGAATAGGGATCTGAAATGTGAGGGTTTTGCCCAGGGCTGTTAGAAACGGCTTTTGGTGCCTATTGGGCAAACCAGTGTAAGCCAGGTATTCAGGAAGACTTATATGCAGAAGCATGTCCTAGAGACCACAGTGGGGCGGCAGTCATAGTGAATGAACGCTGCCTGCGTGCTCCTTCTCTCTTGTGAGAATGGGAACATTCCAGGGATGGCAGGCCTAAGTAGGGAGGGTCCTGCAGTGCTAACTGTGGCTGGACTCTCCTGTGTATCTTCTGTTTCCGAGCAGCAGTGGAGGACGGCTGCCTGTCGCCCAGCACAGGCCAGCGTTCCAAGTCATGGCCCCTGGGCTCCAGATACTGTGTTTTAGAATATTCGGGTGGTTTTCTGCCCATGATTCCGTCACACCGCTTCTCAGCAGCTCGGTGAAGTGGTGCAGACATGGAAGTGATTGGCATGTTGAAGAAGCTACTTTCTGTGGGCAGTTACCATGTCCTCTTCCCATGGGAACGGGGCATAGGATCCCAGAGAGCGGGGCTGAGGAGTGGTCAGCACAGGAAAAGGAAGATGAACTAAGGCCTGCTTATGCTTAGGAGGAATCCAGAGAATGTTTGGCATCTTGAATACAAACTGTCTGCCATGCTGCTTAAAGGATTTATTCCTTAGGGACCCAGAATGTTGGGCTCCCTAGAGGACAAGTGCTTTTCCAGGACCCGTAGAACCCTGGGGAAGCAGCTGCCCAGCTTCCTCCTGCCTGGAAACCTCAGAATAAGTGGGCCATAGATGGGTATGGCTCTGTCAGTGGTAGACTATCCGCTGGGTGTGTGCTGGGCGCATGCTTGTTCCATCCCCAGCACACACACAAACACAAAGGATGAGGATGTGGATAGATGTGACCCAGTAATGTCAGCATTCAGATTCCTGCAGAAAAACCTTTCTTTGAAGTTGACCCAGTTCCTAAATGGGTGGATAATGGAATGCCTCCTGGAGCGAGGCACTACCTTCAGGTTCATACATTGGAGTTCAGTTAGCTCAGGACACTAAAATGGCTGTCTCCAAATCCACAGGAAATTGGAATATGGTGGTCCCAGAAAAGACCATGTAACCTTTTCCGTTCCCTTCATCTTTGAGATGGGAAAACTGAGGCCTGCGGGGAGAATGGCAGCACTTGAGGTTACACTGCCATAGTCAGTACCAGCGCCACTCTGAGTGTAAGTGGGAATGATGCTAGGCTCAGGGTGGGACTCATAACACCCCCTAATCCTGCAGGAACTGCAGCCTGGTTTGGGAAGGACATTTTCCTTGGAAGACAGAGGATAAGGTAGGAGTTTGGGCTCATCTCTAGACTGGTGGGAGGTTTTGACAGATTATCTAAAGACTCCCAGAATGGGGTCAAATGTAACAATCTCTTTTCAAAGCTAAGGAGAATAGGAGGGAATCACATGGACTCAGTATATGCAAAGAGAAGAGTTCTTTCGTGTCCTGCTTGCCTCCTGTCCGGAAGCCTAGCCCCACGTTTGGCCTCACTGTTAATGGGAATTCTAGAGCTTGAACAACTGGAGGAGGAGCCTGTGGAAGCGTTCACAGCACCACACAGGACTGCTTTTCCGTCCCAGCTCTGGGCCTCAGTAGCTGCGCAGTCTTGAACCCCTCTAGCTCTGTAGACCTCACCATAGGACAGAGATAGGAGGGTGCCTTGGGTGCTGAGCCTCACACAGAGTCGGACCCCAGCTCCCTGGGAATGGATGCTGCCTGCCTTAGCACACTGGGAATCCTGCTGTCTCACCAGAAGTTTGCAAGTTTGATTCACTGGGACTCCGGAGAGAAGGGTAACTTTCCATAAACACCACAGTTCCTGAGAGGACCAGGGTAAGAAAGGAAGTGAGAAAATGGAGGTGCCCCCACACTTACAAGATTTTAGAATTCATTTTCGGTCCTTTGGATATGACATTCACCTTGGCAATTATGCTTATGTAGTCAGTGGCCTGTCTCAGAAACAGTAAAAATTGGGTTCCTTTCTCCCATGTACATATTTGTGATGGTTTATACGAAATTCTTTATTGCTGCAGATGCCTTCTTTTCCCATGCTGTGTGAGGCTAGGCACACACTTCACTTTGGTCTGCTGAGGACCAAAGTCAAGAGGAGCCCCGATGGGTCCTTCCACACGCAGCAATATTAAAAACAATCAGTCCATTGCACAGCAGGTGCGGTGCTGTGTGCTCCATGGCAACCCCCTAAGGAAGGCACTGATGTTACCCCAGTTTGCAAACGAGATGTTGAGGTTCTGCATGAGTCTAACTTGCCAAATTCCCATGACCATTCAGGGACAGTGCTGGAGTATGAGCCAGGATTTCTGTGTCCCTCACCTCTACCCTCATGGTGCCTTGCAGGTCCAAAAGGGAAGTATCAAGGAGGAACACGGGTCTGTACACCCCTGTGATGATAATAAGCAGAAGAGGAAGAGGCCGGGTTGAATAGTCATTGTTCTCTGTGAAATAAAAGCCCAAGTCCCCAAATGTTGCACAGCTGGATGCTTTTTTAAATGGGTGACATTTGTTCCTTTCTGGCTCCATTCTCATTGGCTGGAATGAATCCCCAGTCTTCCTTATCACTGACATTGCTGGGCTAGCTTTTTTGGTAGGCATCTTTCAGCCTCCTCCTCCTTCTCTTGGCCCCAGAGTCTGGTAATCTTTGCACACTAGAGTCTTTTAACTTAGAAAAGGCGGTACAGTTCACTCACCTCTGCTCCCTAACCCAGCAGCCCCTCTGCCATCTTGGAAGGATGGATGGGAACATCCCAAGGTGACTGAGGTGTCTCACGTGCCTATTTGGTTCTGCAGAAGGTTCCAAAGGGTATACCTCGCAGTGGTTTCAGCTCCTGCCTCGGCTCTGGTCTGTTCCTTCGAGAGCCGTTTTGAAGGCAGAATTGCTTCACTTACTATAATTTGGTCACTCTCAGCTATGGGCCTGTTGATTCTTGAGTGTGTATAACTCTGTTATCAGGGGTATCCTACACACTGCAGGAAGCTGGGCAGCATCCCCATTTCCTGCCTATTTGGTGTCAAAGCAGCCTTCCTTGTCTAGTATGAGCATCCAAAAATCTGCAGTTCCATTCAGATGTGCCTTGGGTTAAAGAGAATACAGTTGCCTTTGGTCAAGTCAGTGGTTCAAAGACCAGCCCAAACCTAGTCTCTGACAACCTCTGACTAGTAGAAACCTCCTTTGCCTGGTCTCTGCTGAAGTAGCCCAGAGGCTGCAAAGTAGGTATCCTCTGGACCGTTCCCTGGACCCAGAGGCCCATTGGTTTCCTTGGAGAGAGAACTGGATTGTGATGGGTGAGCCACTTACTTCCCGGAATCACCCACTTTTCACCTCAAAAGCTGTGGGAAGACAGGGGTTGGGTGGGAGTGGCAAGTAGGATGCTTCCTACAGTGCCCGTCCTTGGTATCTGTGACAGCCATTCACTCAAAAGTGACTGTGAGCATTTGCGGCACGCACAGCTGGTGGCCCAGGGAACGCTTCCTGGCATATGTGGTTTACAGTGCTGCATCCTTTGAACTGTCCTCATGACACCACCCTGCCTCTCCACGTATGTACTCAGGCCTGGATATGTTCCATCAAGCAGTGTGGAGGCAAAGGACACTCCAGTCCTGGCTGTGGGGAGGTCTGAGGACAGGTGCTAGGACTTTGTGTCACCGGGTTTTCCGTCTGTCCAGGGACCCAACTCAGGAGCACATTGGCCGCCTGCCTGTACTCCTCCAATGCGATACAGTTTCCACGTCTCCAGGGCCACACTTCCTCTTCGTGGGCTCCCGCTTCCTCTAAAGCAGTGTGGTTTGTGGACATCTTGGGGTACCGCCATTAGACCCTGGCTTGATGTCCTATGTTTGGCACTTCAGGTTGGCAAGAGATGCCCTGGGAAAAGGCTGGCCTGCAGCTGTTGTCTCCCCTCCCTCTCCTGCTTGCTAACAAGGCTTCCTTTCCACTTACGGGTGTTGGGGAAGGGGGGTCAGAATAGTGGGACCTCCATCGGCAGACCATCTGGAAATGCAGTTGCCCCGTAATTAAATAGTTATGTTAGCAACGTCGTAATCAATTACACAGAGTAAGATGCTCGCCTCTGCTGCGTCCGGGTTGCAGGAAGATGGGTAACATGTGGTAGGGCGTGAGGTCCTTGATGAGATGTAGCAGGCAAATTCTACCTTACTGCTGCTGTTGCTCCCCACCTCTGCTTGTAACATCTTCATTTTTAAAAATATATGTGAGGGGGGAAATTTGCTGCTCCTCAAGACCACTGAGCAGAATAAGCTCTGGTTACCCGCTGGAGGATGTGGATGCTGCGAACAGTGAGAGTCCAGGAAAGAAGCTTGATTCACCTTGACCTACATTGTGCTTAAGAAGCAAGCGCTGGATAAACAGTCTCTCTGGACCTCATTCAGCCTTGCCAGTCCGGAAAGCTGGATCCTGGTGTTCACATGGACTCTGTCAGAGCTCTCAGGTCAAATGAGACTTTCCAAGATGAATGGATTTTCAACTTCCAAAGCATACACAAGAGATAGATTGATTGTTACTGTGAAAGAAAAGGCGGATTGGGTGCTCCATCATGTGCCAGGCATGATACTGTAGGGAGGTCAGCATCCAGGCACCGGAGGTGGACAGAGTAGGGAGCCGTGCTTCTCAGTCTATGGGGTGTGACCCCTTGGGGGTTCATGACCCTTTCACAGGGGTCACATATCAGCTATCCTGCATATCAGATATTTGTATTATGATTCATAACAGTAGAAAAATAGTTATGAAAAGTAGCAATGAAAATCATTTTAAGATTGAGCGTTATCACAACAGGAGGAGCTACACTAGAGAGTCGCAGCATCAAGGAGGTTGAGAACCACTGTCTTGGAGATTTGTGGGGTAGACAAGTACTTATGCCCTGCCCATCTCCTCTCAGAATGGGGAAATCCTACCAGAAACCAGGGCAAAGAGGGAGGAAACCCCAAGGGTTTGCTCTGATGAAGACACTGCCCAGAGGGGAAGTCCAGAGCCTCTGCCCTTTCTCGAATCTGTCAAGTGCCTCAGTAGTGATGGGGTTCAGGTAATGGACTTTGGAGTTGGGCGCCTCAGTGGTGTTGGGGTTCAGGTAATGGACTTCAGAGTTGGGGTGCCTCAGTGATTTTGAGGTTCAGGTAATGGACTTCAGAGTCGGAATGCCTCAGTGGTGTTGCCCTTTCTCGAATCTGTCAAGTGCCTCAGTAGTGATGGGGTTCAGGTAATGGACTTTGGAGTTGGGGCACCTCAGTGGTGTTGGGGTTCAGGTAATGGACTTTGGAGTTGGGCACCTCAGTGGTGTTGGGGTTCAGGTAATGGACTTTGGAGTTGGGGCACCTCAGTGGTGTTGGGGTTCAGGTAATGGACTTTGGAGTTGGGTGCCTCAGTGGTGTTGGGGTTCAGGTAATGGACTTTGGAGTTGGGTGCCTCAGTGGTGTTGGGGTTCAGGTAATGGACTTCAGAGTCGGAATGCCTCAGTGGTGTTGGGGATCAGGTAATGTGCTTTGGAGTCAGGGCACCTCAGTGGTGTTGGGGTTCAGGTAATGGACTTCGGAGTTGGAGCTCTCTGGAGGAGGTGAGGTATATATAAACCATGCATCAGCTATGTGCAGGATTCATGAGGATCTTTGGGATGAGAGAAGCTGCGTCTGGCCCCTGCTGGGGGTTCTGTCTGCAGTATAAGTTGTGTAGAGAGCAGCAAGGTGCAGGGTGGGAAGGCCTGAAAATGGCAGATGGCTGCTCCCCTCACTCCTGTCAGAGTGTCGTCTCGGCATCCTTCAGTAGGCCATGGGGCCAATGGATGTGGTCACCAGGGAGGTGTAAAACTCTAGTCCTGTTCTAGTGTGGCTCGTCTGGCCGCTGTGTTTACAGAATTTAGAGGAAAGCGTGTCTGGATATAGACAAAGGCATGGGTTAGGCCTCACGGAGCTGGGGAAAGAAGACAACTAAGGAACTTGCTTCTGAAGTGTGGAGGTTGCTGGGAGCCTAGATGGAATCTGTTTTCCAGAAACTCTTGGATTGTGGAAGCCTTCCTTCTGTGTCTGTGTGGTATAGTTAAATTGCCAGAGTGTCCAAAACCCTTGCTCTCCTGCCTGCACCTTCTCCAGCAGCCCAGGAGGGCGGCTTTGTGCTCAGGCCCTCCTCCTGTGTCCCAGGGCTACTCGCCAGTCACAGCTTGGACTGTCCTTCCCTAGCAGAGCTGTTCACCAGGAAGCCAGAGACCCAAGGTGGCTGCAATCATGGTGGAAACCCTGGGGAGCAGAGTATTGTTTTCAGAGCAGACCAAGCAGCTAGGATAGGGAAAATACCTTCTTGAGTGTGTCTTGCTCCAGCCCACTGACCCACTCCTTCCTAACCTGCTCCCCAAGAGCCAGGAGAAGACATTGCATTTAGCTGGACACTCAATAAACAGGGCGGAATTGAATTCATTTAGTTAAATTGAATCAAATTGAATAGAACCTAAGCTGCCCCACAGATCATTAGGCATATGCACCAATTACACAGCAGAAGCCCAGCTGTCCTCTGCTTCCTGTCAAGGAGTGCTTTGGGCCCAGCTCCAGCCTACCTGGTGGCCCACCCAAGAAGATAGATGCAGAGGCTTAGGGACAAAGGGGACATCTGGGCTCCTCGTTAGTCACACACCTCTCAAATTTCATTGTCACCAGGAGATGCAACTCAGACCTCAATTGCTCCAGTCTCTTAAAAGTAGGGTGCAAAATGGAACTGTCCAGAACCAGTCCCAAGGGCAGTATGAGAGGCAGAGCATCCCAGCATTCTTAACCCGTGAATGCACAGAGAAAATATTCACACTGTAATCGTACTAGAGGCAGAGGGAGGCAGACAATGGTCTGGGTGTTTCTGCAGCCCTGGGTCCCCATCCTGTCCTGAGGCTGGCAGAACAGAAGACTGGCATACCAGACATGCCTTGAGGGCACCCACTTTGGGGAGCTCAGATGAAGGAGAAATATGTAGCAGAGAAGCAAATGACTCGCGTTTTGGCCAGCCACTTCTACCCCAGGGCGAACTCTGACTCTGACCTGTGGGATTAGTGGCCTAATTTGCAAATGAGAGAAATCAGTTCTTACATAAGCAAGCAGGAAGCTGGACGTGATTGTCACACGTGCCTTCCTCCAGATACAGGATGTGTTCTGGATGCTTCCTTTTCCTTCCAGCAGCATTTCCACTCCGTAGACAAGCGCAAGGAAGAGCGTTGCTCGCAGCCCCGGGACTCATGTCTTGCCCATCCTACAACACGGCCTCATCCTTTTCTTTGTAACCTCCAAAGTGTAGCATCCGCCCCACTTTGCGTGCTCTCCATGGGGTCTTGCTTTGCCTGGGTGTTGTAAGCTATCCTTGCACTGTTCACAGGGCTGTCCTGGGCTGCGTGTGTTTCTCTTAGACTGGATTGGAACTGGGCTTGCCTTCTTTTCAAGATTAGCTTTTCCGTTTCCGTCCAGAAGAACCTGCCACCCCCCAGCTGTACTCCTAGTTGCCAGCGTGTCTAAAATTACAAGCACTACCTTGCTGTAAGGCAGCTGCTGTTTCTCTGCCCCATGGAAGTGGATACTAGAGAGTGGAACCCAGAAACCAGGAGGTGGCGTGTTGCCTAGATTTCCTTGCCTGGCCCTAGTCAAGATGTGTCTAATTTGGGGGCCTGTTCTGTCCGTTCCTCTTGTTTCTGCCTTTCTCCCTAAGTGACATCTTTCAGAGGCGCACCGTTCCTTCCTCTCAAGGTGAGTAATCCCTCTCCACTGCTCATAGTGACTAATTAGAGAAGGAAAGAGGCTAATAATGAAATTACGTCTTGGGCCAGGATCTGTATGAACCAAAAGGTGGGAAGGCCTCCGTCTACTTCTGCTTGTTTTTTTTCCTACAAAAAAGAAAGTCACAACAAAACCCCAGACTTTCCTGTTGCTGATTTAGCAGGCGCATCTGAAATGCTCATAGCCAGCATTTCCTCCACTTGAGAAAACATTACAGCAGGTGCTTCCAGGAGAAGAAATGGTTCTTGGTTGTGTCCATGTTCTCCCGCCCCCGCATTCATAATTCATAGTTGGCTCACATTTTTTTTTTGCTATGTGATTACATCATTTCTCTTCAGCCTCCTTACATCCCTCTCCATCTGCTGGACTAGGACTTGCAGGCGTGCTCAGGGGTGCATCTAGTAAACATCAGTACTAAGGACTAACTGATACCCAAATCTGTTACCCGTAATCTTGGGTGTTGATAACTAATAAATGCCTATTTTGTAATTGTCCCAGGTGACTGGAGGCTGCATTGGCCAGGCCTCCTGTACCCTTCTGCCCTTTCTCCACACTGCCTTCCTTTGCTGTCCTTCCTGCCCCCATTCTTCCCACTCCTCAGAGAAAATAACTCTGTGGCTGCTGCTGGAGTCTGTCCCGTCCGCATGCTGCTGGATCTGTCCCGTCCGCATGCTGCTGGATCTGTCCTGTCCGCATGCTGCTGGAGTCTGTCCCGTCCGCATGCTGCTGGATCTGTCCCGTCCGCAATGCTGCAGGAGTCTGTCCCATCCGCATGCTGCTGGATCTGTCCCGTCCGCATGCTGCTGGATCTGTCCCGTCCGCATGCTGCTGGATCTGTCCCATCCGCATGCTGCTGGATCTGTCCCGTCCGCATGCTGCTGGATCTGTCCCGTCCGCAATGCTGCAGGAGTCTGTCCCATCCGCATGCTGCTGGATCTGTCCCGTCCGCATGCTGCTGGATCTGTCCCGTCCGCATGCTGCTGGATCTGTCCCGTCCGCAATGCTGCTGGATCTGTCCCGTCCGCAATGCTGCTGGACCTGTCCCGTCCGCATGCTGCTGGAGTCTGTCCCGTTCACATGCTGCTGGAGTCTGTCCCGTTCACATGCTCCTGGAGTCTGTCCCGTCCGCATGCTGCTGGAGTCTGTCCCGTTCACATGCTGCTGGACCTGTCCCGTCCGCATGCTGCTGGAGTCTGTCCCGTCCGCATGCTGCTGGATCTGTCCCATCCGCATGCTGCTGGATCTGTCCCGTCCGCAATGCTGCTGGACCTGTCCCGTCCGCATGCTGCTGGAGTCTGTCCCGTCCGCATGCTGCTGGAGTCTGTCCCGTCCCCAATGCTGCTGGAGTCTGTCCCGTCCGCAATGCTGGAGTCTGTCCCATCCGCATGCTGCTGGATCTGTCCCGTCCGCAATGCTGCTGGACCTGTCCCGTCCGCATGCTGCTGGACCTGTCCCGTCCGCATGCTGCTGGAGTCTGTCCCGTCCGCATGCTGCTGGAGTCTGTCCCGTCCGCAATGCTGGAGTCTGTCCCGTCTGCAATGCTGCTGGAGTCTGTCCCGTCCGCATGCTGCTGGATCTGTCCTCTCCGCAATGATGCTGGATCTGTCCTGTCCGCATGCTGCTGGAGTCTGTCCTGTCCGCAATGCTGCTGGAGTCTGTCCTGTCCGCAATGCTGCTGGATCTGTCCCATCTGCAATGCTGCTGGAGTCTGTCCCGAACGCAATGCTGCAGGAGTCTGTCCTGTCCGCATGCTGCTGGATCTGTCCTGTCCGCAATGCTGCTGGAGTCTGTCCTGTCCGCATGCTGCTGGTGCCCGACTTGCCTTCTCTCTCCCTGCCACCTGCTTGACTGACTTTTCATGTCATCCCCTGAGACAGGCTTTTTGCAGCTCTTAAAAGTTTTCCAAGTGTATTTCTTTATGGTTAGCTGAGGCCATTGTCACCAGGGGTCACTGATGACCCACTGTCTCTCCTCCTGTTCCTTGCCTTCATCTCAAGCTCTTGTAGTCCATCTTCTGCAGTCTCATTGGTTGGTCCTATGCCAGCTCATCTTGCTGGTTGCTCCTGAGGTCTCTGGAGGCCTCAGCAATCCTGCCTGCTTTCTGGTGACCAGTGGGTAGACCTTCATTCTGGCAACTTTCCTTGTTGCCTAAGCAAGCACTCAGGAAAATTTGGGGGCCTGTTGCTATGGAGATGATGGGGGTATCATCTAGTACCTTTCTCAGGCATTCTTATGCAACCTGCCCTCTTTCCTGGATTGCTGGGATGCTACATGGAAGTTTCTTAAATTAATCCTGTCAAAATAGCTTTTGAATTCTTTCAAAGCGGGACTTTTTTTTCTTTTTCTTTTTTCTTTCTTTCTTTTTTTGTATTATGAGAGACACAAACTGTTCAAGATAAGAATTGAGAACAAAGAACTCAGGCCTGGAGAGAAGTTGGAAAGCGTTTAAAGAAAATCGTGGAGATAATTGATGGGTTAGAAGACAGGCCCTTGGATGAGAGGTCAGATGGACGGAGAAGGCTAACAGGGTCCACTTTTCAAAGTATAAACAGCAAGTAACAATTTACACTTAGATACACACGGACACACAGATACACACAGAGAGACAGACAGACACACATACACACACTACCGCAGCATCAGTATTTCCTGGGACACACAGTAATTTTCCATGACTAGTATGTTGGCACATGCCTGTAGTCTCACTACTAAGGAGATTGAAATTGGGGGATTCCAAAAGGCCCAAACGTTCCAGTGTGAGACACATGGCAAGAGTCTGTCTTTTGTTTTTTCTTTCTGAGAAGCCTAATTTAAGCTCCTGGTTTTGGCTTCTTGGTTTTGAATTCCTAGAAGGGAAGCCCAGTCCTCTCCCAAGAGACACATCTAAGCCAACGAGAAATACTGTAATTTGGAATTTAAGGGACCTCCACAGGTCCTGGTTCAGACACTCAGGGTTGCTCCATTGAGAGGTGGGGCCTCATGGAATGTTAGGCTATTGGACGTGTCCTCAAAGGGGACTGTGAACCTTGGTCTCTTCTTTCTCCATTTTGCTTCCTGTCTACCAGATGAGTAGTTTTGCATCATCTCATACTTACCAGGATATGCTGTCTCACTGGCCAACCGAAAGATTTTAGACAAGATCGATCGTCCAAAACTGTGGCCCAAACAAATCTTTCATTTTTAAAGTTGACCATCGTCTGTATTTGTTGTGGTGGTAGGAAGCTCACTGATGCAAGAGCCCAGGGACTAGTTATGTGTTGAGAGAAAACTCCTCCCTAAATGCCTCTTGCTGTCCTTCCTGTGTCAGACAAATTCTTCGCCATTCATAAGCTTCTCCAGGAAGCCAGTCAATAGGAGCCCCATTGGCTACATCCACTGCCCCTGTTACGATACTGGGATAGACCCAAGATGGGCCAGAACTTCCCTGTGGCTCTGAGGAGTCCTCGTGTCTCTCCTTGAGTACACAAATCTGCTGGGAAGATACTCCCACATTGTGTGGCAGCGCCGTAGCCCTAACATAGAAGATCTGTGGCGTTTCAATACTGAGGAGCGACTAGTGCGAGAATTACAGAGCCTGGGATTTGAGGGCTGCTCTCTCCTTAAACCTGAGCAGGGGGCTTTATCTTTCCAGCTGCAATGGCTCGTTCCTCTGGCAGAGGAGGTGGCTGGAGTAGGTATCTTCTAAGTGCCACCCGTTCTGCAACTCTGACGGAAGTGCTCCTTAAAGATCCCGAGGACGGAACAGTTGGTTTACTGTCATACTCCTGTGCACATTGCCCTCCGTACATTCCTTGTCTGGGAGAAGCTGGATGGGTGTGGAGGATATACTTGTGGACTCAGGGCAGTTAACCAGGCTTAGGCCAGAACCTGCTGTCTATTGCACGGATCCACGGACAAGCTTTTCCCTCATTTAGTAGCAGACATATGGATTCTGAACTTTGGCCTTGGGATGGTTTCCTGTATGCTTTAAATGTGTTTATTTTGATCAAAGAGTATACTGCCGAGGGAAAATAGGAATTTCTAGGTGATCCTGGCCTTGCTTGTGTTTTTCCCAGTGTGTTACAGACTCCTGCAGCACTAAAGAGGAATAAAAGCTCCATTGGCAATTATTAACTCTGCTTCTGAGTCTTTGGGGATCAGGCACATTCTGATATGTGGAGGGAAAAATCAAATCGTAGCATAGGAAAAAATCCTAGGTCTCTTCCTACTTGCCGTTCACCAGGTGTGTTACCTTCCTGGATCACACCACTATTTAGGTGAGAACACCAGCGTTTTCAGGCTACTTCAAACCTAGGTGCCTCTCTGTGCATGAGAGACACACCCTCAAGGGCAACCAACAAGTGTTGCGTGCTGTAGTGTAAAGTGGAGAAAAAAAGTCAGGAGCCTGAAATTCAGTAGCTATGGTTCTGCCACCCGACTCTGAGCCACCTCCCTCGGGGCAGCTCTTCTCTGAGAGGCAGTGATGTCGTGGTCACTTGTGCTTTCGTTTATGCAGTGAACTAATTCCCTGCAGGTCCTGTAGGGTCCAGGGAGGCTCCCTTAGTTGACGAAAACCTGGATAGAAGGCAAAGAGCTGCAGCCGAATTCCTCTGAGCCATAGGCACTTGTGGCAGCATAGCGTGGGAGAGGGCCCAGGCTTCAGAGCTAGACGCGGTGTGGCACACAGCTCTGCCTCAGATTAACCAGGACCTTGACCAAACAGAACAGTCCTCTTGAATCTCAATGCCTTCATTTGTAAATGAGGATAAAAGTCTCCACCACCCAGGCTCTTGTAGTTGAATCTGAAATGGACTTGGTTGGCACCGGTGTTGAATCCTTGGTCTCCAGATGGTGGTGCTGTCTGGGGAGGTTCTGGATACTTTTAGGGGTGGAGCCTAGCCTGAGAAAGTAGGCCACAGGAGACAGGCCTTTGAAGGTTTTTATCTGGTAACCCATCTTCAACTTCTTTGCTTCCTGTCCCCCAGGAATCTGCTGCCGTGATTTTCTGACAAAGTGCTAGGGGCAAGGCACCCGTGGACTGGATTCTCTAAAACCATGAGCTCAAATAAATCCTTCCTCTTTGAGGTTTGTCATTTTGATCATAGCAATAACGAATAAACAGGCTGCTCAAAGTAGATGTCATATTTATAAGGTACTGGCTTAGTATGTACCACACAGTAGGTGTTTCCAAGTAGTGACTGCATGCCTCTTTTGTGCTGAGCTCTGAGGATATACATATAACAACTCCCACTCTCCAGGATCTGGGCACGGGCTGGGAATATCTTGGGACCCTGGGATGGGGCCAAGCATAAAGCAAGTACTGTCTGCTGCTGTACTGTAGGAAGGGTGCGGAGCAGGCCAGGTGCCGATGGCTGAAGGAACTCACTTAATGGGGCTGCTGTGGGATGCAACGCCCTTTATGCCTCTGAATCCACTTTTAGTGTTCATTTTTTTGGCCCTGCTGAGTCTTCATCTGTGGAACCCTGCAAGCTGTCCTCAACATTTCACTGGGTTTATTTGAAGACCATGCAGCTTAGGGCTGGCCTGCTTTTCCATAGGATGAGTGTGTGTGAGTGAGTGTGTGTGTGTGTGAGAGAGAGAGAGACAGAGAGAGACAGAGATAGAGACAGAGAGAGACAGAGAGAGACAGAGACAGAGATAGAGAGAGACAGAGAGAGACAGAGAGAGAGTGTGTGTGTTCTCCACATAGATGAGGAAGCAAAGACAAGCTTATATACTTCATGCAGAATATATAGTTTGGACTCGGTGTTGTTGGAGAGAAAGCAGACCTTTTTGGGTTAAATTTCCTTTTTCTAGGGAAGTGTAGATCAGACCACTGGTCTGTGGTTTCAAGTGCGATGAGGCAGGAGGTTGGAGCCAGCGAAGGATACCTGAGGTGTACATGGACCTGCCCTAGACTCTGACGGTCGTTGGAATTCACCCCTTTCCTTAGCTGTGGGCAGCATGGGAAGAACTGGTCTCATCCTAAGGAAGCCTTCAGCCAGAAGACTCCTTATTACAATCCTATGGGTGACCGCACCAGGCTAGCAGTGCTCCCAGCGTAATCAGGTGCCAGGCAGCAAGGATGTACAACCCCTCTTCTCAGGAGTGACCCCGGAGGTCTCACTTGTTGTCCTCCTGGCTCTCCAGAGGCACACTGTCTCACTCATAAGACAGGCTGGTTCCTCAGGCCCAGAGACAATGCTGCCTTCCTTTACTGACTGTGCTGGGCTCTGTGTGTGAGGCTACAGACAAGAAGCTTGGTGCGCTTCCTGACAGGCGGCCTGCTGTTCTCCAGAAACCACCTGTGGAGTCTGGGAACGGACTGGGGAAACTTCGGAAGTCATGACAACAGTTCCCTTCCTGTATCATTTTTGTTTTCCTATTTTAATAGGTTTCTGGGTTTTATACAATACTTTTTATATCCACAGTTCTCAACCTGTGGGTTGCAATCCCTTGGCAGTCGCATATCAGATAAACTGCATATGAAATATTTACATTATGATTCATAACAGCAGCAAAATTATAGTTATCAAGTAGCAACGAAATAATGTTATGGTTGGGGGTCAGTACAACATAGGGAACTGTATTAAAGTGTCACAGCATTAGGAAGGTTGAGAACCACTGTGTTATATAAATGTATGGAGTTTTTATGCCTCTTCTGAGGAAGTAACTAACCCATGCCAACAAAACCAGCTTCAATTACTTGAGGCTGTGATTATCTATCTGTCTGCAAACACTAGTTTTCTGGTGAGTTCTGCCCCAGCTTGCATGCTGCTCGCCAAATGCCTAGCACTGAGATTTCTGTCTGCCCTCCCCCATGTTACAGAACTTTCCAGAATTCTGTTCTTTCTTTTGGTGGCGGCTTGTGTAGAAGCAGAGACAGGGTGTATGGGTGGCGAGTGGAGGACAGATGTGTGGAAGGTCTTTTACAGCCTCAAGGGGCAAGCTTTTCTGGGGTGTTCTGGTGATGTGGCCTCGTGTACTATGGTTCTGTGGGAGGCTGGGATGTGTGTGACGGGAGGAAACACAGTTATGTGACCTTTGGAAGAGAGAAGGCTAAGCATATTCGCATAGTAATCTGGTCCCCTGAGCAATAGCCAAGGTGTATTTCAGGCCTGGAAGCCGTGGGAACAGCATGGATAATCTGTTATGTCTGGCTATGACCGGGAACCAGAACCTGAATTTCTACTCCGAAGAGTATGAGGATGTCAGCAAGTCTCCTCTGTGGGAATCCGTCCCAGCCCTGGAGCCGGGGGCCTCTGCAGCCCTCAGTTCTAAATGAGATCAAAGTGAAGGGCAGCACCCTTTGCCCTTTAGCTCTTTTTGATCTCTTTTTCTCTTACCTGGTGTGTGTGTGTGTGTGTGTGTGTGTGTGTGTGTGTGTGCGCGCGCGCGCGCGCGCGCGCACGTGCATGTGCATGTGTGTGCATGAGTGTGTGATTCTCCTGTCTGTCCCCCATCTTGCAGTAGGAGCTCTGGGATTACAGATATTTGCTTTTGTGTCTGGTGGGTTCTGAGGCTCCAACCCCATGTCCTCACGCTGGCACAACACAGCACATACTGTATACACTGATCCATCTCTCATAGCCCTCCTGTAATAACTTGTATGATTGTAAGGTCTATGGGAAATGTCTGGAAGGATAAGGGAAAGACATTATGATGTTAATGCAAAAGGGAAAGCACTGTTTTCCGGGCATTTTTGAGAGCAGCGGTGACAAAGGAGCTTGCTATCCTGTTGAAAGGTCAAACTCGAGCAGAAGAGGGTGGAAGTGAGGTCTTCCACCACTCAAGTCTGTGCAGGTATGTAACCTCACACCTGAGTGTGGCAGCTTGGTGCAGAGGAGGAGTCATGTGACAGAAGCATTTAGGTTGGCTGTGTAAATGAGGTAAGAATGGTAATGTATCAATACAGTGTATGAAATAGGTGCAGAAATAGCCCTGTCTCTGGCTAGAGTCTCATTTCCCTGGAAGCCAGGAAGCAAATACTCCAGGTGTTTTATCAAAGCTTCTTACCGTGCTCTGGTGAAATTCCCGAGTCTGTGTAGGGACAGAGAAGGCCAAGAGTCTGTAGGTTCTAGTCTTGCCTGTGTAGAAAACATCCTTAAAAGATGCTGATGAGTGTGTGCATATTCTAGAAAGAAATCAGTTGACTTAGCAACACACTGTGTTATCTAGTTTATCTTTGGCACGGATGACTAGTGCTTACATCAAAGGAACACCAAGGACCAAGCTAACTTAAGAAGGTATTCGAGGAAGAATACTTCTCAGTATTTCTTTGGAGAAATGGGTTTGTAGTTGATTATCTGGTTGGTAATCTATAGCCAGAGTTCACAGTCATGGGACTTAGGCCTACTTATTATGCCTATCATTAGACTTCATAGAACTATAAAGATGAAGGTTACTCAGATTCTCCCAACTCGGGAGAAATGATCAATGCCACAAATAGAAAAAAATGTTTACAAAATCTATGCTGCCTTCCCATTTAACATGACAGGAGACCAAACAAGCTTGATGCGCTTCCTAAGAACTTCCAAATAAAGGACTATAAATATGCCACAGGCTTGAAACCAGAAACCACACGGCAATTCAGTGTCAGAAAAGGGATGTCTCAAAGAGAGGGCAGGTGTGCGCAGGGAGAGGCGCATTCTTGGCCTGCACGTCTCATAGCTGTTCTTGATAGCCCCTAATACTGGACAGGTGAGGTAAAATTCACATAGGGAAATGCCACAAAGATATACACATAAAGATATACAAAGCACATTAATCAGGATTCTTTAAGGGAACAGAAATGATTTTCTGTGTGTGTGTGTGTGTGTGTGTGTGTGTGTGTGTGTGTGTGTGTGAGAGAGAGAGAGAGAGAGAGAGAGAGAGAGAGAGAGAGAGAGAGAGAGAGGGAGGGAGGGAGAGGGAGAGAGAGATTAGAGTGGTTTACAGGCACAGGCTGTGGTTTGAGTAGCCCAACAATGGCTATCTTCTGATGCAAAGGCCAAGGATTTGCTGGTTGTTCAGTCCATGAGACTGACAGTCTCAGGAGTCTCAATCTGGTGCTGGCGTCCTTTCTAAAGACGTCTTAGAGAGCTACCAGTTTTCAGTATATATTGGAATCCCAAAGAAGTAAAGTATAACATGAGCAAAAGTAACATGGTAAGGAACTTGCAGGAGAGTGAGCAAGCAGGCCAAAAGCTTCCTTCTTCCATGTCCCTTCATGTGGGCTGCTACCAGAAGGTGTAGTCCAAATGTTTAGGGTGAGTCTCCCACCTCAAATGATCCAATCAAGTCAGATCCCTCCAAGGTGTGCCCAGCTGCTTGGGTTTAGTTAATTCCAGATGTAGTCAAGTTGATGGCCTAAGCTAGCTCTCACACAAGGCCTCAGAACACGAATTGCTTATGTCTTCCCCATAAGACAGTGGATCAGTTAGTCCTCTATGATCCAGGTGACTGAAAGGAATCTAAACCAAGGTCCCCAAGACAGTACAAAACAGACAAATTGGTCCAAGAAGCTCTAAGAACAATGCAGGGCATTACTATTGCTATTGGTTACTAGATGGCTAAACCTGTTGCAGAAGACACTGCATGTTTTGGTTGCAGGACCAAGAGGAATCAAACTAAAACTGCGTTAGAAGTATCCCGTTGGCGATCTAGCTTTCAAAGTGTTAGGAACTGTTGTGCAGATGACCAGGGGAGACAAGCCACCCACAGTCTTACCCTCTTACCCACAGGTGGGCTCCGCATGCCACAATACCTGCCAGGCAAGATGCACCCAGTGGTGTAATAGTGGCGTGGCAGTGTGGTAGTAACCAACAGCTTTCCGATTGGGTTTGAGGTCTGTTCCATAGGAGGGGTTCATGCTTGATATTATAAACATAGCCCAAACACATGGTTAGTGCTCCTTGAAAAGCTCTTGGCTGCTGGTGGCTGCTGGGGCAGAGAGACTCATTTTCCCCCAATGGTGTAGCCACTGATAAGTTGTCCATGATCCAATAAATAACCACAGCCATGATCAAGCAAGCAGCCCAAATTAAACTCAGTGTTTCATAGAAAAAGCATGAAGCAGGTGGGAGTTACTGGGGAAAATAAGAATTTCTGAAGGAGTGGGGAGGGGAGTTAAGAGAGAAATGAGGGGGTACATATGGCCAAAATACTTGTATGAAATTGTCAAAGCCTAAGTAGAAATGTATTGAAGAATTAGGTCAGCTTGAAGCCAATAATAAATAGAGTTAGGCCGTACCACGCAAGAGAACAGACGTCTGCAAATGAACCTTGCCTCCACTGCTGCTGAATTTAGAATTGAACAAGATTTACTTAACCTTTGTGAACCTCATCAAGAAAGTACGACTTCTGTAAGCATTACACAGACGATGAAAAGCACACAATAAGTTACAACTTGTGTCAACTCTATTAGTGCTATTAATAAAATAACCATGCTGTACTTACAGAATATAAATGAGAGGACTGGGGTATAACTTGGTGGTAGGAGTGCTTGCCTAGCGTGTGTGAGACCCCAGATTGTGTGTTCACTCCTGCCCAACCAGAATTTAGTCTTGAGAAATAATTAAAATATATTATAGAGACTCCATATACACGATTAATTAGTGATAGCAAAGAAGTACAAAATGCTGGGGAAATCAGGTATTTACATGAGGTTTAGCTTTTCGTGGTGCAGGAAGCCATAAGTTACAGTTCTGTTTTGAACTTTGTAAAATTGGAGGTTTAGGTTGTGCATATATTTAACAAATGCAAAGGCTAAAAATCAGGTTTCCAAAGCCATCAAAAGCCCACAATAGAACAAGGTATAGTCTGTGAAACAAAACTGCAAGATAAATGCACAAAAATATCAGTAAGCATAGAAAAAAATGGGAAAGTAAGGTCCCGGCATATTAATTATGATATAAGTAGGTGCAAAGAGTGGGTGAAGTGGTCATTTTCAGAGAATAGCATGATAGTTAGCTGTTCAGTACCAAATGGCAGTCCCCAAAACAAACATACAATAATATTGTATAGACAAAGTAGTTTATATTTAGGAATATATATGCATATACATGGGCATGTAACAACAACTAAAGAAAAAAGAGACTATGAATTTGAAAACAAGCAAGGAGGGATATGTGGGAGTTTGGGGTGGAAGAAATGATGTAATATTAAAATCTCAAAAATAAAAGACCCTTAAGAATTGAAGAATTAGGTTAAAAATAAAATCCATTCATATTCTATACAAGAGATACAGTAAAAAATAAAGTGATTTGGGGCTGGAAAGATGGCTCAGTAGTTAAGCAGACTCTTCCAGCCTCCTTGAGTGCCTGTACTCAGAAGTACATACCCACATAAAGACACACATACATGTATATACTTAAACATAAAAGCAGCCTTTAAAAAATGAAGTGACATAAAGTCCTAACATTGAATTAATTATTTAGGAAATAGTTTAAGAATAGATTTGATAAATGTATCAAGGAGCTGGTGCTATGAAATTATATTACTTCAGGAACTTTGGAAATAATAGAGAACAAGGAAATGAACATGGAAGCATAGCAACATACACTGAAGAGATTTTAAGATTAAGAGTATTATTGCTAAGCCTGAGTTAGATCCCAAGGACCCACATAGTGGAAAGAGGACCTGACTTCTGCCTTCCACATGTGCACCATTGATGGAGGAAGGTCATTGGCTAATAAAGGAACTGCCTTGGCCCATTTTATTGGTTAGGACATAGGTAGGTGGAGTAAACAGAACAGAATGCTGGGAGGAAGAGGAAGTGAGCTCAGACTCCACAGCTCTGCTCTCGGGAGCAGATGCCTCAGAGAGAGACACCATGCTCCCGGCTCCTGGGCAGAGGCACGCGATGAAGCCAGGTCAGACATGCTGAATCTTTCCCGGTAAGACCAGAGCTACACAAATTATTAGAGATGGGTTGATAGGGATATCAGAATTAGCCAGTAAGGGCTAGAGCTAGAGGGCCAAGCAGTGATTCAATGAATACAGTTTGTGTGGTGCTATTTCGGGCATAAGCTAGCCGAGTAGGCGGCTGGGGTGTTGGGGACGCAGCCCTGCCGTGCTTATTACTACACACCATGGCATGTGTCAATGCACAGATATGCATGTGCACTCACCACACATGCACATGTGAAAATATCTAAACAGGCAATACAGTTTTTCCAAAATCAACACAACTGTAAAAATAATATTGAGAAAGTTCACCCTTTACATATATAATATAAATATTTTATATATAATATATTTATAATATTAAGTAAACACACATATATGCATATATATTAAGGTCAAAAGGACAAACACTACGTCTTTTATCTCATATGAAGGTCCTAGCTTCAGATTGTTAGTTTTGCATACTTAATATGGAATGTTTTAACAGATAGAAGCTAGAAACAAGCAGCCAGCCACTGGCAGGAAGGATGTGTTAGGGAGGGGAGATGGTAGAATATATGTGGACAAAGTAGAGGGAATGGCGCTGGAGGACAAGGATTCAAGCAGCTAAGAGGGAGGCGGAGGTGCAGAGTAAGGGAAGGCATAAACAAAGTGAAGTGTGCAGTGAGAACCTTCTTGGGAACCTATGATCTTGTGATGCAAATATAAAAATAGAATAAGAGGAGATATTAAAACATGTGGCAGGATGAGGAGAAAATAGGGAGCTAAGGGTTCAGGAGGGGTGCATATGGGGAGTAGGGGAAAGGAAAGGTAGGGGTGAATGAACTAAAACTAAGGATGTATGGAGAAGCCTACTAATTTGAAAACTAATTATTTTTTTCTTTAAAAAAAGGGAATTTGAACAAAAATACTTCGCATTGGTGAATAATGTTTATTGCAGAAGACAGGAGTTACTAAATGAAAGTCTCAATGCCACACTCAGGTCACCTCCCTATGAGGTGTTGGTTAAGAAGGCCTCAGAGGCATCCAAATCAGTTCCAGGTCACTGCCATTGCTTGGGTTATCCACCATAACTAGAAAGCAAGACCCTATTGCTGAAGATACCCTATAACTTGGTTGCACGACACAGAGAAATCAATCTTGAATGGACCAGGAAACTCTCCATACTGGCTGAATTTCAATTCTAGAAAGTGCTATCCCAGATTCCTCGAGAGAAAAGATGTCTATGGTTTTATCTGTTGCTGAACTGCACTGAACTGCCAGGCAGGATGTGCCTGTCCGTGTGATCCTGGCAATGCTGTAGGAGGGTAACCGTCAACCGTGGTTTGGGTTGGGGTGAGTGGATCCGAGACCTGCTCCACACAAGGGGTTTTATACCTGGTATCATACACGTGATCAAAACACCTAGAAGGACGGACCAGACAGAGCAGGAGAGCGGGAAGGGTGCTGTGACATGCTGTCCTCTGGACATGACGTGGCTGTTACCCTGTGCGTCCACAGCAGCTGTGGTTGCCTTCACAGGCCTGGCAAACATGAAACCAGTTAAAATCTTCCAACATGTATGAGGCGGGACTCCTGAGGGGCCACCCTAGCTGAGGAGCTACTGGCACTTGATAGTTGTTGGGATGAGAGAAAGGAGTGTGACCTTTAGTAGTTTTCTTTAGAAATATGGCCACTACAGTGGATGGCCCAACACGTATGTACATAGGCAGCATTAATTGGACTTACTAGGCTCATACTTTTTTTTCTATAAAAAGAAATCCATTTAAAACTAGAACAGAAGTTTAGTAATGAAACCCTCTAGGCATTCCTTTTTAAATAAAGATCCCAAAGGCCTGTATACTTACCAGTGCTGGCTGGTATTTAAAGGGTCTAGAGGGGGCAGTGGGGTGACTTAGTGGGGGAAGAGGCCAGCTGTCAATTGACAACCTGAGCTCAGTCCCCGGGATCCACTTGCCAAGTTGTCCTCTAATCGCCACATGTGTGTCATCGTATGCCCATATTCACCTATACATACATACATACATGCATCCATGCATACATACACATAAAGGCATAGAAAGATCTAGAGGGTACAATGATGCAGGAATGGAAAGGAAGAGACAAAATTGCCAATATTTGTAAATAACATGATTATAATCCTAGAATGTCTAATGGTTAGGGTTAACAAAAACATTCAGAAAGGTAGCTGCATATGGCATGAATATTTTAAAATAATGTTTTAGTTGTCAAAAATGCCCATTTAGAAAATAGAAGGGAAAATGATGTCCATATGTAGAAATTACTAAACTTTAGACCATCTTTAGATGGGGTATTCTTTTTGTTTTTGTTTTTCGAGACAGGCTTTCTCTGTGTAGCTTTGGAGCCTGTCTTGGAACTCGCTCTGTTGACCAAGCTGGCCTTGAACTCAAAGAGATCCACCTGCTTCTACCTCGCCAGTGCTGGGATTAAAGACATGTGCCACTACTGTTCATCTTAGATGGGATTTGTTTGTTTGTTTGTTTGTTTGTTTTTTGAGACTGGGTTTCTCTGTAGCTTTGGAGCCTGTTCTAGAACTCACTCTGTAGACCAGGCTAACCTCAAACTCACAGAGATCTGCCTGACTCTGCTTCCCAAATGCTGGGATTAAAGTGTATGCCACCACCGCCCGGATTAGATGGGATATTCTTAAACACACCTGACTACATGATGATGAATTCAACTAATAGACGAGCAGTCTGAGTACCAGCAAGACTGAACCAACCTCATGGAGATGACAAATGTAATTAGTGGCTTAGAGTGTTTGCTTATTTGATTGGTTTCTGATTTTGGTGGGATATGGAAAGAAGGGGTACTTGGCAAAAATAGTTTAGTAGTTTATATGGAAGAAAAACAGACAGAATTTACCAAGGAAAACACATAAAAACCATAGTGAGGAATGCACCCACAGCGATAGAGTACATTATTCCTCAGTGTGGCACGGACACAAAGAACCAGGCAGCACAGTAAAACATGGCGGAAAACAAAACCCCAGGAGAAACGACCCTAAGTGTGAACGACAAAGTCCTGAAGAAGAAAGGTGTCCAGTGGAACTCGTGCGTGGCACCATTTTAGGAGTGGGAGCCGGAGGCACCAGCAGTCAGACTGTCACCTGAGAGGCAAAGCACAGGTGCTGTGCTCCAGCCCACAGGGATGATCTCCCTGACAGAACCGTTTTGAAATTCCCTCCAGCTGACTTACACTACGAACAGTTACACCGTGACGTGAAGGTGTGTCTTCTTGGGGACACACATGACTAGTGAGCAGTCACAATAAAGGAAGGGGCAGGGTCATCCAGGGTTGGAGAGGAGAGGGTGCCGAAAAGTATTTAGGAAGAAAATTGCCTTCTATGCTGACCTGGTCCGTTGACCCAAAACAAATCACAGATGGATTCGAGCTAAGCGTCAAATGTATTGTAAATGCAAAAGCTGTAAGAATGGGGGGAGGGCTCGTAACTGGTGGCAGCATCAGCAGGGAGGGTCTTTTTAGACATAAAGGTAGACAGAAATGGAAACATGGAGAGATAAAACTCCTAAAATATAAAGCCGAAAATATATAAAACACAGGAAAATCTGAACGGCAAGTCCAAAGCAGGAAGGTGCTCTTCCATACAATGGAAGAGAAATGCCTGGTTATTGCTGCTGCTGTGACAGAGACCCTGGGAACAGTACGAGAAACAACAGCTCCGCTGTTTGGTAAGAACACAGATTCACAAACTGTGAGCTGTACGGTTATCATTATATGTATGTGTATATATTTAATTAGCATTCTAGTGTTGTTGTTGTTTTTACTTTTTATCCTTTTAGGGACCCAGCTCCCAAATAAATCACACACGGAGACTTATTATTACTTATAAATACCTGACCTCAGCTTGGCCTATTTCTAGCCAGATTATTTGGAATTATCTCGACTACCTTTTGCCTCTTGGCTTTTTCTTTTTTTCCTTCTGTATATCTTGCTTTCATTCTTACTTCCTAGCTAACTGGGTAGCCGGATGGCTGACCCCTGATGTTCTCCTCTCCTTCTCTTGCTCCTTCCTCCCAGTTTTCTCCTTCTGTTTGTGCTCTCTGCCTGCCAGCCCTGCCTATCCTTGCTCCTGCCTTGCTATTGGCTATTCAGCTTTTTATTAGCCAGGCAGAGAATCACAGCTTCGCGGAGTTAAACAAACGCAGGGTAAACAAAAGCAACACATCTTTACATCATTAAACAAATGTTCCACAGCATAAACAAAAGTAACTCACCTTAAAATAATATTCTACAACATACTAGTAAAACAAAACAGGTAACGATTCTGTTTTTCATGTATTAAATTGACTTTTTAAAAAGTCGTCGTGAAGTGGCAAACACTGAAGGAGCCGGGTCTCCAATACAGTGGTCAGAATAGAGAAAAACAAAGACCTCAGGAAGCGGCTTACTAAGAGGCATCGGGGTCTTTGAAATGCTACTACTCTTCTGCCAGTCATTTTCCTGCCAGGAATCTGGGCTAAGAAACTAGATTTGTGTTTTATGTATAATGCTGTTCGCTGTCACATTATGTATAACAGTCAAAAAGGAAAGACCTTCATATCAGGAGAGGGTGTTTAAATCAATCAATAAATGTTATCATTTGTATGAGCTAATAAGAATTGTTCTAAAACCGACAAGTCGAAATGCTCATTTTATATAGTAAAACATAAAGCATATGGAGTACAGTCATAAAGTTTAAAAGGAAAATAATTATACAGAGCATCGTATTTTCAGTTTGGTATGAGGAAGAATTTAATGGCACATATGAATAAAAATTCTAGACCAGAACTAGGAGATAAGTTTATTATTAGAAATGTAGAATTATATGCTCAAGCTCCAAAGTATAAATAGAAGAGGACTTTAATTACAGCTTTATTAAAAAGACCAGAGGGGCTTTGCTGCATGGGCCAGGAGAAGTGGTCACAGCAAAACAAGATGTCCTTGAGAGCTTTTCCTATTGTCCATGCGGGGGTGGGGGGCACAGTCCCCATGCTCTCTGTAAGTCAGGTATGGCTGGGATACTTTCCTCCATGATTCCAGTGATCTTGTTCATCTCATTTTGATCACTGGCAGGGTGGATCCTACAGGACCAACTAGAAATATTGTTATATCAGAGTCTGTAGAGAGACCTAGGAGTGTTTACCTAGAGACAGAAATTAAGGGACAACATTTTCCCTGGCTGCTAATATATGAAGGTAGAAAACTGTAAGTGGCTGCAGAAAGGGGAACTAGTTTTCCTGGGTCAGCATTAAAGGGACAGATGCTCTATATGGTCCATGCAAGTGTTCATCACGCAAAAGGCTGTGCGTGGTACCCAGCAGCACCGTTGGGGGAATGATGTCTTATGCCTCTTGTACCTGTGAGAGTCTATGATTCTAGCTGACAGTTGGCCTAATGGCCAAGTAGGTTGAGGAGGAGAGAGATGTGGAGGGTTGCACAGATTGTTTAAGCCTGTGGGCCTCCACTCGCCTTTGCAGTCAGATCACCTGCCAAGCTGGTTCACACAGACTGCTGGGCCTACCCCAGAGTTTCTGAGTCACAGGGATGGCGGAAGATGTCTGGATTTGCATTTTAAATAGGCTCTCTGATGCTGTGACTGCCTGAGAATCCCATTTTGGGGCCCACTGCTTCACCCAGTTGCAACAAATACACTAACGCTTACTGGTATAGACAGCTTGGGAACAAACTGTGGCATCTGGGGGACACACGCTGAAGGATCACTTCCTTTCTTAGCTCTGTCTCCTGGAAAACATTATTGCAGTACGTGGGCTGTTTGGCAGGCCATTCTTCCCAGAGCCACTTTCCTGCCCTGACCCTGGGGCAGTCCCACCACCAGGCCAAACCCGTAGGCACTGATCATTAGGATGGGAACAGGCACACCATTTGCTGGTCTTTGAACTCTTAGATGGTGGGGAAATGTGTTGTCCCCAAGAAGTGCACCAAGGGCTAGCGTCTTGGTCTAGAGTGTTAGATGGCTGCCTGTGTCGTGCTGACTGCTCTCTGTGGCCTGTAAAGGAAGGCTTTCTCAGTAAAGTGCTTCTTCTAACTACAGCAGATCTAGATAGGCTGTAGGAAGCCACAAATAGGTCCCCAAAGTTTGGTAGTGAGAGAGTGATTCTCAGTGACTCTGAGGAATTTTAATGACGACGTGTGGCCCCTATGATCGTCCCCATTCAAACTGAGCCTCATGTATTTGAGTTTTCAGCTAATTGGTTTAGGAAAATATCCATGTGCACACCCCCACAACTCCTGCTGCTCTCTTTCCCAGCTTATGGTGTAAAGTGTGAGCAGACTGTGTGCTTAACACACTTTGGAGTCTGTTGCTATGGTGCTGGGGAGGAATTTGGTTCTCATAGCAACATCAGGTTGACTTGATGCACCTCAGACCATCGGCAGAGCTCAGGCAGGAGCTTATGTGATCCCGCATAGGTTGGGACTGATGGCACAGGGTGTACTGAAAAGTGATCCGTTTGCCTACAACCCATCCACCCCTTCCTGCCTGCACCCTCCCACGTCACACAAATAATCAGAGTAATAATACGAGTAGAGGCACACACAATCCACACTTCATTTTGTGTGTGTGTGTGGTTTTTTTTGTTGTTGTTGTTTATAAACCACAAGAATCGACCGAAGCATGACTTTGGTGTTGGTTGTTATTTTGAGTTATCCCTCCCCATTCCAAGGCACTGGCATGCCATCTTATCAAGTAGATCTGCCCGCAGGCCTGGCCTGTTGCTGGGAAGTCCAGTCAGTTACAGAGCCCCAGGGTCCCGTGAGGGGACTAGCTCTCTGATCAGGGTGGAGAGGGCCAGGGCTTCTTCATGCAACTTCATTCTGGAGGTTCCTTAGCAGTGTTAATGCCGTGGGTGGGATCAACCCTAGGAAAGATCAGTCTTTCCTAGTTTACAGAAGCTTTTCCACTCGCTGATCAAACAAACAGAGGTCTCCGCCATTTGAATGTTATGCACAGAGCTGACATGGCTTTCGGACATGTTTGTGATCTGGGTTTTTGGTCAAACAAAGGACAGCAACCTGAATCCATCCTAACAGGAAGGAATCTGGTTGGTCTCTATAGACCTTTGGTGAAGGAAGATCCCACTTTTTGTGGCCATTCAGCGCCTTAGAGTGTCCCTTGTGGGAAGCAGGTGTGGTTAGTTTCCTATTCACCATCCTCACAACTCCCCTCATGCTACAGATGTTCCCTGAGCATCTCCACGTGCGGACTGTCAGCATGAAAGAGCACAGGACAGGACTTCTCTCCTGTGTCTGCGTTCTAGTGGGGGAGTGAACAGCCAATAAGCCAGGAGATGGAAAGATCAGGAATGGGGACTTAATGACTTGTTAGAGAGTAGGAGGGAAGCTGCCAGAGTTGGAGAAAGAACTTCCCAGGCAGCAGGGAAATGCAGGGTTCAACCTTCCACAGGGGCAGTGGGAGGAAGACGGGGCCAGAAAGCATGCGTGTAGCGCTTACCCATCTCAAGAAGATGGGGGAGTCCTGAGTAACCAGCATAGAACCCTTGACGGTGTGTAGAAGGGAAGGGAAGTAGTGGGAGTCACATTTGTAAACTGTCCCCACCTGTCTCCTTCCCTCTTGGCCTTCCCATTTGTGACTGTGTTCTGTTTTATAACTGAATACTGGGTAATTTAATAGAAACTAGAGGGTTGTTTAGCTCGAGGTGTTAGACTTCACTTGGTATTTGGTGAAGGCCCTCTTGCTTCATCATAACACGGCAAAAGACTTCAAAGACAGCAACAGTTTAAATCTTGAATATTCCCTAAAGGTCCCTGTGTTAAAAGGTTTCCCCATAGCCTACTGTGCTGTTGGAAGGCAATGGGACCTTTAGGAGGTAGAGCCTTGTGGCCTCGTGGAAGGAATTTAGGTCACTGGACCTGTGCCCCAAAAGGGGTTTGAAGAGCCCAGTCCTTGTTTTTCTTTCTTCTTTCTGGTTGCCATGAGGGGAGCAATTTTGCTTCTCTATGTGCTTCCGCCATGATGCCCTGCTTCATTGTGGGTCCATGCCCCTTCCACCACGGTGCACTGCCTCATTGTGGGTCCAAATTAATGGGTCCACCAACCACAGAACACATGACCCAAAGTAAACCCTTTCTATCTGTGAATTGTGCATCTCACGTATTTCATTACGATGACAATAAACAAACTTGTAAGCAGGCCAAGTGTGTGTTAGCTCCGTTCTCTCTTCTTATAGAACCACCAATCCCACCAAGGAGAAGGAGCCCACACTGTGACCTCATCTCATCCTAATTTCCCTCACAGATGTCATCTCCAAATGCTTCCATGTCAACAGTAGTTTCAGGGTCATTCAGAAATAGACAATGACAAATGAAAAAACCCATTTATTTAGTTGTTGTTATATACATATATATGCATAAATACATAATTACAACCTTCTGAGTCTGCTTAGTGTTGCTTGTATGTATATGGCTTCAGGGATTAGGGGTTCGCCCCTGAGGGAGACTGCTTCTCCAGCTCTCAGCAGTCCTTAGTTGCCTACGATTCTTTGTTTTGGGATGGGGCCCCATGAGATTTCCCCCTCTGCTTTACCATATCTGTTCACATGGTCCTGGTAGTTCTTGTTGAGGCAGCCATGTTGTTGGGGTATCATGGGTAAAGCTTCCCTGTCATTTCTCAAGGAACGTGTAATAAGATACGTTTATTCATAATAAAAGATACGTTTATTCATAATAAAAAAAGAAAAGAAAAAAGAAAGAAAGAAAGAAAGAAAGAAAGAAAGAAAGAAAGAAAGAAAGAGGAAAGGAAATCCATGTGCTGCCCCTTTGTGATGGTCAGTCTTAACTGTCAACCTGCCATAGCCTAGAGTCTCTCAGAAAGCAGTATTAACAGTTATTCAGAGTGGTCTGGCCTGTGGGCGTGTTGGGGGGGTGTGTCTGATTATCACTGAGGTGGAAGGCACTCAGAGTGAGTGGTTTCACCAGCTGGGCCCGGGCCTGGACGTTTAGGGAACAGAGCTGAGTAGCGGCAGCAAGCAAGGATTCATGTGCTGCTCTGTGACTTGGTGGCCACCAAGCTAAGACAGTGCAGGCGGGAGAGTGTCTGCACTTTGCTGCAGAGGTGCCCGTGGAGCTGGGACATGCAAGAACAAGTTGAGTCCTGAAGGATTGTGGACTCCAACCTCTATTTCACAGGAGATGAAGCTTAGCTGCCAGGGGACCTAGCAGGGTCTAACAGCTAGTGAGGTTGGGCCTCCAGTCCTGAAGCCCGCTTTTGCCCCTTTCTTTGTCTAGTGGTTTTTCCATGGGCAATTTTATTTACAGATTTTGTGTTTTATTTTCTCTTCCTTTCCTGATCAATCTTCTCCACTCTTTGCCAAGTCCTGGCAGCCTTCTTTGGCATGCTAGAATGGTCTAGTCCTGGAATGTCATTTGCATCAGGTGGAAAATCTGACCACCACATTGGGTTGCACTGAAGTTTTCACTGTGGTGGCAGTTGCTGTCTTCACCCTTTCTGTTTTTGGGGTGTTTGGGGCCCTCTTGGGCTTCCTGACATCTTCCCTGACCACCTAGTTCTTTCTGATGCTCCTGTGTCGGGAATGCATGTTCGTCTTTATTCACTAGGCGGATGTACCAGTGAAACAGCCTGAACAATGTCATTATAGCTGCGGTCCTTTGTCACTTAGAATCGTGTCGCAGCCTATATCATGCTGCCTCCTGTGGGCCAGGGTGTAGCATGGAAATTTGCACTGAGTAATTTTTCCCAGTCCTGGGTTTTGGCAGCATGGTCAGGTCTCTCTGGTGGGTACCCATGTTGAGGTCCCCATTTCCATAGAGATACTCCTCCTCCTCCATCCCTCAGAGAGGTCTGGCTACCATTCCTTTAGAAGTCACAGAATCTAAGAATAGGCAATACCCCCAGCTGCAGGAATGATACAGCAGCATTTGGTGACAATAGACCAGTTCCTGTCCCTAACAGCCCTGCTGAATCCAAGAGATGGACGCTTGACTACACTCACCCAACTATTAGAGTCTGGATTTTTTAGAAACCTGAGTGGCTCCCCATGAGTATCTATGGCAGGAGCCCATATTTGGTAACCTTCTCTGTGGCCTGTCCAGCAGCAATCATAAAGAGCTTCCATTGTCCACCGGTGCCTAACACCACATAGCCATATTTGTTAGCTCTGCCGTTCAGGTACTTCAGAGCTCAAACTTTCTGCCTCTGGCTTCTGAGTGCTGGGTATACCTAGTCTCTCTATTACCCGCTCTGTATAGCTTTGAGCTGTGTAGGTGCCAGGGCTGACTTGACTTTCAGATGTGAAAACAGCTTAGAGGAGACCCGATTCATCGAGGGTCTGTGACCTGGGAAAGGTCAGGCTGATCGCTTGCCTGCTCTCCTCCCCCTGGGAAACACTTCGCTGTGGCTCACTGGCCACCAAGGAAAGAGCACGGCTGAGACAATGTCCCGTATTCTGCAGAGATGCCAACGTGCAATGGAGCTATGACGTGTAAGGTGCAGACAGTGCCCACCTTAGCCACGCGAGCTTGGCACAACATACAAGAGGTGCATTTTCTAGGTTCTATTGGAACCATGAGCAAGTCTTGTGTCATAAACTGGCCAGGCTTAGCTGACTCACTGCAGAGTGGAAGGCCAGACTGCAAACCCTCAAGGCCACAGAGACTGACACTTTCTCAGATTTAGCAGCTCGCCATGGATGGATGCATGCTTCTTCCTTCTGGAAGTATTTCCGACTCCCTGTGTGTAGGTAATGTGAAATTGTCACTTGTGGTTTTCCTTGGTTCCCCACTGGCTCTCCTTTCTATACATTATACCCTAAGGATTATTGCCACTGTAACTGATAGGGAGCCTTCGGCCTGGTGACTGTATACATCTTAATAGACCTATCTGGGGCAGAGACTTTCTCACAGATTGTCACTAGTTTGGTTTCTGTTGCTATGAGAAACACCATACCTAGAATTAACACGAGGAAGAGGGGTTGATCGTACACCATGCAGTCCGTCATATGATCCGTGGTGTTTAACTGGGAAAGTCAAGGCAGGATCTCAAGCAGGGAAGGAACCTGGAGTTGGAAACTAAGCAGAGACCACGGAGGAGTGCTGCTCACTGACTTGCTCTCGATGACTTTCTCAGCCTGTTTTCTTACACGCCCCAGGACCACCTGACCAGGGCTGGTACCCAAATGGACTAGAATCTCCCAAACCAATCACTAATTACGAAAATCTCCCCACAGACTTGCCTGCAACCCGATCTCACGGAGACATGTCCTCAATTAAGAATCATTTTTCGCAGATGACCCTAGCTTGTGTCAAGTTGACAAGAACCTAACCAGTTCTGTGAAGCTGTGATTAACAAGATTCCCCCCAGCCTCAGTGTTGGCCAAGGCTCAGTGGTGACTCAGGCTGACTAGCCTGGAGAGACACTGCTGGTGCAGGCCACCAGATCAAGAGGAATGAAGTCACCTGGGGGTGGGGACCATAGATTAAAAACCACACTGAAGTTGGTAGGGAAGAATCAAATAAACAAGACAGAGGAGGGGAGAATCCGAGCCAGCAGGGAAGCAGGGCACCGTGCCACTTACACCACCTGCCCCCCAGCACCGAGCTCTCTGCCAGTGGCTGTTTGATAAATGTCGCGGGAATTGACACAATTGCTCACACGGAGGCAGAAGCTGTACGCATAGACACAGCTTCCCCTTGGCCCCTGGCTGTTGCTTGGGCAAGCGCTAGCTGTGTATCCGTAGAAAGCACATTACAGTAGAAGACACACTGGACCAGAAGTCAGGGCAGACCCCAGGTGTGGGACCTCCTGGTGACTTGGGGTAAGTCTGAGCCCCATTTGTGAGGAAAGCATTCCTTGTCAGGCTCGTGACAAAGTATCTATAAAATCACATGGGTGACATTCCCGGAAGACCTGTGCTTGGGGACGGATAGAGTGGGTAAGGCCTCTCCATCTTCGTAACTCCAACACGTGGCACAGCGGTAGATGAGCAGTTGCTGGGTGGCCAGCTCAGGGACAGGGGACAAGTAAATATGCAAGGAATGCTGGGATGCTCCTAAAGATTCTTGTCTCTTCCTCCTAAAGGGTTGCTGTGCCCTTTTGTGACAGGCCAGGAGGCTCAGCCCTTTGGTCAGAGTAGGGACCCTTCCTGTCTCAGGAGTCCTGTGTACCCTGGGAGCTATGGAGGGCTTGACTCCTCCCTTTAGGAGGGCTCCTGGGACACTGAACTCCAACCAGAACACCAAGGTCCTGAACTGACCAGCCCTTCCCTAGTATGGCCAGCTGAGTGTGTTCCTGGCTCACCTTTCTGCCTAGATACCACTGTGTCCGCGGAGAGAGGACAGTAGCCCTAAGAGCCAAGTTGCCCAGGCTTGCCGGGCTCCAGATGGGTAACAGTAATCACAGAGAGAGGATCTGGCCTTTTCTGAAGGGCCACCTGCTGCTGCCATTGTCACAGTCTGTGCTCTGCTGCCATCCTCTGCGGGGGTGGAGCTGCATCTTGGCAGCCCTGGGCTAATAATTAGGGGTGGGGCAACTCCCCAGCTGGTGAGATCTGTGGGGAGGGGCCTGGAGGAGAAGGGAGGGCTGGGTTCCAGCCAACAAAAGGAGGAATTAAAGGGGCTGGCCTAGGAACCCATAGTTAGTATTTCAGCTCCAGCAGGCTAAGGTTCCACAGAAGCAAGCCTTCCTGAGCCAGTGCTCAGTGCCCTTCCCCTCAGGGGTGCCTTCTGCTTCTCAGTTCCATTGTTTTTTCCTGGAGGTCTGGGAGTGCGCGTCCAGACCACTGACACAGGGCACCAGACTGGCCAAGCTCAGAAGCCAAACTGGGCTTCTGGACAGTATTGCTATCTCCATCTCATTAGACTTCAAGTGTGTTGCTTCCGTGGCTCACAGGCCACAGGTGTGCAGGAGGGCCCGCACAGGGAGAGATTCAGCGTTTAGTTTACCCACCATCGGTGTCCTTCAGACTGTCATTTTTGTTATGGGGTGACAGCAAGGAAATTCCCGAAAAGCACCCCTGCTTCCTTCACTGTAGCTATGGACCCTCTGCACAAAGGCGTATCTTTGTCCATGTGACTGACACTGCTTGCTTGGAAGCGTGACATGGTGGCCCTGAGTGAATTGAGGCTCACAGACATTTTGTGGCTGTCCCCAAGTCCTACCAGTAGCACGGACAAAGATGTAAAATCACCCGTGTCTTGCAGAGTTCTTTCTGGTTCTGTGTGCCATCCTCGGAGTAAGGTACAGGGTCTCCCTGTGTCACCTGGGAGTGTCACTATCTCTTACACGGGAAGGCGGGATGAGAAGTAGTCCTGAGGGATCCGGGGAAGCAAGTAAAATAGCTGAGTAGTGTAGTGTAGATTCCGGTGGTCCCAGTGGAGGGGAGATGGAGATTTGGGCTAGACTCATGGCTTTGCAGGGCTGTCATACAATCCCCAACACACACACACACACACACACACACACACACACACACACACGCCTTAGTAGATGATGGATACTGTTGCACTCCTTCAGGCTTTCGTACCATCCAGCTTTAATGCTGACGGACGCTAAACACAATACAGCGAGACCCTGCTTGAAGGTGGAGCACCAGGTCTTAGGAGCAAGCTTCCAAGGTCAAGACAGTCCTAGGAGCAGAAGTTGGAAAAACAGGACCAGCTTCCAAGGGGTTCTCTGTGTGTCCCAGACCACAGGCCCTTCTGTTGGGATGCCTCTCTCTGTCTCTTTAGTCTGCAGTCCCTAAATTCTCTCTTTTCCATCAGAATATCCCAGGGCTGGAGGATTCCTCTCATAAATCCATCCTGAGGACGTCAAATCCCTCCAGTGGTCCAGCCTAACACATTTAGGCCAACTAATGAGTTCAAGGGCCTTCCAAGGGTGGGTTGATGGGAGCCATCCAGCCTCTACGGTCTCTGGGGACTTGTTGTCTATGGGGAATTTAAAAGTCATAATAAAACTGACAAAATTTGGGTCCTTTTAAAAAATTGTCATTGTGTCCTGCAAGTTCCAAATACCGACATGATAAAATACGCCTCTCCACTGGGAGGAATGCCTCCTACACTGGACACCGACTAAGTATGTCCCTGGCCACTGTGTGCTCGCTCGGCTTGATTTCTCTTGTGGCTCTGTCCTCCTTTTCACGTCCTTCATTTCCTCTTCTTTTATTCCCTTTTCTGTTCTTTTTTTTTTTTTCTTAAACAGGCCCCATGGATGGTCTGTCTCCTCTGTCTTCCTGGCCAAGTCCATGTTTACAACACGAGTTTAATTTTCTTTTTTGCAACTGTGTTTAGGAAACTACCTAGAGAATGGTAAAAACCACAGGAGGGAAGGAGAACAAGAGAGAAAAACACTGTTTTCTTCTTGCCGTTGTTTCCTGATAAATGTCATGGAAATATTTCTATTCATTTTGTGCTTTAGTAAAGTGCTTTTTTTAAACCAAGGCCTAAATGGGGGACTTTCTTGGCAGTGTCCCTTTAACAGAGCAGGGAGGACGGCGTGGCAGGGATGCGTGGGGCTGCAGCGCTTATGTACTGTACAATTTTCTGGGTCCTGACTGATAAATTATCGTGCGTTTTCTGTGCATCTGACGTGCAATACAATTTGTCCGTGCAACAGTGATGATAGGCTGTCCCGGACTAATAGTCACGAACCCTTTATTTAGCTCCCGCAGCCTTTAGAGGAATTGTAAGTAACCATTTGCATCCCTTCCTCGGTTTTCTCTTTCATGGTTTAGCATAAGTAGAAAGGGTTTTTAACCTTGAGCATTTCACTCACGGGGGCTTGGGGCGAAGAAGGGGATGTGTGTTGGTAAAAGTGTAAAGGGACTAGGAAGCCAGAGACAGATCCAAAATGCTCTTCTCTTTCTTTCTTTCTTTCCTTTTTTTCTTTCTTTTTATTTTGTTTTGCTTTCCCATAAGCTGTAAGACTTTCCAAGCCTTAGAAGTGGTCCCGTCAAGTTCCCATTCCATGGGTAAGAAGATGTAATGCCAAGAGGTAGAGAAGTAACTTGTTTAAGCTCACATTGGCACATACATGGCAGAGGCATGGGGAAGTGGCATTGAGCTAATCTTGCCTGTTACAGAGAGTTGAACACAGTGTCAGAATGTTGTTATTCGTTTGGGTCCCCGAATCCCACTGCCATCCTTAGAATGATCAAATCAGTTTCAACATGTATCCAGTACAGCCCAGTGCTTGGGTGTCCCCTAGGCTGCTTCTATGTCAGAAGTATTGTTAGTTGAGCATTATTAGTTGAAGAGAGATGCTGTCCCTGGATTAACCGCGTTGGGTGGTATGTGTGTGGTTCAAATCTGCCTCATGCTCAACAGACTTTGCCACTCTGGTGTCCTTTCCGGACTTGTTCTTGCTGCTTTAGCATGTAAAGCAGCCTGTTTCCTTTTAGGGAGAATGATTGTGATTTGGGCAACCAAAAAGCACTATCTAGACAATGGTGTTTAGTTTTGTTGTTGTGAGACGGGGAATAATGTATCCCAAGCTGGCCTTGCCTGATTCTCCTGCCACCATTCTGGATTATGTGGTGCTGGAGATCAAACCCTGGCCTCATGCATGGTAGGTGCGTCAGCATGCTACTAGCTGCACAACCCCCTCCTGCCTCTAGACCGTGGTCTGATCTGAACACAGCCTCTAGAGGAGGGAATGATAACGAGAAGGCACTCGAGCATTTCATCTGTGTGTTTGGATGTATCCCAATGTTGAGCGGCACTCTTCTCTCTCTGATGCTTAGCAGCGTTTCACATCTTTTAGAGCTTTCTGCTTTCTCTTAGAAGCTGGACTCTCAATAGATTGATGAGATTCTAGATGTTTCCTCAAGCCCCTTTCCTCCCTGAAGAATGGATACACAAGTCGCTTGAGGCCGTAGCCACCGTGTTATCCTTTTCTAATAAGAAGGCTGTAATGCTTGCATTCCTGGTGCATTGACTCTTTTTGCTAGGGCCTGAGACACTGTGCAGGGGTGGGGGTGGTTCCACCCTGCGACACTCTCCCCCAACAACTTCATCCTCTAGACTCCTCAACCCCAAGCAGAGGCGCTGCCTATTCTAGACACAAGAAAAGCCCAGCTTCAGCAGGGCTTATCCCAAAAGTGTGTTCTGGGCTCAAAGCTGGCACGCAAGAGCTCTGCCAGTGAGCGACATTAGAATTACAGACATAATAATACTAATTAACTTTCCCAGGCCTGTGCTCTCTGCATTTATTATTTGTAGAGAGACAAAGCCTTAAATAACAGGGCCAGCCTCTTTGGGAGCCCCACTTGGGGTAAAGGACTGTCCTCATTACAGCGAGCAAGATGGATGGTGTTCTGAGACCAGGGCACCGCCTGCGGAGAACGTGCAGCAGGTGCAGCCTCCTTCTGGGCCAGACCCGAGGCTTTCTGTTGGCACTGTGTCAGACAGGGACGGTGGCTAAGGTATGGGGACTAAGAGAAACGATTTCTGGTGGCCTGGCCTCTTATCAGGTTCAAGTCCTTAGCATCTGCCTTCATGGACTGCTGTGAACAGGGGTGTTCGGCTTAGCCACTCGTGATGGGAGGAGGTTCCCTATTTCCTTGGTCCCTGCCTTATCATGTATGAATAAAGAAAGGTGGGGAGGGAATGACATCAAACAATTTTGACCTAGACATGCTTCAGTGGTCCTTGAACCTCCTGAAATTGCATACGTATGGGATATGCTCCTGGCTGCTTTCTCAGGGGTCAGATGTCCTTTGCTAAGTGCTGATTTTGGAGGGGTCTTTGAACTCACGGTTAAGGACAAGAATGAGATGGTCCCTGCAGACTCGGCATGGTCCGTCAGTGGATGACGTTAGAGCCATCAAACCTGATGCATTTTGTCAGCTGAGTCACACTCAACAATGGGTTTATGGATTCAGGTGAAGGAGCCTTGGGTTAGAAACACCCTATAAACTACTGCTTTAAATAATTGACCTGCAATCTCCATCAGTGTTCCTGACAGGCTCGCTGCAGCTTTCCTACCTCAGGAGCCCCAGCTCTGAGAACCTTCCCAGGTTGTCCACCGTGTGACATCTGCCAATTTGGGGGAGCACTTTTATTATTGGGCCTCATGGTTTGTGGCAGCAAACTAAGATGGTCTCCCAAGCTTGCTACCTTGGGGTCCAAGCTATCCCTAGGATATGCACCCTACAGCTTGCTACCTTGGGGTCCAAGCTATCCCTAGAATATACACCCTACAGCTTGCTACCTTGGGGTCCAAGCTATCCGTAGGATATGCATCCTACAGCTTGCTACCTTGGGGTCCAAGCTATCCTTAGGATATACATCTTACAGATTGCTACCTAGGGGTCCAAGCTATCCTTAGGATATGCATCCTATAGCTTGCCCTCCTAGAGAGGGATTCACAGAGCAATGAACAGCATTTCTCACTGGCAGTTTTACTAATAAATTAGTAATAAATGGATTAACTGTTAGGAATGTTGGAGATGCTCACCATGAGTACTTGGGAGGATGCTGTCAGAAAATCCAAACAATTATCTTTAAAGACTTCCAAGAGAATTAGGGAGACTGATTGGAGAGACTAATTCCCAGGGACTACTCACTGCTTCCAAGTTGGTACTGCCTCCGTCCAGCTACAGAGACTCTCTCTTCTCTGAACACATCCTCACTGTGGTCACCGGTTCTTTATCGTTGTCCAGGAGGTCTCTAGTTGGAATTCCAGAGTGTCCCTGAACTAGATGGAGAATGGCTAGATCTTTACTTTCGGACTCCTAACTGATATTCCTCGTGTGTTATCTTTATGAATGGAGGCAGCGAGCTGCAGCATTAGCGTTTTCCATGACTTTGTCCACTGTTAGAAGCCATGACTGTTTTGAAATCACATTAAGTTGGGTGCAGATGTCTCAAAAATACATTTCTACTTTGAAATGTTAAGAATCCATTCAATTTTAGTGTTGACTGCCTTAAGAGAGAAGTATGTGAATTCTTAGTTCATCAATATTTTGATAACTATAGCTCAGTATTGTTTGTTTTTATTGCAGTCCTTTATTCTGTGTGTGTTGGTTTTATTTGCATTCCTTGGTTGCATTATAACATTCTTCTGAAAAGGACCTACAGCGTCCCCATAGTGCGGAAGGGATATAGATGACCTTGCTCTCAGTCACTCACCTGCCCACTTCAGTGCTGCTTGTGTCTGAATCACACAAGGCTTAGAACTTATAGCTCACATGGGTGCAGGGATGCGAACTCAGAGATGTAAGAGCCACTGTTGTGTGTGCTAAGAGTTTAGACAAGTCAAATACCCTAAGAGGGAAGAGTTAATTTGTTAGATTCTGGAGTTGTTTTGCCCTGGGTACCCCTTTACCAGATAATCAAATAAGAAAATAACCCACAAGCACGGATGGGTAGTTGAACCAGCATGGGACATGCTGACTTCGAATAGAGCTCCTCAGATCGTCTTGTTTGTTGGGGTCTCTTTCAGCAACTTCTTTGAGAAAGGGCAAGGTGATCATAATAGAAACTCACTTAGCTCCAGGTGAGAGGAACGGTCTATCTTAGGGCTGGAATCATGCATTCTAAAGTCAGCAACCCTACAGTTAACCAACTGTAGCATCATGTGTGTTGTTGTGGAGGTTCGCTTTCTCATCTTTAAATGGGGTGCTCTGTCTTTTAGGCATGCCTGGATAACCCTAAGTACCAAATAGATGGAACTATTGCTGTCGGTCCATGCAGACTGCCTCTGCAGTATTTGGGAAACTCAGGAAGAAGGAGCTTACTGTTGATGCAATAAATACCGGAGACACTCAACTGAGTATGCTTCTCCTGGTTTCAGAGCATGAGCGTTTGGCTCTCTCTGTCACTTCTCCTGGTAGGCACATGTGGTAGAAGAGGCTTGTTCATCTTACTGTGGCCCGGAGACAACGAGATGGGAGGGGATGGATTCCCAGTATTCCTTTCAAAGGCATGCTGCCAGTGACCTACTTTAAATTATGCTAAATCCCACCTGTTCAAGGTTCCATTGCCCCTCAATTGCCCCACAAACTGGGGACAGTGTTTGCAACTCACGTGGACCTCTGGAGAATGCTGAAGATGCAAAGGGCAGCAAACAGTGAGAGGAGCAGTGGGGGCTGAAGCGTGGAGTCTTGAGGCGACAGTGAGTCAGAGGCCTGGAGTTTCCCTTCTGTCTGCTACTGCTGCCGTCATCCACCAGCTCCTGGCTGACAAGAATGGCCATGTAGAGCAGCTCTGGGGGGGTGGGGGGAGGCTTGGCCCTTCTGTCTTAATGTCTAAGCGACAGTGTTTGTTTGTCAGGTTGATTGAGGGGTCAGCTTTGACTCTGGAGTAGGTCATGCCAGTTTTACACAGAAGGGTCAAATTCCAAACATGGAGGAGGGAGATCCAAGGAGGCAACAGAGTAAGCTGGGGAATTTCACTGCTTCGTCAGTGAAGATAAAGTTAATGATCATAGTCAAGGGTTCCACTTTGGAGTCAGTCAAGGTGAGAGGCCTCTTCCCATGACTTCTTGGGAAAATGGAGACCCCGACTTGGAAAGCAGAAGAAAATAAAACCAGTCACATGCCCTTTAGCCCAGTGACCTTCACAGAGCCACCACACAGGACATACCACTGGAGAATGGTCTAGGAGGGGGAGAAGGAGGAGTCAGTCCTGGATGGGTTAGGCTTAGCTCTCTGTTTTAGTCACTGAGCAGAGCTGTTCAGTGGACAGCTTTCGCCTCCCAGCCCCATTTCCTGCCAGAGGGGCCGAAGAGCTTGGGAGTCAAGGATCCTTCAGAAGTGAGAATCTCAAGTGCTCGCACAGTGGCCATGTCTCTAGCCAAGCAAGCTTTTGGCCTCTGTTGGTCCCACACCAGTCCCACCACGCTTCCTTCCACTCAGCTCACGGTCTCTGCGGGTTTCTGTCTAGGCGATCATGTGAGACTGAGTCTCTGAGAGTTACCTTTTCAAAGATGTTCTACAGTCTTCATCCTTCCTCTCCATTCACAACGTGCTTAGCTGTGCATCTTCCACCCTTTCCACCAATATTTGTCCGAGTTAGGGTTTCTATGGCTGTGAAGACACCATGACCATGACAACTCTTATATAGGAAAGCATTTAATTGGAGCTCACAGTTTTGGAGGTTCAGTCCGTTATCATCGTGGTGTGACGTGGTGGCACGCAGGCAGACATGGTGCTGGAGAGGTACCTGAGAGTCCTCATCGTGCAGACCCTGGGCATTATCTTGAGCACACATGAGACCTCAAAGCCCTCCTCCACAGTGACACATTTCCTCCAACAAGACCACACCTACTCCAACAAGGCCACACCTCCTAATAGTGCTACTCCCTTTTGGCAGCCATTTTCTTTGAAACCACCACTGTGTTCTTTCTGATCCGTATCACCTCTTAGTGTTGTGCTGAGTTCTTCAGGTCCCACTGCTCCTACTTTAGTTGTGGATCCTGAAACTGAGTATAGAGTCCATGGAGGGACTTAGCAAAAATGGGTACAATTGGATGTCTCCCTAAAAGTCTGCCACACTACCTTTGTCTTTAAACAAAAGCAGGTGGTTTGTCCTCCGCAATGCACAGCTGTCCTTTCCTTTTGTCTGTGTGCCCCACCTCATTATCCACATTTATGAGCACAATAGACCATGCAGATATAGGCACAACAGACCATGCAGAAAGCAACATTCCCGCTTCCTGAGTTTACATTCTAAAAGGTGTGTGTGTGTGGTAGGGGATCCAATACATTTAAAATGTCATTTTTGTTTGGTATTTTCTGTAAAGTAGTGGGGAAATATCCGGCAGTGTGTGGGCTTTGGGTATAACTCAGCTCCACAGTTATTCAGAGAGGAAGGGGAAGGATTTTAAAGGCAGGCAGAGACATCACTAGGGTGGCTTAAGTTTCCAGGGAGATAGCACAGTCTCGACCATGGAGAGATGTGTAGCAGGAAAGAGGATGAGAGAAGTTCATGAGATGCAAGCGGAGGAAGCAGGTATCAGGTACCCTAAACACTGACTGGAGAAAGATCACGTGGTCTTTTCCCAAGAGCACGGCCACCAAGTGGGAATGGTTGGCGACAAGACAGGTGGCTGAAAAGGAAGACATTCTTGTGTACCTGAAAAAAAAAAAGAAATAATAAAGAAGTTATTCCAGAAACAATAGTGATTAAGTTAGTATCACCCAGTGTTACAGGGAGCCAAGAACGTTGTGGTTTCCTATTTGAAAATTCTGTGAACCAAAGCTTTAAGTGGAGCGTCATCTTTTGCCACTCAGTTTCCCTTCCACCAGGAAAAGGAATAAAACCTTCACCGTATTGGGGGGACATATGACAAGGTTGAGGATGGCGGTTATGTTAGTGTCGCCTGTTGCTATGGTACAATTTGCATTTAAACTTGATAGAAACCCATTAGCTGCCAAAAAAGGGAATAAGGAATCAATTTCCAAGAACGTACAGTTTCCTCTAGAGAAATTTCAAAACCAAAACACTCATTTACATGAAAAGCTATAAAGAAAGTAGTTGAAAAGTACATTCATAAGAATTTATTACACTTTCAAAAATTTAATACGCGTGTTCTTAACAATTAGTCTTGGATTATTCATGAAAACTTCATAAAGCATTAAACAAAATTAGCCATCATCTCGTGTTATTTCCTTGCTAAATATTTTCCACTTGTAACTTATGAAATATTTTTTAATGAAATATGGCAGTCTAAGGAAAATGTATACTATTTTGTAAATAAAACCATATTGTTCCAAGATACTATTTGATAACTAAACAATTCAGCAACTTTTTTTTAAAAAAAAACTTTTACTCATCTTAACATATATTTTTAATTTATTCTTGGAGAATTTTCATATGTGTATACAGTGTGTTTTGATCATTTTAACCCCCACCTCCCTCTCCACCTCTCCCATGAGCCTCCCATGTCACCTCTGAACTTCACGCTCTTTTTTTCAGCCCACTGATTATGGTTGGTGCTGACTTTATGCCATCCACTGGAGGCTGTAAGCCTACCAAGGGCCAGCTCCCTGAAGAAAACTGACTCCCTCCCCCAGCAGCCATCAGCTGCCAATAGCTTCCCCCACCCCTGTTATCTATGCTTGAATTTTGACTGGCTTGATCTTGTGCGAGTCTTATGTGGGAAACAACAGCCGCTCTGAGTTCCTCTGTGTCGTGGGCATGTCGTGTCCAGAAACCACTGTTTCATATCTGCTACGTATTTTTATAGAACATGCATGTTAGGTAAGTATAAAAAGAAATCACAAAAGCAGAAAGAGCTAAAAGAACTCAAACACATGGGATTTAATTTATTTTTGACTGCTGTGCTTGGTACATGAAATAATCAAGCAATTCATTCTTACCCTATCTTTATTTTTCTATTTGTTCTCAGATTGTTTGAAATATTCAAGTATATATAAAGCATGTAGCAAAAATAAACATCAGGTAACTTTACAAACAAAGGAATATGAGCAGTTTCTGCATTGATCCAGAGTAATTGGGTCACAGCATTTTCTTTTTAAAAATGTTTTTTATTTATTTTACATACCAACTACAGTCCTCCTCTCTCCCCCCCAATCCGTACCCTACTCCTCAGAAAGGGTAAGGCCTCCCAAAGGGAGTCAACAAACCTGGCACATTCAGTTGAGGCAGGACCAGGCCCCTCCCTGCTGCATCAAGGCTGAGCGAGGCATCCCACCACATGGAATGGGCTCTAAGAAGCCAACTCATGCATAGGGACAGATGCTGGTCCCACTGCCAGGGTCACAGCATTTTCTGAAGGATCACTTCTGCAGCTGTGGACAAAGGTGTGTACCCTGAGACGGACTGTTCACAGAAATGCAAGAGTCTAATGTGTGTCAGTGGGGTCTTTGTCCCACAACCCTGAAGTGCTCCAGACATTAAAATATCTGCAGTAACTATACCTGTGCCTGGAACCAGTCGGTCCTTTTAGATAACCCCTCGTGTATGTCAAAAGTATTACGTCAGCTGCATAGAAGCACACTTCTTTAATCCAAGCATTTGGGAGACACAGACAGGCAGATCTCTGTGAGGTCCAGGTCAATATAAATTTTGGACCAGCCAGGACTACATGGTAAGACCCTATTTCAAGAAAAAAAAATTGTTCTGCGAAATATATTTATAACTTGCATAAAAATTCCACATACCCAGACTGGGCATTTCAAGTTGGAAACATTAACTCCCTAAATGTTAGCTGTCTCTATTCCCCTAATGTTTAACATGAAAACCTAATGAGAAACATAGAAATTTAAATAGAAGTCATAGAATCTCATAACTCATAAAAATAATTGTTATAAATTGTAAGCCAAAACTATCTGTGGGACAGTTCAAATGGGACTGTACTGTAAATTTTAGAATGAACCAGACAAAAGGCAGAAGGCTGGTTAACAACTTCCTGTTTCCCTTCTTCCACTTCACTTCTGTGGGTGTCCAGTGCCTACAGTCAGGTTACCTGTCAGTAACCGTCTTCCTCTCATGGTCTCTGTATGACTCTTTACTTGATGTAGCAAGCTCAGCAATGGCTACATCAAAAATCTGCCTTCCAAGAGAGCACACATCATCTCCGGAGTTCAGAGTCAGCATCGCAACACTGAAAAGTCATGCCCAGCCGGATAGGATGGGTTGCATATCCTCTTTGCTGTACAGCTCCTTTCTCCTCATCACCAACAGAAACCTCAGGCAGTAATGGCAGTAATCTCCTTCATTTTCCGCAGTGCATCATCGCAAATACCTCCGAGCTCAGTCTGAAGTTATTGTGTTCTTGAACCATCTGTTGCTTTTTCTCAGCGCCTTCTGTATTTTGCTCAGTACTTAAGATGGCTCTTCAAAATGACCTTCAGGCTCCTGCAGCATTTTTCTAAGTATGAGATACTAAGAATATAGGCTACTGCACGAGTTTGTGTGCCGTCCTTGCCCAGGGCCATGTGCGTATCTGAGTCTTGTTCCAGTTTTAGTCTGTGTGCTGCTGAACCAAGCATAGTTGGGTTTTGTTTTGTTTTTCATGGTGCTCAGCTGTACAGTTTTCCTTCCCTGGGCAGAGGGAAAGGTCAGAGAAGCCCAAAGGAGGGGTAAGCAGGATGGACTATCATCCACCAACAGGAGCCACCGAAGGACAGACAGCACCATATGATAGTAACGCTTTTGAGATCTCCAGATTCAGTCAAAATCCATTCCTAGCCTTATTCAATTTGGGAATTTATTGCAAGAATGATTCCCCACAAGGTATGTCCATGTCCCATGACACTCTAATGGGATCTGCTTCATCCCATTTGGGAAGAGGCTGAAAATGTTCAGTTTTAGAGTCTGGGAGACATCTCCCTATGCATAGAAAGATGGGGAAACAGCTTCATCTTCAGTGAGAAGTTGCTTCCATTGTCTGGAAACACACACAGATGCAGTGTGGATTCCTAGGGCAAGGGAACCTCCCCACCTGCAGCAGGGTGTGACATGCGTCACAGAGGAAGTTAAGGAAGAGGGGAGAAAAAAGCACCAGCAAGACCCAGTGGGAGGGAATGAGACTCCGGGCTGGAAGAGGATTTAGGGTTCTGCTGAACTGCCTTGCCCCATGAATGGGAAGGTAGCCTGTTCAGACTCCAAGCTGGCTGCCCATAGGAGGCAAAAACAAAGCACTGCTGTCCTCAAGCGCCCCATCCTATTTCCTGCCTCCCCCTCTTAGCAAACCTCATGGTTCAGTTCAGAAGAGCTTTTGGAAAATGGGGCCTTCAGAAACCACCTCCCTCGATCTTCTCAGTGGTCACCAACAGAGAAATCAGCGCCTGCAGCCTGTTCTTGTCCAACGGTCTGTCTGTTGTCCCCTCCCTTCTCCACTCTCTCTGGGCCTCCTTTACCTGCATAGCTACTGCTTCCAGGACTAGCCCCCCTCAGCCAACCCAAATGTCAGAGAAGCAAGGGGGTCTCTCTGCTAAAGCACATCCTGGAGGCGCTTGCTACTGTTTAAGCCTTCAATATGTCGGCAACTTCACTGCTTCTTCTGGGTCTGTCCAACTACGTAACGGGGCGTACACATCAGTGGTGCTGGCCTGAGAAGCACACTTCAGGCCCCTGGGGCTCCTTTAGAAACTACCACCAATGCCCGTGCCTGACCCCTCTTGACTCCACATCGTTGCAACTGGTTTGAACTCGCGGTGTGTAGTATACACAGCGGAGCTATCCCTGAATGGCCTGCGACAGCCAATGATTAAAGTTTCAGGACTCATGCAAATGGGTTGTTAAATGCAGCCATTGTTAAAATTAAATTATATAGCTTTCCTCTTGGCAGTGTACAGTGGCGCGATGGTGGATGCAGATTTTCAGGAAGAGGAAATTGGTTGCTAATGGCATCTCTGGAGCTGACTGGATGAGTTGCTCACACAGGCGCTAGCTGAAGATGGCTACTCTGGAGGTGAAGTCTGAGGCACGATGACAGGGACAGAAATCAGTCTTTAGCACTAGGATACAGAATGGTCTTGGTGAGATGTGTCAGTGCATTGATTGACGTAGTCCAGAAAGTCTTTGAGGACAAAGTAGAGCTTGAGGGTGGCCACAAGAGGTCTCTGTGCAAAGGGATTGCTATGGTGTACTGTGGTTCATCAGGGAGAGTTCAGCCAAGGACTAAGGCTGTTGTATCTGGGAAACTCTAAGGACTGATGGCTAAATCCATGTAGATGGTCTGGTGACCCATAGTAGGGTTGCCGTTCGCTACTATACTAATGTGGCTTATACAATGTCCTGCTCAGACAAAGTGTGGCCTGGGACCCACACAGTAAGATTGACCTTAAGAATCCCTTGCCGTTCCACGTGAACATCATGGAAACCGAAGATAAACCACCACTCTTCAGAACAGAATTCAAAGCTGCCTGCCATGCCTCAGGCAGTCCCTTTAGCATAACACAGTCTCCCTAGCAACTATAGTAGGAGTCTGGATATTAACATGTAAAGACATTTCTTCAGAGAAATGCAAATCAAAACAACTCTGAGATTCCATCTTACACCTGTAAGAATGGTCAAGATCAAAAACACTGATGACAACTTATGTGGTAATGTAAGCTAGTATAGCCCCTTTGGATATCAGTATGCAATTTCTCAGAAAATTAGGAAACAACCCTCCTCAAGACCCAGCAATACCTCTTTTGGATATATAATATACCCAAAGAATGATCAATTGTACCACAAAGATATGTGCTCAACTATGTTCATAGCAGCATTGCTTGTCATAGCCAGAACCTGAAAACACCTAAATGCCCCTGTAACGAAGACTGGACAAGGAAAATGTGGCACGTTTACACAGTGGAGTACTACACAGGAGAAAAAAAATAGTGACATCATGAAATTTGCAGGCAAATGAATGGAGCTAGAAAACATCATTTTGAGTGAGGTAAACCAGACCCAGAAAGACAATTATCATATATACTCACTTATAAGTTGTTTTTAAACATAAAGCAAAAAAACCAGCCTACAAATCACAATCCCCGAGGACCTTAAGAGAGACATACATGGATCTAATCTACATGGGAAGTAGAAAAAGACAAAATCTCCTGAGTAAATTGGGAGCATGGGGACCATGGGAGAGGGTTGAAGAGCAGGGGAGAGGCAAGGAGAGGAGCAGAGAAAAATGTATAGCTCAATAAAATAATTTTTTAAAAATTGTAAAGACATTTAACAAAATTTTACACAAAACATATATATATATATAAATCATAAATGTATAGTTTAATAAATGATATTTTATAAGGGTGATAATGTTCAGAAGTCATATTGACTGTGCTCTTAAGATTATTTACATTGGTTTGAATCTGTAAAGTGAGAATATTATAGCCTGCTACTACTGATCATCCCTCCTGACTCTCCCTCAGTGACAGATCATTCGTAGCTTGAAGCTGACCATGGTAGAAATATTAATACCATGGAAACTGGAAAATTCTGCCCTAGTGAACAACTACATGCATGCATGTACCATGTACACACACATACATATGCAGCTATAGCACTTGTGGACCAGCTGCAGAATCATCACACACACACACACACACACACACACACACACACACACACACACACCCCTGCCTATGGGGATAGAACTTGGCATAATTTTAAAAAATTTCCCCAATTGACTGTAATGAGCAGCCAGAGTTAAGAGACTCCAGTCAGAGTCTGGCTCCTGCCTTCTTCCCTTACCTCTGGGAAACCCTGTGCCCCATCTTCCTTCTGTCCAGTGACCCACAACTACTTGTAATGACCCAGATGCATCCTGTTAGTCTTGTTAATGTATATTCACTCCATAACATGATGTGGATTCTTCTGCCTGGAGCTCTCACTGCCTCCTTATTTGCATGATAAGTTCCTGCCAGGGAGACCAGCAACTTAAAGGATCTGAAATGAATTGATGAGAGCCTTTCGAAGGTAAAGAGAGCTGGCCTAGAGAGTCAGTCAGGGGCCAGGATAAAAGGGTCTTGAAAGGCAGCTCTTATTACTACATATTACTCAACCAAGTACAACAGATTTTTTTTTATCGTGAACTCAGATGGGAGAGGTATAATAGAGAAACATTGATGTGGGATTCCTCTCTGTATGCTGTGAATAAGTTTTATTATCTGGATCATCAGCTTCTGGGTAGCAACTGAAGCCACAGGAATAATGACTGTGCATCGCCTGGGAAGAATGGTGAGAGTATGAGGAGTCTGAACTTCTAGGGCATCACATTGAATAGGAAGAGACCATCGTAGGAAGAGATCAGCAAATGGAGTGGATAGAAAGAAGGGGAGAAAAGCAGTAATTATGAAGTCATGGATACTCTAAAGACAATAGTATGAGATTAAGGAGTGATGAACAAACTCTCCTGTTCTTCTGCAAAGCAGGGAAAGGAAGGCTGAATTTTCCTGTCCCAAATACCTGGTCCCAAATAACCAACATGGAGACAAGATTAATTATAAATGGTGGCCAATAGCTCAGGCTTATTACTAGCTAGCTCTTACAACTTAATCCATTTCTATTAATCTGTGTGCTGCCCCAAGGCTCATGGCTTTTACCTCTATCCCATCTTCTGTGTCTGACTCATTCTCCTTCTCACTGGCAACTCCTCTCACTCCGTCCTTCTCCTTCCCAGTATTCTCAGTTTGGCTTTCCCACCTAATTTTATTCTATTCAACTATTGTCCGGTCAGCTTGTTTATTAAACCAATCATAGCAACATCTATTTCCACAGTGTACAGAAGGATTATTCCACAGCAGAAGGTAAAGCCTTGGCTACTGTATCTTTAAACACAGTGGGCCCAGAATGAAAATATGCCAGGATGCCAATGGACACACAGGTGGAGGCCAGAAAATGCTGTTTCTGTGTGGAGAGGATGGGGGCTGTGGATATAGTCATCCAGACTTTTCCTTAACTGGGAAGCAGAGGTGAGGGAGGAGAGATTTGCAGAGGTGAGGGAAAAGAGATTTGAGATGAAAGGCTTTTTCTACTTTGTTGTCTTTGTTTTATGATAGAGGAAGCAAGCTGTCTAAATTTTGAGTAGAGAGAGAGATTGTTAACTTGCCCTCTGTGAATGAAGGAGAGTGACCTTCTGAAGTAATCGATGCCACATTTCATTTTATAACCCCCTGTGTTTAACCTGATAAACATTTAGGATTGTCACAAATGTTTCCTGGCTTTGCCTCATTTTGTTGATAAATGTTTCTGCAGACTGCCGGTTAGCTGTCCACACTTTGGGCCTTTGTTTTTCTTTTCATTGACAGGTTTTAAAAAAACCTCTTCCCATCACCAGCCTCTGGGAGGCAGTGTGTTCTGTGTGCTCACTTCTGCTCTGGTGTCTCTGGCAATCAACTACTCTTCTCTTTAACTCTTATGGGCCTGACTCACTGCTCCTTCTGGCTTTGCTGGGCAGGCTCCAGTTTATGCATGGTTCTTTTATTTCTCATTTATCAGCGTGAAGAGAAAACTGCCTCCAGTGCCTCCGGTTCCCAAGCTGAGGAAGTTAAAATGGCTGATTTTTTAAAAATACTTCTAGAAATCATAGACCCGTGGAAGCTCATGGCTGGAGAAGATGAAAGGTCATCTGACCTTTTCTGTACTTCCAGGCAGATCTATTTGTAATCTGTTTACCATCAACATATCATCTTCTTTATGAATTTTTTTTCATAAAAGACTTCATGGACCCAAGCCTTATAACTAAGACAACCATATAATTTAGCCCTTAAATGAGGATACTTGTAAGAATTAAGTAGAATATCATGACAACTGATGTACCTGGGGACTATTCTGAGCTAGCTGGGACATACAGTCACCTTACCCATGGTGGATATGCTCTCTGACCTATAGACCAGAGTCTCATTTTGACAGGTATATGACATTTGGGGCTAATAATTGAGCACTCCCTGTGGATTAGGGTTGTTCTACTTTCTGAGGCCAAAATAAATGAGATACATCCCTTGTATTGAAAGTTTGTTGAGGAAGAAAGATAAAATTTCCATAATTAAGTTTGATGCGCTTTGATAGGCTTTGTGGGAAAAAGATGCATTGGAAAATTCTCTAGTTAGTCTTCTGCTGCTGTGATAAGCAAATTGAAGAGGAATGGGTTTGTTTGGCTTAGGCTTATTCTGGGTCACAGCTCGTCATTGAGGGAAGTCAGGGCAGAGCTCAAACAGGATCCTGCAGACAGAAACTGGAGGTGAGACCACAGAGGAGTGCTGCTTGCTGGCCTGCTTCCAGGCTGGCTTCCAGCTCCTTTTCTTACATAACTCAGACCTACCTGAGCAATGGGACCTTCTGCAGTGGGCTGGACTCTCCAGCATCAGTTAGCAATCAACAAAATGCCCTGCAAACATGCCCACAAGCCAGTCCCATGGAGGATCGTCCTCAGTCGAGGTTCTGTCTCCTAGGTGTGTGAGGTTGACAACCAAGATCAGCCATCATGGGAACAAAGCAGAAGTGGCTGGATTGGAAGGGCTTGAGCTGAGGGCTGGAGGCATCCCCAGAGGCCTTCTGTCTGCTTTGTGCTTGAGGTGGTGGGGAGCAGATGTTGAGTAGGGGGCGCTTGGGGACCCAGGCTTGATCTTCTTAGCACCACAGATAGATAGAAAACCAAGGAGATTCTCAGGAGGCCAAGAGAGGAAAAAGCAAGGGGAGGGCTCTCAGTAACACCAGAGGTGCCCGGAGGAGCTGCTGGGTCTCAGACTGGGCAGTTACTTGGGGTCATAGGAACAGTTCAGTAGGATTGGGCAGGAGGCGTAGCTAAAGTGAGGTCTGGTTGAGTTTCAGGAAACACTGGTGGGTTCGTGTCTCTTTCGAGTATTTAAGCAGGGACTCAGATTAATAAAAAGAATTTCTTTTTCAGGATACTGACATCTAAAGAAAGTCCCCTTTACCATTAAAAGAAAAACAGCCACTCTGCGCGTCAGCATACACAGAGCATGCCACTTTTTGCCACTACCCATGTGAAACTGTTAAAATTCAGTTCCTCAGTAGCACTAGCCATTGCTAGCAGGTGCTTGGTCGCCTCCTGGCCAGTGGCTACCAGATTGGGTAGGACCTCCGTGGCCAAGGAGTTTTCCTGGGCTGTCTCGCTCAAGACCCCAGTACAGTCCATCATCAGCTTCTCAACCCTGCACTTAGAATTGAGCATGTTATTCTTGTTTACAAACTCAATTCTAAAGCGAAGAGAGCCAGAGGATTTTTTTTTCAGATTGGCCGAAGAATTGTGATCATCTTAAAGCCAACATTTCCCCAAATGCCGGCTTATAATGAAGTGTCCATGATAAAGGAAAAAGAGCGATGGAAATACATGAATTATTTCTGACTAACACTCACTGTCTTTTTATAGTTACTATAGTAACTCTTTCCATTGGATAATTAGCTTTTGGGTAGCCATATAACTTAATTTCTGTTTTTTTTTTAAAGCTACGTGTTCATGAGGAAAATTTGGCAGTTGTAGTTCAGGCTCTTCTAGGAAGCTACAGAAGCCCAACTAGCTTCCCAGCTGTCTGGACCCTTTTAAGAAGGTCTTGTTATCAGTAGGAAGAAAAGTATCCAGTTTCCCAGGACCTTGGATGTGTCCATTTGTTGGCAGTAGATTTCTGAGAGACCATTTGTTGGCCGAGAGCATACTTTTCATTCCTTCCTAATCCAGCATTCCCAGTCATCTCTTACTGGGAATTTGTCTCTGGATGGTTTTATGTCTCCGAGACAATTATGTTTTTAAAAGTAACAATCTCTTTTGCATTGTTCTTTGTACATAAGTATCTAGTATCCATGGGAGCAGGCACTTGGGTACAATATTCTGCCTTCTGCTTTGGTACCAGCCCTTAACTGCGAGCACACTGGCTGAATGTCTTAGGGGTTGATTTATGGAAACATTCAATATGTTGTGGCAACAAGAGGGAGTTTCTTAAGGAACATCTGGCCTTCGTTATTACTTAGATTCCTCAGACAATCGATATTTTTAAGAGTCTGTGGCATTGGTCAATCACTAGCTTCTCTAAGCCCTTTGGTATTAGTGCAATGGAGTACTCCCCACTCTCTGGGTACTAATACCTAGCTCTCAGCCAAAGCTTACTGGTGTGGGAAGTCCTTCTGTATATGTGCTGCTTTTATTGGCTAATGAATAAAGAAGTTGCTTTGTCCAGTGATAGGGCAGAATAAAGCTAGGCAGGGAAAACTAAGCTGAATGCTGGGAGAAAGTAGGCACAGTCAGTGGGACGCCATGTAGCCACTGCAAGAGACAGACACAGGAACCTTGCCTGTAAACTACGAGCCTCATGGTAAAATATAAAATAATATAAATGGGTTAATTTAAGATATAAGAGCTAGCTAGAAATACCCTTAAGTGATTGGCCAAGCAGTGTTTTAATTAATACAGTTTATGTGTGATTATTTCCTGTCTGGGCAGCTGGGAAATGAACGTGCAGCCTCCAACTACAGCCTACCCCAATAGCTTCTTCTGAATTAACAGTCCATGTAGTTCTGTGCCCCACATTATAGCCAGAAACTCACCCTGAAACTTCAGCTTCCACAGGAACCTGGTCTCATTGGGAGCAGCAAGGCCCCCAGACACTGCTATGATGTCTGGCAGACTGTAGAAATCCAGCCTGGCTGAGGGAGCCTTTTTAAGTGAGCACTGGCTGAGATGAGGAGGGACAAGCAGCATGGAGTGATTCCTAGCTCTGGCTATGGTGGCTGTGGACAATGGGCCTGTCTTCAGCAAGACTGACCCCTCGGTGTCTCCTCCAGAGAAGGCCCTGCACTCCGCAGTCAGCTTATATGCAGGGACAAGCGCTGCTGTCCTGTCCATGATTCTGCATTGCTGTCAACTAGCTGCATAATCTTGAGCAGGCTGTGAGTGAAAAGAACCCAGATTTTGCCCCTACCCCTTAGATGGTCCAGAGCAAACCTCTGGACTCCTGCACGCCTGTTTCTGGTTTATGTGAGATGAGGAGAGCTGTTATTTCTCAGGGCTGTTTCAGAATTCCGTGATGCATAGCAAATGCCCGAAACAGATGCTCTGACAGCATTCGTCTCCCTGTTCTCTCGTGTTTGAATCCTTTTGGGTACTGATTTTCTTGCCTACTAGGGCAGATGATTTAGCGTTCTGTTGGCCACAGCCCTTTGGAGAATGGTTGTATCTCTAAATTGCCTGGGAAGGGAGGCAGAGAGAAAAGCTGCACAATTCTCCAAGGTCACTCAGTGGTAGTTCAGGTTGGAAGCTGGGGCCCTGTAGTCTAGTCTTAACATCACCTTGTTTCTGATGAGGCTGCTCTGGTATGCACCCTGGTACCACCTCCCATCTCATGGGAAAAATATGGACTTGGCCATGATAAATATCACATTAGAATCTAAGGCCTAGGAAAAAGTAATTGTGGCTAATAAAAGAAAAAATCTCCATTCTTGATGCATAGGGAAGAGGCAGGATGAACGTGAGATGCTCTAGGGAGACCTTTAAACTGCAAACCTTTGTTTTAAAACTTTTAAAAAGCCTTCTGATGCTTGGGGAGAACAGCCATTTTCTCTCCTTGGCAACACTGGTGTCCTCCAGTTTACTGGATGCGCAAATTGAAGAGTTTTCTATGCTGGGACACCCTGCTTCTGCAGGGTTCTCCTCTCGAGTCCAGAGATGCCCTGCAGGGGAGTGAACAGAGCCCAGCAGAAAGGGCTGCGGACATGGAGAAGAACACATGAAACAGTACCGGCCAGCCTGCCACTGGTGGTGGTGGGGGAGGGGGACTGCCCTCTGTAACTGGTGTGTGACCCCAGTGCAAGGCCAGCCTGCCACTGGCGGCGGGGGGGACTGCCCTCTGTAACTAGTCTGTGACCCCAGTGCAAGGCCAGCCTGCCACTGGCGGTGGGGGGGGGACGACTGCCCTCTGTAACTAGTCGGTGACCCCAGTGCGAGGCCAGCCTGCCAGGGTCGCACATTGCCAGCTCGCCTCATTCTGTGCGTTTTTGCTCTCTGTTTTCTTGCAATCCTAATGAAATTTCCATGTGACAAGTTCTAGCTTTATCGTGCTCAGTAAAGGGAAAGGGACTTTTTATTCACCAGCGCTGAAGACAACAGGAATCAGTGTACCCTTAATGGACAGAGGTTGGTTGCAGTTACAATGAAGGTGGGATTTTTCTAAGACGAGCTGTGTCTTCCACGTGACCAAAAACCTCCCTTGTATTCCTCACAGGGAGGGGACCCCAGAGTACCTTCATGAGACCTGGGATTTAGGAAGGGAAGGCAGTGGGTAGGGTGCAGACTCCACTTCCTCCTCAGTATTTGCACTAGCACAGGCCTGAGCCACAGGCAGCTCTGCTGCCAACATCTGCCTCCCTGAGAGCTTCCAGTGTACATGGCGCGTGTCCCTCAGTCTGTTGTAGGGAACTGTGTCTTCAGAGACTAATTTGCCAGGGTCTGTGATGAGTAGAGCCCAGTGGCCTGGCTTTATGGCCGTCTCCTCTCCTGACACTGGACTTCAGCAGTATATGGCTGGCCAGGTGAAGGTGTGCTAATGATATCTTCTGGACAGTTTTGGCCGTTGAGTCCAACTTGAAAGCATAGGACCTCTCGAGATGAGTGCTTTGGCTGAGTTAGGGCGACTCCCTGGGGTTGTCTTTGTTGAACTAGGTATGCCCGAGTGTCTCTGTTCCCAGTGTTCCCAGAAGCAGAGTGGCAGAAAGAGATAACGAGAAGCCTTGCCTTGGGAAATGCTGGAATATGGGCAGTCGTGTTATTCTTGCATGCAGCACAGCGTAGTCCCTGAATCTGAAGGTGTGGATATCTGTTTAACAAGAGGGAGGATCGTTTTTCTCTTCCTGTGGTTTGAGAGAAGAAAGACCATCCAGGGTAACCCATGGCTTACACAGGACTGATGGAGTCTCTGGCCTGGGAAATGTTCCGGGCTTAGAGTGAGCTGAACAGGGCCTTGCTTCCTGAGGCTCCCGGGCCTCTAAGACCCAGCTCATATGAGCCCGATGTGCTGTTGATACCCGGATGAGCCTTGTCACCACCTATTAAATTTTCTGGGGACCTAACCGCCTCAGCCTCCTGCTGACCCAGAGCTCTGGCATGAACTGGGCCTCCCCGACTATTTAATGTTTCATTAGTGGTTTTCCGAAGGCACAAGTCCAAGCTTGGCTGAAGCACTCCATTCAGAACTACAGGAACACTTAATAAAATCAAAGTGTTGAAGGCTCACCATCCCAGGAATCTGGTCCTTTAGGAGTCCCAGCTGGAGGCCTGGGAAGACTGCCGCGGTGTCTCAGCCATCTTCCGGTGGGCACTTTCATGTCACACAGCTGTCCAGCTTATTGGTGTTTCATAACTATTTTGGTGTCCATAAGTATGCTGGCTAGTGTTATACCAGCTTGACCCAGGCTAGAGTTGAGAGGTGGGAACCTCAAATGAGAAAATGCCTCCCTAAGATTAGGCCGTAGGGGCTGACCTGAGTAGTGAGAGCTCACTTACTCTGGACTGAAAGTGGGGGAACCTGCATAGGACCAAACTAGGCCCACACTGAATTTGGGTGACAGTTGTATGGCTTGGGCTGTCTGTGGGACCACTGGCAGTGGGACCAGGACTTATCCCTAGTGCTTGAATTGGTGTTTTGGAACCCCTTCTTTTCGGAGGGATACCTTGCTTAGCCTAGATGTAGGGGGGAGGTCCTCAGTCTTGCCTCGAAGTGATGTGTCACTCTGAGGAGTGGACTGAGGGCTGGGGAAGGGGGAAGGTGGGAGGAATGAGAGGAGGGGAGGGAGTGGAAAATGAATAGATATGTAAAATGAGAAAAGATTGTTTTTTAAAAAAATAAATTTTATTTATTTACTTTTTTTTAAAAAAAAGATTAGGTTTGTAGAGCATTTTCTTAATCAGTGATTGATAGGGGCAAGCCCAGCCTATTGTGGGTGGGGCTACCTCTGGGCTGATGGTCCTGGGTTCTATAAGAAAGCAGGCTGAGCAAGACATGAGAAACAAGCTAGAAAGCAGCTCCCCCTCCAGGGTCTCTGCACCGGGTCATGCCCTGTTTGAGTTCCTGCCCTGACTTCCTTCAGTGATGAACAATGATATGGAAGTGTAAGCCAAGTAAACCCTTTCCTCCCTGCTTGCTTTTGGTCATGGTGTTTTATCACAGCAATGTGACTCTGATTAGGACAATGAGCCTCTTTGATATCTGATGCAGGCTTTGGACTCTCCCTATGAGAACATATGTGTGAAATATATATATGAAATATAATGTTGGGCTTGAAACTGCAATTCAGTCACAAGCCAGCTTCTAGGGTTAGCAATAGATTTGGGCTGAGAACCCGATGGATGCTAACCATAGCTTCTTCCAGACTTAGACAAGATGTGAAATGATACCACTAAGAACAGCAAATATCAGTCGTGTTTTTTGCTTTTGAAGTTTATTTGTCTAGAATTTCCAGGAGTCTGTGAGTTGCACAGTGGGGTTAGATCACTCCACCCACTGCAGATGTGATGGGTGTACATACTAGCTCAGTAAGAGGCCCTCTCCCGCCACAGTCACCCCACGACAGCTGTGTAGAGCTGAAGGCGGTTTGAGTTTAGGGATGGATCTGGTTAGTTGTAGCAGGACTCAGGGCTGGTTTTGAACTAGTGCCACTGGCAGCAGCCTAGCATGGAGGGGAACTCGCAAACTTTGGAGGGGATAAACCTAAATTCAAATGCTCCTTGCTATTGATTGATCCCCCCATAACACTTGGCAAGTCTTGAGTCTACAGATATCAGAAATTCGGGTGTACAAAGTGTTTGGCATGAATAGTAGCTCAATAAACTAAGTGGTCAGTATTAGTAGACAAGAGTTATAAAGCCACTGAAGGTGGGGAAACACACCACTATGTGGGAATATAATCAGTGTTGGTGGGAGTTTTTCCCCTGAATCTGAAGCTCAGGACTTAGGAAGAAGGGAGACCTTGGAGAGAAGGCAGACTTAGAATGTATGGCAGCCAGTCTGTGAACAGCATGCCTTGTCCTGCAGGTATCCTATGTGGCAGGGAAGGCATTGAAATCTGGGGTCCAAAAGAGATAGTGTGATGGTTAATCTTTTTCTAATCTTTATTTATGCCTGCAGGAGGGCATAGGGAATGTACATACGTGTACCATGAGGTCAGAGGTCAACTTTCAGGAATTGGTTCTCTCCTTCCGTCCTGTGGAGTCTGAGTTGTGAACTCAGGTTGCCAGACTTTTTGGCAAGTGTCTGTCCCTCTTGCACCACTCCACTGGCCCATGGTGGTTAGCCCTGATTGACAGTTGATTGGGTTGAGCGTTCCCCCAGAAGATTATTAGTACAGCATATCTCGGGGAATGTCTATGAGGGTGTTTCCAAAGGTGGAGTGATTGGATCATGAGAGTCTGGCCTAATTAAGGCTTAATCCACTGAAGGGCTTGGACTTTGAATAAAGTATTGGGGTGTTGGAGCTTTGTGGGGCAGGGCCTAGAAGGAGGCGGCCCAATGAGATGTGTCTTCAGGAGCTCCACCTTGCACTAGCCCCTTCCTGCTTTCATTCCGGTTTTCTGTCTTCTGCCATGTGAGGGGCTGTGTCATGCTCTCCCCACCATGGTGGACCCAAACCCCTAAATCTGCAAACAAATAACCCTCCTCCCTGTTTATGTCATATATCTGGTCATAGTGACACAATCAGGCTCATACAGTTGGTCCAAAAGGCCTCTTAGCTGGGCCCCTTGTGACTGCAGTCCCTAAATCTCCATATCTGCTCAAGGGGTAAGGGAAGCTCGGGAAAGGTTGGAGGGACAGTGAGATCGAAGTCTTATTCAAAAGCAGCAAGTGTCCTTAGCCCCGCAGTCATCTCTCCCTCAAACTCACAAGAGATCTGCCTGCCTCTGCCTCATGAATTTGAAGGTGCATGCCACCATGCCCTACCTTTTAGTCCTATTTAATGTGTTTCAGTTATCATAAGATCATTTGCTTTCTCTCTGGGGTTTCTTGGCTATTCTTATTCCTCTTTTCAATCCAAAGTATTGATTGCAATATTCTCTGTAGGGCAGGTTTGGTGGACATGGATTCTTGTTTATATCTTAGGGTGCTTATCTTTCTCCAACTATAACAGGTAGCATTAGTGGGTAAAATATCTGTGTTCTCTGAGAACTGGGAGCACATTGCTCCAGGAAAGCTTCCACTGAGATATCAGCTGTTATTCTGATTGGGCTTTACTTTCTATGTGACTTGTGACTTTCTTCTCTGGCAGCTTTCCGGACCCTTTCATTGTTCTGTGTATTTACTGTGTGATTTATAATATGATGTGTGGAGTTTTTTCTGGTTGTGTCTGTTTGGTGTTCTGTGTACTACTTGTGTCTATTTGGGTCTGCCTTTCCTTAGTTTGAGGAAGTTTTCTTCTGTGATCCTGTTGAAGATCTGCTCTGTGCCATTGACCTGGAATTCTTCTTCTGTGCCTGTGATTCATAGATTTGATGTTTCACAGTGTCCCAAAGTCCCTGAATATTTGTATGTGTGTGTTTCAATATATCATATTATTTGATTTTGTGGTCTAATCCCTTTGCCTTCTCTTTGCATCTTAACGTTCTGTCTTCCACATGATCAGTTCCATCGGTAAGACTTTCTCCGATTTTTCTAACTGGGTTGTTTAGTCTTTCAATTCCATCTTCATTTCAATTGAGTTTTCTTTAGTATTTCTACATCTTTATTGAATTCTCAATCTTTTCAAATCTTGAATTGTCTTCGTTATTTTGCCCAGCTGTATATATTTGTAAGTTTTCTTTTTTGGCTGCAATCGGGAGTTCATTCCCATCCCTTTGAAGTTCATTCAGGTCTTCTTTGTGTCCTCTGTCCTCTGTAAGCTCCCTGAATTTGTTGGATTATATTTATGATTGCTGTTTTAAATTCTGTGTCCTGAGGCTCCCCATGTCATTTTTCTATAAGATAGCGGTCTTTGGGGGAGGTGCGTGAGTTCTTGGCCTCTCATACTGTTTTTACTTTTTCCATGGGACCTAGGTATATGGGTTTATTTTATTAGTTGTATGGCTGTCTGTGTTGAATGGAAGCCTGGTTCCGTTTCTGCTGTTGCCCAAGCTTGGTTGATTTCAGAGCAAATCAGAAGAATTTGTATGTCAGCCCTTCAGAGGTTGGGTGTTGGTTTTGATTGGAGAGAGTGGTGGTTCCAGTCTCCATCCGAGAAGGTACATGGATGCAGCTCCTACCTGCCTCTGGGTGTTGGAAAAGAGCCTAAGGTAAGGAACCTATGATAAACTCAAGTAGAGAATACAAACCCTGGCTGGACTTGGGCATGGAGGTACAGCCCAGGGCAAGAATCAGGGCAGCTTATGGAGAGAGGGCACACTCTGGTAGTATTCTTGATTCTGCCTGTAGGGCCTGGGCAGACTCCCCAAAAGAACACATGGGTGCAGATTTGACTTGTGGCTCTACTGGGATGCAGAGGGACAACACTGGGCTTGGGTTTGGGGTGACTCACCAAAACATCAGGTACATGGTCTTTGGGGGACTATGTAGAGATAGCAATCGGAGGCAACTTACCCAGAGAACTCATAACTCCTGGCTAGGTCTTCTAGGTCTAGGGCAGACTCCCTGAGAGCTTTTTCCACAGCTGTGACTAGCTCCATCTAGGGCTGGGAGTATCTTAAAGACTGTATCCAACCCCTCCGGCATCTGTAGGAGCTGCTTGGCTCCAGATGAGGTGAAGGACAAGGGACAGGCTGCGAGTGAAAACGCCCTGGGGAAGTGAGAGGGACTGAGCTGTGCCCTGCTGCCTCTTCTGTACATGGCAGACTTGCTGTGAGTAATACTGAACATGGTATCCTGGCACCCGGGGGGACGCCAGTCACATCACCTTGAAAACCGATTAGATTGGGGATTAAGCTCACTGGGCATGGCTCTGACAGGCACTGGAGTGGGCAGCTGGGAGCACCTACAGCTGTGCAGGGGAAGGTGCCTTTGCCTAGCAGTGACTGCTTTTCTAAACATGAACATCCTGCTGCTCACCCAGGGAGAGCCAGGCCTGTGCCATGGCTGTAAGGTGATATATATGAGGATCAGACAGCTCCTTAACTTAGAGCCCGAGGTGCCACTATTTGACATATTTAATACATCACTTAACCTTTCTGACCTTCCTTTATACTAAGGAGGAAACAATCCAGGGGCTGGTGGGCAAACAAAGAGGATGCCTGTGCTCCGAGAAGGAAGGTGGAGTCCTTGCCAGGAACTGGCAGCCTGCTGCAGGGGTTCCAGAAGGACTTCTCGCCATACCTGACAGCATTCCTTCCTGATCAGTAGCCAGGCTCAGCCGCAAAATCTTCATCCCTCTCTATCGTAAAAGCCCCAGAGCTTCTAGAACTTTCCATTTGTTTTAGAGTTGATCATCAATAAGCCCACATTACTGAGGGCAAACAAGGATCAGAGGTGGGTCAGGGGCTGCCCAGCCCCAAATGCCCTACACTTTCTCCACAGGACCCTCCAGGACATACCCTGTGCCTCCCTGACTTCTTATCACTCGGCCAGGAAATCCACTCACCCCAGCTATAGCTCAGAAACAAAAACAGACTCTGAAGAGGACAGATGAGCCCAGTGAACAGAGAAGTGTTTGAGATACTCCCGTGTCCCTGATGACAGAGGTGTCCCTGTCACAGATCTGAGAACACAGCAGCTTCCCTGTCTTCAGATCCTTTCTCCCAGCCTCCTCTGTTTTGCTTCTGTGCCGTAGCCTTGGCTGCTTAATTACTCAGAATAGGCTGTTCTTTGCTACCTGAGCCCCGGCTCTCCTGTCTCATGGCTGTTTGGAGTTAATGCTAGCATCTGCTTTTATGCACCAGGGGTTCAGTTCTCCACTTAGTCATGGATTTAAGAGATTTAGATAGTCCTGTAGCAGTCACAGCCCATTAAAAACAAAACAGCAAAACACCCTCCCTAAAGGTGAATATCAGGGCGGAGGTGGGGGGCGGGGTCCTGAGTCTACTTTGAGACTTTTTTACCCAGGGGAGAGCCGAGGTTAAACCATCTGACCGTAGAGTCCAAGTGTAGCTTTGCTTAGCTCCAGTAAGGAGACCATTTCTTAGTGTTCCATCGCCATTTTCCTGCGGTACAGGCTAACTTCCAGTGAGAACTATGCAGGTCCAGGAACAGCAAAGCAAGCCTCCAATCTCAGGGGGCACCTATGCAGCAGGTGACTTGTGGCCCATAACAGACCTCTGCTCTGCCACGTGATCAGCCATCCGAGATGTGGAGTTACTGGGGCTGGGTCTGAGGATGACTCCACTACTCACGGCATCTTCTGTCTGATTTGGCCTTGCTGAGGGTCCTATCCTTCTCTGTAACCTAGTAACCTGCTCGGGGCTGCCGTGAAACTGAATGGCATGGTGCGGATGAAGTGCGCAGCCCAGCAGCTTAGTCTCTGATAACCTGCGCTCGTTTGTGTTCTCCTACTTGGCCCGCCACGGCACTCGGCTTGTTCTGTGACCTCTGCTATTCCCCTCCCTCAGTGTCCTAAGGTCAGTGCCCCCGGCCCACTCAGGATGCAAGGCCGAATTTGCATCCCACATGAGCCGTCTTGGAAGTAAATTTTAGCTTCTGGAGCCTCACTTCCCGCTTGGGTGAAAAAGGGCCAGTGCTCTCCCCCTTCTGGTGCAGAGGTGAATGATAAAGCAGCCATGCAAAGGAACAGGCCCCTGCCTCAGCCTCTGTGAGACAGTTTTAAGAGCCTTTTGGCACCTGGTCAGAGCATTCCCACCTTGGTGGTATACTTGCCGACCGGCAGAGGGCAAAGGTGCAGTATTTTCAATTGTAACTTTGGTTGTCTTATGATCCCAGGTTCAGGACCATACTAATCAGTCAGTGAGGGGGCAGGTGGGATGATCTCTCCTGTGAGCTAATGAACAAACCGTGGTAAAGAAATTGAGGCTAAGGGTCCAGCAGGTGGGAGAACAGATCCCCAGAAATCACTAGACAGAAAAACAAAGCACCCTGAGACTTATGGATAGGAGACACCCTCATGTCCCTGAGTGGGTGGGACTGTGTGATAGGAAAACATGGCCCAGGGAGCTAGACGGTGAACCCTGGCCACTTCCCTGGCTCTGCTGTCTCTCCATAGCTAATTGTTTTACTTCCCTGCATGTGTGTGCAGTGTGTGTGTGTTCCTGTGTGTGGTATGTGTTTGTTTGTCTTTGTGTGTGTCTAAAGTTTCATATCTAATTTATCTTTTGTCATAACTAAGGAAAACTGTAACTATCTGTCTTCAGCTCTTCAAAGGCTCCAGAAGGATATAATATTGCCTAAGTAAGCAGAAAGTGAATTGTAAGCAAATTTCAAAACACTACCACATCTTGCTGCCTGGACAGTCACCCAAAGTTCTTCTGAACATTGGGGCATCCAATCCTCTGCCTACAGCCCCATAGTATCCACTTTTCCATAAAACAGGAGATTTGAAGATCTATTCTGCCTTGGAATGACAAAGTTCATCACTTGCTTTCTTCTGTGTCCTGCAGAATGTCTGGCAGTTTCTTCTGTGAAGCAGGAATGCTGAAGGACCATCCCATCTTTTGGAAAGTTCAGCAGTCACTTTTCTGTGGGTCTTGCATGTCCAGATCATACAGTAGTCTAGGCAAGAGCAGTTCCTTGACCAAATGGCTAGCCTTGTCACACTGAAGGCAAATTCCATAATGAGTTTCTTCAATGTTCATAATGTCTTGGAAGTAATTGGTGCTGCCAGCAGCAGACATGTCTCATTGTTGACAAAAAGTCAAGTTCTTAAAATATTTTAAATGCCATATTCTGTAAGTCTTTGAAAGGATTGAATATTATCTATCTATCTAATTGAAATATATCTCTTTACCCCTAGAAAACATAACAAGTTTGATTATTATAAATGACTATTAATCTGTAATTTTTAAGTATACATTCCATTTTAAATGAGCTATATAAACATAGTACTTTAACAAGAATAGAAATATGCATATAACAAAATTGACCTTAAATTTATATCAGCCAAAGTTCATTCCAAAATAAAGTATTCATCTCTATATCATATCCCCCCTTTTTTAGAAAAAGATTGACTGTGACAATTTAGCCACTTATAATCAACCCCCTTTAAATAAAAACGAAAATTTATAAAATAATATAGGAATTTGAGCATAGTTTTCTCCAAACTGCTTCCTGCTGTTTGTTGGGCAAAGTATTTTTAGGGTTCAAGGAGACCTTTCGAGGGGTCTTGTTCCATCAAACCACATTAGCCTGGAAGGGATCTCCACAGGTTCTCATCTTCTGTAGAAACAAAAACAGAACCTGTTGTCTGAGCTTTCTGTCTTTCCCAGTTCCCACAGTCATTAGGTCCCAAAGAAATCACTGAGTTATATATTAGTTATATATTAGTTATAAACTGATTGGCCTAGTAGCTCAGACTTCTTATTAACTCTTATAACTTATATTAGCCCATTATTCTTGTCTGTTTTAGCCACATGGCTCAGTACCTTATTTGGTGAGGCAGTCACTTCTTGATTCTTCTGTGGCTGGGTCACAGCTGCCAGCTAGGACTTCCTTCTTTCCCAGAATTCTCCTGTTCTCATTGACCTGCCTCTACTTCCTGTCTGGTTGTCTCACCTATACTTCCTTCCTGGCTACTGGCCAATCAGCATTTGTTTAAAATATAATTGACAGGTTACAGACCACTGTCCCACAGCAAGAACCTGTTTTCCAATAAAACATATTCTGAGACCCAAATTTTGAAGGCAAAATACCTTTATGTTTGTTTATCTTAGCAGACCACAGAAACAAATGTCTCTCTGCAGTCAAAAAATTAAAAAAAAAACACAATAATATACATAGTCCAGACTTTCTGTGTATAGTCCATCTTTACGTGACTTATTCCTTTTTTACTGTCTTTATTCTTTTAATCTATGACTATCTGTTCTCTTATATTACTTTTGCTGTCTCTTTAAATACTTTGTTTTATTTTTTTAAACCTATCTTTTTATAACTGTTTATACTTCTTTTCTTCTCTCTTCCAAGCCTATGTGACCCATTCAGAGGTCTATTTATCTGAATCTGTCTTTATTGCATATCTGTAATCATTTTCTGAGCATTTTCAAATGCTAAATGGGCATGACTAGGACCAACTCCGCAGCCATGCCTGTTTGTTCTGCCTAGTCCAACATGGCGGAGGCATATCCACTGCCTCTGCAAGCCTTGCATACCGCCCCAGCTCCAGGGATGCAACAGGTCTGTGTTGCCATTAAGCAACTTGGAGCACTCTGCTCTGCTCACAAACCCCATTTAAGTGTTCTGTAATGGGACCTCCCAAAACAGCCAGAGCTGTGCTGTTGGTGCTGCCAGTATGAACCAGGAAGCGTTCTTAAAGGAGCCACATCTCTGCTTGTGGCCAGCAAACAGAACCCGATAAAATGCTGCCTCCAAGAAGCCATGCTTAATTCTATTTTGTGTGTGTGTCTAGAATTCCTTCCCACGTTTTCTCAGGTTTTATGTGGGTGTAGTTGCCCCACATCGTGGTGCCATTTGTAGGTGGAGATTGCTTATTCATTTCCCGGACACCAAGACCCAAATATTAAACAGAAACTATATTAATTACAACTGTTTGGCGAAAGACTCTAACATATTCCTAGATAGCTCTTACATCTTAAATTAACTCATTTCTATCAATCTCTGTATCGCCACAAGACGGTGGCTTACTGGTGAGGTCCTAAGGTTCCTGCGTGTCATTCTCCTTCAGCAGCTACATGGCGTCTCTTTCACTCTGCCTACTCTCTCTCTGTATCTCTGTTCAGATTTCCCATCTGGATTTACTCTGCTAAACCATTGGCCTAAACAGCTTTATGCATTAACCAATGGTAATGAAACATATTCACAGCATACAGAGGGAAATCCCACATGTTATCCTAATCAAGACATTTCTCCTCTCCGGGTCTCACTGTTGTTCTACAAAGTGAGAATTGTTATGCTGGCCCTGCTGACTTCCCATGTGGGATGCTATGACCTTAAGGTACCGGTGGAGACAGGCAGCAGTATACTAGCAAGGACTTCATTCGCCAGCAGCAAGATGTGCCCAGTTTTCTTGTTCTTTTGCTGAGAGCCAGCCTGGGGCATCCTAGTGCCAGTGAGAGCCTCCTCAGTCCTACCTCCCAGTCTCCTGTCACAGGAAGGCTTAGTATCGTAGCTCTCTCACTCTCTTTGGGGTTATTCTTGGGGGAGGGTCATGATTTAGGTCATTGTCAGTGATAAGACCTTATGAACAGAAGATCCATTAGTTGCCTCTACATATGGGCCTGTAAAAAGAACAAGACTTTCTTCAGGTTTTGTTTTGGTTTTGAGATAAGAATTTGAAAAAATTCAGCTATGTTGTAAAAGAACCTAGAATATCTTCTTTTCATGGAAAGAGGAAGGGACAGTTAACTATATGGGTAGCAGCTCAGAGATATATGGAGCTGAGATAAAGGCCTATAAGGCAAAGGACAAGCTACAGTCTTCCCAGGATTCCCCAAGGTTAGCCCTTCCTCCAAAGTGAAGGCTTAGCAGATCCAGCCCTGAAGGACCTAGACTCTGCTTGTCTCTGACAATAGTCTTTGCCTGATGACTAATTGTGCACACTCAGCACACCCCCCTCCACCCATAGCTGGTGGTTTCTGGAGACACGAGCGAAGGTACGCAACCCCCACACTGCCAAGGCCTCTCTGCCTCAGAGACTCGAGGTCTGGGCTGCCATCTCAAGGCTGCTTTGCCTTCTCTGGCTTTTTTCCCTCTTTAATTAAACTTTCTTGATGAGGTGACAGCTTTCATCATTCCTGGCAGCTGCTGAGAGACAAGATAATTTAGAGCTGTATTGGCACCATGTGATTAAGAAGGCAGTGGTAAATAGCAGATGAGAAGACAACTCTGGCAATCCAAAGGGCCCTCCTCCTCGTCCCCTCCCACCCCCGTCCCACAGATCCCAAGAGAACTGCATGTGGACCTCTGCTGGCTTCTGAGGAACACAAGACCAGGTGTCTCCCTGCCCCCCACCGTTCCCAGATAGCAGAGAGGATTCCTTATAGGCACTGCCATGACACTTGGACATTTGCACTGTCCCAGAGTCTCCTCCCATCTGAGGGCTCAGTTCTTCCTGGGCCTTGGGAGAGGTTCTGCATGTTCATGTGCCGTTATCCAGGGCTCAGTGAGGACAGAGGTTTTCCCTTTCAGTGAACGGGACTGTGTTCAGTATCACTGACAGAATCTTGCCTTGGAAGTGATTGTTACATCTGCAGGGTGGACACCTTAAGCTGCTGAGTGTGTCCCTTGTGACTCCGAGGACACACAGGAAGCGAGTCTTGAGAGCAGGACATGGGGAAACATGTTTCATCCAAAAAGACGGATAAGACTGATGCCCCACAGACCCTTTTGGAGAGAAACACATACCTATGTTCTCTTGCCTTAGACTAACATTCTGTGTGTCTTCTCTTCTCCAGAGCTCCCCAACAGGTCACAAATGACCCACTTAGCAGGCATGGGGTGGCGAGCACATAGTGTATGCATATTATTACTTTTAAGTCAAGATTAGGGCAGGGATGCAGTGCATGGTCCTGGTCATTGGAGGAGAAATTCCTTCGTTATTGAACCCTGGTTAGTGTCACTTGCCCTTCCCAGTACAGATCCTATCCCATGTCTAGCCATGAGAACTGGGGGCAGCCTTCTGGATGAATTCAGATGGAGCAGAGAGACATGGAGGCAGGCGAAACAACTGACTGTCTTCCAGGAGATTGTTCACGTGTGCGGACACGGTAGTTTGAGATTTCCACTGGAGAATCCCGGGGCTCTGGCTCCATGGCTCTGCTTGTGGAAGGCCAAGCATCAGTGACTGGAGAGGCTCCGGGAAAGAGAACACTTTGGGGCTTTTAAGGGATATCCTGGTACAATGCTAAGGACATTGACTGGGTGACTGTTCCATTTCTGAGATACACCCTGCCTCTGTTTCCCTACCTGCCAAACAAGACTTTCCAGTGGATTCTTTGGAGGTGAATTGAGCTACCCACTGTGAGACTAGGGAAGAAGGGACGAAGGAATGCAGACCAGTTCTACCCTCCCAAATCATTTTAGATTTTAATTCTTGAAAATGATGAATCCATACAAAGTTTCGAGAGGACAGAAAGACCCCTTGTGCCCTTTCCTCAGTGTTCTCCAATAGACACTTCTGACATGTTTATAGTTTCAGGTGAAAGCCAGAAAGCTGACACTGGTGTGTGTGTGTGTGTGTGTGTGTGTGTGTGTGTGTGTGTGTGTGTGTGCAGTCTCTTCTCATGTAGCGTGTGTAGGTGATGAGCACTGCACAATCGTGTGCACACTGCCCCAGTGCTCTGGAGGACCCGCATGAGCCCTGTCACTCCCCCTCCCCTCCCCCTCCCCAGCTCTTAGCAGATAGTAGTGTGTGCTCCAGCTCTATAATCTTGTCACTTTATCAATGTTGTATAAATGGCTTTTTTTCCTTCCTAAGGATTATGGGAACGTTTTCCAGAACCCCATTTTTATTTATATCCAGTATCTCTGTGTATAGCTCTAAATATTATATATGCATACTTTGTCATGTTTATTGGCATAGCGGTATTACTTTTCCCCACTCAGATGAAGTGCAGCTGTTTTATCTCCCTCTACCCTCCTTCATTTATAATATAATTCCCTTAGATATCTCCTCCACATGCATAAAAAATGCATCAGGGTTGTGGCTTCTGCTTCAATCATCACACTCAGTTTAGAAAATTTGGGGGAGGGGGTATTAAAAGGTATTTATTGCATTTTTCTTTTGTTTAAAAGAATTATCTCTTTCCACTAAGAAAATTTAGCTGTTCTTTTAGGGCAGGTCTGTGGGTGATGGAGTCACTGAGTTTTCTTCCATCTGTGTAAGCACTTTTAGCCTTATTTCCCATTGGGTACAGCACTCGAGTGGATGGTCCTCTTCATTTCGTGCTTGAAAAATGCTGTGCCACTTCCACCCGACAGCCACGGTTTCCAAGGAGGGATCTGCTGTCAATCATCTTGCTTTCCCAGCTAGGGAAGGCGCCGTTTCCCTTAGGAACTTTGCCTCTAAGCCTTTTTCACTGGCTTTAATTATCAAGTGTTCAAGTATGGTGTGTCCTAATGTAGATTTCCTCTGGGCTTATCCTGTTTGAAGTTGACTCGGTTTCTTGAATGTGTAAGTTTGTGTCTTTTGTTAGATATACGACGTTTTCAGCCATTGTCTGTTTGGGTCATTTTATCCTCCTCCTCTTCTTCTGGAACTCGGATGGCTTGGATGCTAGATCTTCCGTTATCTTCTCGTAGGTCTCTTGAACTCAGGTCAGTTTTAAAATACATTCCCTCTATGTTGCTGTCTTAGGTTTTGTTTAGATTTGTGTCTCCTGCTGCTGTTGTTAAACAAGGAAAGGAACCTAAGGGAGAAAGCATTTGCTTAGCTCACCATTCCAGGCTGCAGCCCACCAGGGCGGGGAAGCCCCAGCAGCGGAAGCATGAGGCGGCTGACCCCAGACCTGCCTACAGTCAGAAGGAAATGCTCGTGTGCTAATTCTCAGCTCATGTCCTCGTTTAGACAGCCCAGTTCCCATCCAAAAGTAAGATGGGTCTTCCCACAGCAGTTAATGCCATCTACACAGTTTCCATGAATCTGCCCAGAGGCCCACCTCCCGGCTGATTCTCGGTTAATCAAGGAACCCTGCCCATCACAGTTCTCGCGGGTCGTTTCTATCGTTCTGCCTCCATGGTCACCGATTCCTTCCTGTTCCCTCTGCTTCCCTCTGGGCCTGTCCTTTGAATTCCCTGCTTGACCGTATCACTACGTGTGCAGGTGTCTGTGTGTCGCTGTATTCTTTTGATAGGTGCTTGCGTTTCTCCTTGTTGGATAATTCTAGAACCTGTGTGGCTTCATGGTTGAAACTCTTGGTTGTCTTTCTCAATCAGATGAGGTTTCCCGCTTCCTGGTATAATCGATGGTTTTTATTTAAATCTGGCAATTCTGGATCTTATGTATGCTATTATCCTGGTTGTTATTTCAAACCAGTTTCCCTTGCTTCCTTTGACCCTGACATGGCAGGGAAGAAGCATTTTCCATCTCATTGCTGCCAGGTGGAGATGGAAGCCTGGTTTCCCATGGCTATCTGCTTATACTCAGCAGGGGCGGAGCTCCTCGTGATGGCTGTTCTTCATGCTCATCTTCCCACAGGCCTCTGTTGGCACCACCCTAAATGAAGAGAAAAGAGGAAATCCCACTGCTCCACTATGCAGGGAAACCTCATTTCCACTGGGCAACAAGAAAAATCTTAGCTCCTCTCAGGATAAACGTCCCGTTCTTCACAAAGTCTCCAGGGGCTCTGGGATGCCTCGTTACCACCCAGTGGGAAAGGACACCCTAACTCCCTCCTGATCTATATCCAGCCCTGCAAGAAGGCTCAGGTGCTCCATTGTAGCTTGGTTAGGTTGGAGGTCTAGAATACCCCGCTTAGCCTGTGCTGAGGGCCATGGGGGTGGAGCCGCTTGCTAAATGACAGGATTAGAATAACTATTGCCTAAACTTTTCTGTCTTTATTTAGAAATAGGTGAAGACAGAGGGTATAGCTCAGTGGTAGAACACCTGCCTAACATGCATGAAGTCCTGGATTTAATTCTCAGTGCCACCAACATTTAAAAAAGACTCATGATCAAAATAAGGCAAAGGACTTGAAGAGGTCTATTTCCAAAGAACACGTACGAATGGCCATGGAGAGATGGAGTCAAAACCACAGTAAAACACCTTCTCACACTCACTCACTCAGACAGCAGCAATGGAATGAAAATAAGCAGCATTAGGGGTGATGTGCAGAAATCAGAGCTGTCGTTCATTACTAGTAGAAGCCCGCGGAATTTGGGCCCTACTGGAAACAGAAGGCATATGATGAACACTGCCTTACCACGCAGAAATTTTACCTGTAGGTATATGCTCGAAAGAACTAAAAGCAGATTGAGAGGATATATGTCCACCTATGTTTAAAGCAGTGTTAACTGCAGCATCCAAAAAGTAGACCCAGTATCCATCAATACCACTGATGGGTAATAAACAAAAATGGCAGCTATAAATAGTCCAGCATGCTTTAGCCTTCCAAGAAAGGAGATTCTGGCTTATGTCACAATCCGGATAAATGAATCTTGAAAACATTGTGCTGGGTAAAATAAGGCAGTCACAAATATTCAAAGAGTTTGTGCTTCTGCTTAGAGGACGTACCTAGAATATTTAAATTCATAGAGCCAGACATGGGATGCTATCCTTCAAGAAGTTCCGAACTTTAGTTTGGGATGAAGGAGTTCGAAAGACAGATCGCAATGATAACAACACAGCATGTTAGAGAGCCAGACACTTAAAAATGGTTAAAATGGCAAATAGTTAACCTTCAGTCGTTGAGGTAGTGTATCAAGAGAAAGGTTTGTTGGACCCCTGGTTTCAGTGCATGACCATTTGGCTCCGTGTTTCAGGTCTAACACGTCATGGTGTGTTATGATGGGGCCTGTTCTTCCTGTGGCAGTCAGGAAGCAAAGAGAGAATGGCAGAAAGGAGAGAGGAAGGCTTTGTCCTCTTCAAAGACACCCCTTTCACCACGTGACCTAGCTTCCTTCTCCTAGGCCCCACCCTCTAAGAAAAGTCCCAGCGCTTGTGATAGCTCCATGGACTAGAGACCAAGCCTTCGGTGTCTGTGTCTTTGGGGGAGAGTCAAGATTCAAACAATAGAAGTACAAACAACCAAAACTGAATAAACAAAACGAAACTTCTGTGCATCGTGGCACACACTGTAACCCCTGTATCTGGAAGGTAGAGGCAGGAGGATCACAAGTTTGAGTCTGAGCTACATAATGAGGGTCTATCTGGAAAGAAGATGCTGAAAGAATAAATCAAGCCACAGCACTGAATTTTGTTTTGTTCAATGATAACTTTTAAGACAATGTTTCTCTTGATAGGATTTCTCTTTCCTGATTCTTTGGCTGAGGGGTGGAAACTTTAGCTGGGCTTGTCTTCTGTGTGCTCGCTGGGTCTCTGGTTTGATCAAGCACTCAGGTGGTACCATCCTCAGGGCCTGTGGCTCCTAGCCAGGCGGATTTCTCCGCTGTTAGAGCCTTTCATTTGTATCATTGTGTACTGGGAACGGGGCACCTTGCCTTACACGTGCCCGGTGAATGCACTGCCACCGAGCCACACCCCAGCTGCCTGTGTTTCAGTTGTACTTAGTGGAGACATAGAGGAAAACAAGTCTCTTGAGTATTTCCCGCTGCATTTCCCATGGTGCCCTGTTTTCAAGGAAGAATTCTGTTGTCAACCTCTCTTCCTTCTCCTCCTTCTTTGCTTGGTAGCAAAGTCTCATTCATTCCACTTTACACTTGAAAAAAAAATCTGTTTTCTCAGATGGACTTAGTAGAAAGACCCCTGAAGTCTCTGCTAACAGGTCTTGGGCTGTAGTCGTGGCACCAGGTAAGTTGCGCGTTGTTGTCCACTGAAACATTGTATCACTTGTCCACCGAAACATTGTATCACTGAGCACTCTTGGCTATGGTGAGTGACACTGATTGTGGTTGACTTTAGCTTGTGCCTGTTGTCCATCATGAGCCAGTTTATTCTACTTACGCTGTCCCGGCTCTTCTTGACCTAAACAGTAGTTTCTTTAGCTCCTGGCCACAGCCCATGCCCTCTGTATTATTCATGTGATCAAATAGTCCTTGTGTTAACTTTATGTGGTCTCTATGGTGACTTCTGACTTTTCAAAATGCTTCTTGGATGACAGTCTGGTGTTGCCATAATGCCAGGAGCTCTAGTGGGATGCATGGGTTCAAGTCCCTGTTCGGTGACAAAGCTCATTCCCAGGGCTGATGAGCCTCAGAGACCCCTCACAGAAGTGAGACTCCATCCGCTCAGCTCTCTGGCCGCCTCCTGCGGACACCCCTGTGCTCTCAGACTCATCGGCTCTCGTGAAGCCAAAGGTCAGAGCAGGGGGTGGAAACAAACAAACAGGCGGTACTGTGGTTGGGCTCTCTGGGGAAGTCTGCTGACGACTCTCCACCCATACTGTGTGGCGGTGTGCAGAGAGTTTTCCTTCAGACTCTCATTTCAGGTTTTGCCCATAATTTTAAATTCTCTTTGGCAGTTGTGTTTAGAGAACCAGAGAAGTTATCAGTGACTCCTAGATGTTTCTATTCGTAGTTAGGTCCTTCATTGCAGGGCTTTCCCCTCTTACTGCTTCCTTTGTGATCTTGTGCCCTCTTGCCTGACACTGAAGTGCCCCCCTTAACAAAGTACTTTACCCGCGTTCCATCCATGCCAGTGCCCTGGAAGGTCCTCGGATGTGTGACATAGGATTACTGTCAGGGAAGAGAACAGAAGGTGTGAAAGAAAACCTGACAAGGGAGGAGGAAGCAAGGGTGGGAAGCGGGCACCAGAGGCACGAGCAGGGAGCTCTGAGGGACTGGACTCTAAGCAGAAAGGTTCCTGTGGGTGGTGCAGATCCTCCCAGCCGCCCATCAGCTGCAGGCTTCAGGAGGCTGGTACTGTGCTGCTCTCGGAGACTCTGTCTTATGTTTGTCTGCCAGTCTCAAATGGCAGCATTATGTCTTCTGTGTCTTTCAGACCCGGCCAGAGGGATAGGGTCACTCTCTAGAGCAGTGTGGCTTAGCCAGTTACTTGGGTACAGCGATCACAAAAATCTTCATGCCCTCACTTGCTGCAGGGCGCATTGTCAGAGCCCCACCACTCAGATCCTAGGAACAGACTCTGGCCGTTCACCAGGCCTGCCGTGTTCCACTCCAGGAATCCCTTACCAAGAAGGGGACCTTCACAGGAACTCAGTATGCAATATGGCTTTTGTTTCTAAAGGGCTATGGTTCCTGTGAACCCTTTTGTGCAAAGGAAGCCAAAATCAAGTGTTTAAAGTGAGCCTGCAAAAATATGCCTGGCGTGGAAAGCCTCTGGATCGTGTGGGTCTGAGCATGAGTGTGAACGGTGTGTAAGTGTATGTGTCAATATGTGCATGCATGTATGTGTATATGTGTGTATGAGTGAATGTATGCATATGTGAATGTATGAGTATGTGTTTGTGTGTATAGGTATGTGTGTAAATGTGAAGATTCATGTGTGATTATGTGCGCATATATGAATGTTTGTATATGTGACTATTATGTGTGTAAACGCGCATATATGAATTGTATAAATATGTATGTTATGAATATGTTTGAGTCTGTGAATATATGAATGTGTGTCAGTGTATGTGACTGTATATGCTTATAAGTGTATGTTTATGAGTGTATGTATATATGTGTGACGGTGAATGTGTATGTGTTATGCGTGTGTGTGTTTTCCCAAAGGTGACCTCAGCTCTCAGGATGGTTTCTGTCCTTCGTTTCTCCTTGTGCCTTCTACCGTGGCGTGGAGTTTTTGTTCATCTGTCTCCTACTGCACTTTGTGGACCAGAGAAACAGTTCCATTCCCATGGCTGCCAGTACAAATGACACCATCAGGGTGTTTCTCCAGACTCCCTGGATATGCTTGTCATGTGTTCCTAACTTCCCTGAGCAAAGCCTGACTCTTCCCAACCTCTTAACTCTGTGGGACTCAGAGCGGTCACCACTCGGAAGAAGAAAGAGAAGGGTTAGAGCATGTCTGCCTTGCCCCTCCCACTCCTGGGAGTGTGGTCAAGCAGCCCTGTGAGAAACTATTCCTGGGTGATCATGGGGAAAGTGACCAGATAGAGCTCCCAGAAGAACTGAGCTGGGGACCTTTGGGGACAAGGCACTTGAGGGCTGGGGGCTGCCGAGGAGGACTCATAAACCACCTAGTGTTACAATAGAAACCTTGTTCCCTCCAAGACCTTGGGTGGTGTGGTGGACTCTGTGGACACAGCCGTTAAAAATACTGAAGAGGCCATGTTAGTGAGGCAGAGGCAGGTTGCTCTCTATGAATTTGAGGCTATCCTGCTCTGCGTAATGAGAGTTCTAGGCCACCCAGTGCTACATGGTGAGACCCTGAGTCAAACAAATAAACAAACAAATAGACCTAGGGCTACAAGGTGAGGTCCTGGGTCAAACAAACCAAAACAGCACCTGAGGAGCAGAATAAGGGAACACTCTCTTCTTAGTTGTCTCTCTTGCCCCAACCCCCTCACCCCCCACCCTGCCCCTGTGACACGGACGTTTTCCTGATGCTTGAGGTCTGTGTCAAATATTCCCAAGTTCTGAGTCTCTTAGGCAAAGAATTAACAATAAAGGCTTATGCAGATTTACAAAGAAGCAAGATGATTTCATTGAGCAAAGGAAGGAAGTGCTGTCAGGATTGACAGGACCTATACACTCAGAGGACTTCTTTGGGTCTAAGGAAGCAAGGACCTGACTACTAAGGGATGTTGTTTGGGTCATTCTTTTTTTTTTTAATTTATTTATTTATTAAAGATTTCTGTCTCTTCCCCGCCACCTCCTCCCATTTCCCTCCCCCTCCCCCAATTAAGTCTCCCCCCAGCCCGAAAAGCAATCAGGGTTCCCTGTCCTGTGGGAAGTCCAAGGAACCCCCACCTCCATCCAGGTCTAGTAAGTTGAGCATCCAAACTGCCTAGGCTCCCACAAAGCCAGTGCGTGCAGTAGGATCAGAAACCCATTGCCATTGTTCTTGAGTTCTCAGTAGTCCTCATTGTCCGCTATGTTCAGAGAGTCCGGTTTTATCCCAGGCTTTTCCAGATTGGGTCATTCTTCGTTCTGGTTGATAGACTGGGTTATTTCTGTACTGCCCATGCCCTTTCCCGTAATGCGTCTGATTTTAATCATATGCCTCTCCAATTATGTATAGACATAATTAGTAAATAGAAAATTCTCCCTAAAAGATTACTAGAGGACATAATTTTGTCTTGCTGTGCATGCATCCCAAACCAGTTCAGGCCAGCTCAGTCCTTCTTTTCTTCATACCTGGATACATTGGGGATATATCGAATAGAAACTGTCTAAATTCAATTGTGACCAAGGATGGAGGAACGGATTCAATTGTGGAGGGGTGGGAAAATGTGTAGCCCAGTGCAGGTGTGGGTTGCTGGGAGGCTGCTCTGCGGATGCAGGGTACATTGTGTGGAGAGGGATGTCTGCATAGCATGTGCAGGTGAAGGGACCCGGATGCCAGATGCATTATTATAAGGGGGGGTGCGTAACTGAAAGCCAAATGGGGCCCCAGGGTACTAAACCATTTGCTATGCTTCCCTGACTCAGCAGTCTCTGGAGGGGCCTTCTGGCTGCTTCAGAAGGCAACCATGTCTTCTTCCTCTCAGACTGCTGCCCTAGAAGTCCCTGAGCACACTGAAGGGAATTCTAGTGAGAATAAGATCACAGAGCTCTTGACAGTGGCAGGAGCGTTAACCCAGTGAGCAGTTCCCCCCAGCCCCTCTTGTGATTGGTCTTTCTGTCGCTGAATTGACCCTCAACAGGAAAGCCCAGGGCAGGGAAGGAACTGATGTGTCTTTTGCCTTCATCTGGGGGGTTAGAAAGAAAGCCGGGGTGGGGGGCATCTGGCTCCCCAGTCTTCCCTGGGACTCTCACTGGGAGCCAGCAAACGTCTTTTCTGGGGTCCAGAGCTGCCTTCTCCTTGCAGCTTGGTCCTCATTCGTGGCTGAGGTGTCCAGTTGCTGCCCCAGTTCCTCTTTAATGCTGATTGGTGCTGCAGGCCAGAGGCCCTTCAAGGAGAGCATGCCCCAGGCTACTGCAACCAGACCTGCAGCCTCTCTCCCCGCAGGTTTTCCATGGTCCTTCTGGAAGGCAGGCCCAGGGAGAAAACCTGGAGGCTCCTTAGAATTCAAATGGTAACCCAGACCCCTGTGTAACCTGTGACTCACTCTGAGCCTGAGCTGGGCTTTGTGGGTGCAAGGGTGTTTGGTGGCCTTGAGTACCTGTGTACATCAAGGAATGGGACAAGCTGGACTGAGTCGTAGAAATGATCTGTAAGTAAGGGTAGAAGAGGACAGCTGCCAAGGAACTGGACTCCTGTCCTCCCTCTGGATATTCGGAATGCCATCACCTTGTCATTCTCCCTCCCTCCCTCCCTCCCTCCCTCCCTCCCTCCCTCCCTCCCTCCCTCTTTCCCTCCCTCTCTGGCAGCAGTAGCCACTGTTTACAACCACGCACTAGGATATGTGTTTCTTCTGTCTGGGGAGTGATAATAAAACAAATCACAGGTATGGAATTCTCCTGCCCAGCCAGCCAGGTAGCAAGCAAAACCAGCTGGTGCCCACCACCATGGTTCCAGGGAATGCCAGCCTGGCACAGGCGTTACCGTCACAGTTTACCCAGCCATGCTAGCTAAGTACCATCGTTGTCCTTTTGTGATTGTTAACACAGGTTTATACAGCTGGCCAGCTCATCACCAGCTACCGCGTGCAAACAGTGACAGGCACTGGCCTCCCTGACATTTGTCCTTGGACACTCAAGCACTGTTTCTCAGCAGCAGCAGCAGCAGCAGGGCGAGCAGGGCAGAGGATCTGTTAGCCTCATTCCTGATGAAGGCCTGGGAAAATACTCCAGAAAGTAGAACTTAAACCGAGGTGCATAGAGGCAGACGCCCAAAGGACCGTGGGGCAGGCTGGGTGCTGGTCTCTTTAAGGCATGTGTCTAGAGGGCTCTTGTACTGGGTGCAAGTGTCTCACAGGCTCTTAGAGAATTAGGTCAGATGCTAAGTGTGTGCTACCCTTCACTAAATGCCACTTTCCTGAGCCCCGCCAGCAGGTGCAGATGTGTTGCTCACACCCCGCTTTCCAGGAGGAAGAATCACGCGAACAATAAGGGTCTGCCGTGAGACAAGTTCTCTGACTGCGCATCTCCGAGCTGCAGGCCTAGCTGCTTAGAAACTCGCAGAGAGCAGTAAGGTGCTGATAAAGGGACCCAAATTCAGGCCTGATCTTGGTCACTTGCCAGCTTAGCCTGACCATTTTTAGTGCTCATAGAATGCTCAACAGAGCATTTCAACCAGAGAGTTGGACTATCTGGAGGGATCTCTAAAAGAGCTACTATCTTTGCAAACTGCTGGGTGGCATGGGATTGGAGAGAAGTCCAGCTCCAGAGCCCTGGGATCTCTTGTTGAGGAGGTGCCAATGCTGCTCTACAGAATGAGGAAGAGGCTGCACCTGCAGGGCAGAGTGGAATGCCGGCCCCTTGGCCAAGCCTACCACAAGGAATGCAGGTGAAGTGACGTGTGCGCTAGCAGAAACATGAGCATCAAGTCAGTGAGCTCTTGGATGGAGCTCAGTGTGTCTGTGATTTCCCCAAACCCCAACTGCCCTCCAAGTTTCTTCCCTCGTGTCTGTGGAAATTGCCATGCCAATGATTACTTCTGGGAAAAAAAAGTGTGTTGAAATGGGTGGACTAGTTGATTGCAACAATGTGTTGCCAGCATGGCTGCCGGAGCCCACTGACATGCCATTCCCAAGCCAAATGTCTTCAGCTGGACCATCTTCCCAACCCTACTGCTTCTTCCTCAATTCCACATGGCCACACAGGTCCCCCAAACTTTCCTGCCCCTCTCCTCTCAGCTCTGTGTTCGCCATGACCCTTTCATGCAGAAAACCATCCCTGGCTATCTTGGGCACGAGACGCTCTTTTCCATTGAGGGCCAGCTCAAAGGTTAGTTCTCCATGTGTCTGTTCCCTCCCCAGTGGCGACCTGCTTCTCTCCCTCTATCCTGGGCACCATTTTGTCTGTTCATCATTTGAGCACACAAGTTTCTTCTACGGTGGGACTATAAAGGCCTCCAAAGCTAAGACCCTTGGATTTTCAGATATCCTTTCCTGCAGATCTCCTCGCTCATAGCAGCACCTGGCATGCAGTAGTGACAAGAGAATGGACTCAGAGTGAGGCCATCCCACACTGACATCCCAGCTCCATCCTGGGCTAGCCACAGGGCCTGGGGTAAGATGCTTTGGCTTCTCTGAGCTCTGCTTTCCTTGCCAAGAAAATGGGAGAATTATCTGATTGCTTGGCAGTCGCTTGGCTACTTTGATCCTCCTGACTTCTTGTCACTCTGAGTATTTCTCTTAAAAGGCTGACCACCGGTGGTGGCGCACGCCTTTAATCCCAGCACTCGGGAGGCAGAGGCAGGCGGATCTCTGTGAGTTCGAGACCAGCCTGGTCTACAAGAGCTAGTTCCAGGACAGGCTCCAAAACCACAGAGAAACCCTGTCTCGAAAAACCAAAAAAAAAAAAAAAAAAAAAAAAGGCTGACCACCTACACAGTGTGGCTGCCTGTCAGGTCCTTCAGAGTTCTGAGCTGGACAGTGAGAGTCTTACTGTAGCAATCTGAGGGTCATGTGTCATGGGCAGGGCACCAGCTCCCTGGGATGCACAGAATTTATTCACTTGTGTCTGGTGAACAGTCTCCACAGTCTGAGGAGCTGAAGGAGGAGGCCTTGGGCAGGTTTGCACAGTACCAGGTTCCACTGGTGTCTGTAGCACGATTAATAAAAGCCCAGAGACTGATGTTGGGGTTCAACCTGAAGGTCAGGAAAGCAAAACAGCCAGCCACTGGCTCTTACCTCTACCTCAGTCTGAAATGATGATCCTGCCTCCAGGAATCTCAGAATGAGACTGTGAGTGAGAGCTGTCTCCTCCTGTCTTATAGTCATTCCTCTCCAGTGCTGGAATTAAAGGCGTGCACCATTACTGCCCGGTTTCCATGGCAAGCTGGTGTGGCTTCTGGGATTAAAGGCATGTGTCACCACTGCCTGATCTGTAAGTCTGACCAGGGCAGCTGTTTTACTCTCGGATCTTCAGATAGCTTTATTTATTAAAATACAAAGGAAATACCACTGCAGGTGCCCTTATGCGCGGGCCAGGGCCTCTGAGCCACTTGTCTTGGGAAGTCCAGTGTCTTTTGAGAAATGAATAGCTATTTTGAGATAAAACTGGGGATGTCCTAATTCTTATACCCCAGCCTATTCCTCTGACCATTACAGGGCATGTCCTTCTTAGCCTGCGGAGTCCCTGCAGTGCCTTCCTTGAACCCCTTCACCCGCCACTCTCTCCTGGTGTTCTTAGTGACCTCCCTGCCTGTAATGGCCTTTCCTTCCTGACCTCTCAGAGGAGCGAGAGCCAGGTTACATACAGAGGACATGTGGGAAGAAGGACATCGCCATGTACACATAGGGGACTCAGTACAGACCCTCCCCACTTTTGACCTAGTGCACAGATTGCCTTGGAATGCTGCCGAGCTCACAGAAACATGCTGTTGTTTCTGAAATGCTTTGTTTGTCCTTTCTTGATGCCCAGTTCTACTTGCTGAGTCTAAGCTCAGTAAGATCAAGACCTTTGGCTGTTCACTCTCCCTTCACTTGCTGATCTCAGTGCCCGAGGCTCAGGAGGTGTGACACACAGGAGAGGACAGAGGAAAGAGTGGAGAGATGGGATCAGCTGGAAGATGCACAAGTTCTAACCCTTGGTGTCTTCCTAAAAGCCACTCGAGCTAGCTTCTGTCACCTCCACTGGATAAATAAGGAAGCTCCGGGCATGGTTTTGGTGCAGCTTGCCTGCATTGATGTGCCAATAAGGGGCCTTGCAATATTTCTCTCTGAAAACCAGGCTCATAAGTGCTGTGCTCTGATCCATCCTAGCTTGGAGCTCTGCCAGTGGCAACGGGGATCCAACTCCCCGGACCAGGGGTTGTTACCATAGGAAAAGGACAGTTAGCAGGTATTCCGTACCAACTGAAGAAGTCACCGTTATGCATAAGATTTCATTAGGGTCACAAAGCTCTGACAAAGGTATCACCATCTTGACAAATGAGTACTCAGATGTAGGGAGCCTGGGGGCTGAATCCAAGTGTCCTACTCCACTGCTGTAAGCCTCCTGCCCCGGATGTAACTTTTGACTTACGGGCACCTTTTCCGTTTGAAAGCACGATCGTGTGCACATCACACGAGCATGGTTTTTAGCTGATTAGTGTGGTGCTGAGGTCACCTTACAGAGTGTTGGACATGAAACCCTCAGGCAAGGAGGTAGCTCAAGCCATTCTGATGCGGAATTAAATGGAACTTCCTTCGGGAGTGACCCTCCTTGTACCCAGTACTCTGCACCTGTCAATCCTAGGACACTGAACTTCAAAACCTGACCCACTCGCTGTTGGGGACCTTGGCCTCCAGGCCCCTCGTGGAACTGCTTTAAATACCCATATCCAGGTCAGAGGTCTCCTCCTTGACTGCCATTACAGTCTTGTGGTGTGCTTTTAAAACGATGCCCTCCTCCCAGTTAATGCCATCTCTGGGACAGGCCTGGCACTCTGTTCCTTAGGAGGTCAGCAGTGATGGCCTCTTCCAGCCTCGCACAGCAAGGAGCCCTGAATTTCCCGGCCCCTGTCTTCATGACATGTCCTGTGGCTGTGAGATGGTCCATCAGATGAGAGGGGGAAGGTGAGGGTGCTCTCAATCAGAGATGTGCAACCCACACTCCCTCCCAGAGTCTAATTCGGTTACAAATCACTTCTCCTTGAGAGAGCCCTTGAGAAGGGAGTGGTGTCAGTGTCGAGGACTCCAGGAATTGACTGCAGAGTTATTTTGAGCGGACTTGTCACTACACCCTGTCTTCCCTGTAAATGGCCACCTTTCCTGCTTGCTACTCAGTCTCCAAGACAGGTAGGCTTTCTTCTGGCATGCCCATACCTGGGAAGGCTACCCTGGGGCAGGCTGACTTGCTACGGGGGCTTCGGCAGTGATCCACACAGGGCGGGCCTGCCCTCTTGGACTTGTGGGCAGCGAGGAAGTAGATGTTGTTGTAATAATTATTTTCACCATCACTAAACAACTAACGAGTTGCCTCTTTCCTGAGTGTCTGATCCCGTCAGCTTCTTGCAACACTGAGCCCTCATGTCAAGGAGATTTTGGTAGGATTAAATGTGGCCCTTGATTTTGGAGTCTCTTACAAAGTATTGCATGTGGCTGCCACACGATCCTTGCACCTTTCTGCTCTGGGTGGGGACTTTCCCATGTTTCAAATGCTATAAAGGCAAGTGTGTGTTAGTTCAGTTACTCCCAGGGAGCGGGACCTCCAGGATTTATTTTACAGTTAGGTGCAAGTGACTAACTTGGTCCATCCTGAGAGCAGGTTTTGAGAGAACTAGACCGAGGTGAGGGTAGCAGAAGGCTAGGGAGAACTGGACAGAGGTGGGGGGTAGCAGAAGGCTAGGGAGAACTAGCAAACAAACTCTACCTGCATCATCTTCGCGAGCTTCATGGAGGAGGCCAGATCTATTTGAGCACAGAGGTTGAGAGAGAAGGACTATGGGAAAGAAGGAAAACAGCTTGCTGGAGACAAGACCATCCCAGAAGAACATAGGATTCCTTCCAGAAGTAAAATGATCTGCAAGAGGACCCCACCCACGGAAGTTATCACTGCCTTCAGGAGCTGCTGCCTGAGCAGCTGGTCAACTGGGTAGCAGGAGTAGCGGTGGTTCACCTCCCTGGTGTTGTAGAGCTTTGCCCTGCTTGCCTGAGAGGGAACATGCTGATTACCTAGCTCCAACCACTGAAAGGAACTTCGCAGAGGGATTTTCCACCTCCCAGACACTAGTAGAAGCATGTCTACCAACACTCAGAGCAAACCAAGTATAAAATTTTATACCTTAGTATCAGCCCTGGGCAAAGGTGAGGGATGGGGTTGTGCATGTGATAGGTAAAGAAATAGAAGCCTGATGACCTATATTAGTCAGGGTTCTCTAAAACAAACCAGAAATAGTATGGATATATTTATGTCTGTCAACTGATCAGTAGATGGATAGAAAGATAAATAGATGGATGAACAGATAGACAGACAGACATGGAAATTTAGTGGATTGGCTTACTACAGGATATGCTCCGAGGAGTCCAACAGTGGCCACCTCACACTGGAGATGCTGAGCTTCTGTAGTTGTTTAGTCCATTAAGGCTGGATGTCTTCACAGCCCCAATGTGACCCTGAAGGCCTGGGGGATTCCTGGAGAGCCGTTGGGCGTCAGTCTCTGGATTCACAGAGAAGCTGGTTCTGACACTGGTGAAGGAATGCCGAAGCCGTGGCATAGATGGACTTACCACTGAGAGTGAGTGCAGGCAAGAGCCGTTTCCTTCAGCCACACCCTTTCACCTGGGCTGCCATCCGGATTTAGGGTGGGTCTTCCTGCTTCAAATAATGCGATTGAGGAAAATCACAGGAGTGCCTAGCAGCTTGGGTTTCAGTTTCTAGGTGCAGTCAAGTTGACAACCGAGATTAGCCATCAGAGTGCCCATTTCATGGTCCTTCCTGTCATCCCAAGCCTACTGGCTGTCATTGCCCCTGCCAACTAGACTCCAGGGCACAAGCAAGGGCCACACTCCCCAGAGGTCACATGTCTGTCTGTGTATTTTGATTTGGAGGCTTCCACATAGTGCGATCCCATGTTGTAGAACACAGTGGTCCCCTGTTAATAAAGGTTGCAGTGGAGGGGGATGAGAGTGGAATTCTCAAAGGTGCACAGTGTCTCATTTCTGACGAGATTCCAATTTCAACTCCCTTGACAAGAAGCAGCCAGTTGGGCTCAGAGCAGGGTATATGTCACAGCCATGTCCTAGTGGCTGCTGGGAGCAGAGCGTATCTGTGTGGGGCTCACTTCCTGGCCATCTCAGTGTTTCCCACAGGCTCCAGCTTGGCCTGTACTTGAGCCTTGCTCTGGATGCTGCCAAGCTTGTCTTACTGGGTCGTTGTGGCTACAGCTTTGTGCTTCTATGTATCCCGATAATAGAGCTGACATAGTACCTTGTGCTAGGAAATGGTCTGGGTACCGTTTGATAAGGAGAGTGAGCACCAGAAGAGGAAAAACTAAAGAGTCACAAAGGGACTTGAGCCGATAGCTCCACTATTCCAATTACCTCTCCTTCTTTCTCCCAAGAGGGCTTCTCTGCCCTCCTTCTGTGACATCTTTTTTTCCCCCTCATCAGGTGCCACTATTAATTTGTGTGAGAGATTGGCCAAGGGAGGCATAGCCTGTCCTTTGCCCCAGCGGTGATGCTGGAGGCAGTGGGAGGGGTAGGAGCGCCGACTGCGACCTTTAGAGCTGGTGCCCTCGTGAAGGGACACTAGGCCTTGCTGCGTGGTGCTCTCCCCAATCGCGGGCTCTTCTCTCACACAGGGGTTGACTGTCTCGGTCCTGAATCAGGTAACCAGGACCAAGGTGCTTAAATCTTTTTAAGTGGGTCCTCTGAGTGAAGAACAAGACTGAAGTTTGTCTTGCTTGCAGGAACTCTGTAAGCAGGTTTCTGGAACGTTCTTAAGTACTTAGAAATCTTGGATCGTGGCTTGCTGATGTGCAAACATTTTTGGCAGGCATCAGGTGCCCACAGAACAACTGAGGAGAGGTCTGGGCTGGGTTCTGATCCTGCCTCCCTCTTACTTTCTTCTCTGAGTTAACTTCTCTGAGTCTAGGTTCCCTATCTAGAGAACACACATCTATTTCCTACAGAAGTTGTAAGGACTAAACAATACTCTATATTTAATGTTCTTTGTATTTGTATTTTCTGGATGTCCTGGTAGCTGCCCTGCTTCTCACCCCTGCATGACCTGAGCTTGCTGCAGTCAGGTCTTGAGAATATGGTTATAAATGGCCCCAGAACTAAGGTGGCCATAGAGTTGAAGTCCACATCGACTGCTCCAGTAGTCATGGGTTGACATCAAAGTCTTGTCTTTGATACAATTAATACAGTTGTCATTCTCTCAATCCAGATAATAAGAAAATTGATTTTCTGTGCTGGTTGGTATTGCAGTCATTTTTAACTGGAGTATCTGTCCAATTCTCTTAACATTTTTACTGAATGATCTGTCCAATTCTCTTAACAGAAACCTCTGAAAATATTGTATTATAGGTCGAGAGCCAAAAGGCAAAGAAAAAGAAAGGCAGACGGGCATGCCCAGTAGCCAGAGATCAAGCTGTAAGACGGGCTGAGGCAGGAGGCTTGCACGTTCTAGGCCTGCCTGGGGAACTTAGACTCCTTAAAGTGAAAAGCAGAGCGAGGGCCGAGGGGGAGTTCAGTAGCAGAGCTCTCGCCTGGCATGCGCAGTTCTCAGTACTGCATTCGTGATAGTGAAAAGAAAATGAAAGCAAGTTAGAAGGGCTGCCGATGTTTCTCAGTGTGTCTGCCTCCTATAAGGTGTGAGATCGTGAGTCTTATCCCCAGAGACAAATGCAAATGAGGAAAACAAAAAGAAATCTGAAGCAATACCAGGCAGCACTTTCTATAGGTGGCCTTTCAGACTGTTGGTTACATCTCTTTGTTTCACGGACTCACTGGTATTCCTCCCAGGAAACAGCCATCTGAGGGGCCTCCAAGATGGAAAGCAGTGGTCAGGACAGCCCAACAGCATGGCCTAGAGGCCGAGAGGCACTGCTGCTGTGTACGTCCCTTATTCATTGAGCCACAAGGCTTCCTCTGACAGGATCGCGATCATGATTCTTCTCACTGTTCCTCTGCTCCTGGAATTCCATCATTAACGAGACCTTCATTTTTTAGTCTTGCTATGTAGAAATTTAAGTGGCTGTAACTTTTCAGAACCAGAAATCTAAAGCAGCCTATTTAATTACTGGGCAAACCTAGTGACTCTTTCTCCTTAAGATACCTGAACACATTCGTAATTGGCTAATTAAAGAAATACAAAAGCAATTATTCAGCATAAAGAAAGAGATCAGAAGAGAAGGCAGGCAGCTGAGTAGACCCGTATGACCTCCCAGTGGGAAGTCCTCCCAGCCAGTGGACTGAGGGGAAAGATCCTGACAGTGTTCTGTTTCTGCAGACCACCCCTAAGCCCGACGTGCGCCTCCATCTTTCTTACCCGGAGGTTTTTGGTTCTTTCCCTTGAGTGCCCCACCACTGTCTGTATGGATGATCACAGTAAGCCTGCTTTCAAATCAGGTTCCTGGCACTTCTACCCTAGAAGAAGCAAGACCTGTCTTGAATGTTGATCGTATTTCCCAGTTTGCCTACTTTACACCTATGTCCTCACAAAACTGTTTCTAGCTTTTAACTTTCAAAAAGGTTCTTATTTGAATGATTGAGTGACTGGGCACGTATGATGTGGGGAACAGAAGAACATAAACTTCCATCCATCGATGAGACAGTAGAAGAGAGTCTGAGGTCCTGCCGGAGCTCAGCGTATGACACTGAGTTTCTGGGTCAGCAGCATCTCCTGGTTGGGTTGACCACTGGGCAGGAGTCAAGATTTTGGAATTCAGACCCAGCTGGGTTCCTCCCTTCCTAGCTCATCTTTGGTGGGCCATTGTCCCAGTCTGACATGGGACCAGGTTATTTGTAAGTCTTTTTCAATTTCCTAATGCGAATCGAATCTTGGCCCTTGTGGGAAATTGTATGAGGTGACATCTGAGTGCCCTCCCAACTCCAGAATTTTACAAGAAATATCTCAATTAGCTCAGTTCCTAGAGACAGAATGCCTATTCCCTCACTGGATGAAAGGTAAATATGAGATGGCCAAAGAAGACAGAAGGAATAGTTGGAAAAAGGAAAAGCTTATGAGGCTCAGAGGATGGGAAAGGAAGATGTGGGGAGGAAGAGAAGCTAAAGCTATCCAGACTTGAGAATGGGATTGCCTTTATGGGGCATGCGACAGACGCTTCAGTGCTTGCTGCCTTGTCTAAAAAGTAGGTCAGCTGAGTGATGTCAGAGGACTACATGGAAAGTAATAGGTTTTCTGCCCCCTGTCCCTGCCCCCCATAGTAAGTTGGTCTGCTGATGTCGTAAGCCAGATCAAACTGAATTGGAGAAGTATAACAACAGTGATAGTCGAGCAGAGCAGGCCAGTACCTGGGACAAATGGAGGTCACCTGAATAAAGGGGGACATTTCCAGGGAGTTCAGATTTGAGAAACCAATGATTCTTCAAGTGAGATTTTGCCTGCTTTGGGCTGGAATGCTTCTCTAGTTTTCGAGGGTACTCCAAGGGGGTGCGGGCCATGACTGAGATGGCTAGTTTTTGATTAACCATAACCTAGGCTCATCTGAGAGGAGACTCTACTTTTTCCTCTTTAAAGATCTGTTTATCTTTATTTTGTGTGTATGGATGCTTTGTCTGTCTGTATGTCTATGTAGCGCATGTGTGCAGTACCTGAGGAGGCCAGAAGAGGGGTTCAGATTCCCTGGGACTGGAGGTCCAGATGGTTGCGAACTGCCCTGTGGATGCTAAACCAGGATTCTCAGAACAGCAAGGGCTCTTAACTGCTAAGCTATTTATCCAGCCCCAAGAGTCTTTTTTTTAATATTAAATTTATGTGTATATGTACAAGTCTTCGTGAGTTTATGTGCACTATGAGTGTTCTGGAGCCCACAGAGGCCAGAGGAAGACATCAGATTCCCTGAAACTGAAGTTCAGGAGGTTGTGAGCCACCATATAGGTGCAGGACACCAAGCCTGGGTCCTCTACAAGAGCAGCAGGTACTCTTAACCAGTAAGCTGTCTTTCCAACTTAGTGAGGAGTCTTAACGGGGAATCAGGTTGACCTGTGGGCATGCCTGTGGGAGACTGACTTGATTGTCGATTAATACAGGAAGACCCCGCCCACTGTGGGTGGTACCATTTCCCAGGCCATGGCTCCTGGATTATGAGACAGGAGAAAGCTAGATGAGAACAAGTCGGAAGCAAGGGTCCATTTGTTTCTCTGCTCTGGACTGAGGATGTGGTTTTCTACACGCTGCAGTTTTCACTCTGACGTCCCTGAGATGATGAGCTCTAGCCTGGAACTGTAACCCAGATGAACCTTTTCCTCCTCTACACTGCTTTTTGCCAAGCTATTTCATCAAAGCAACAGAGGTGAAAATAAAACACTGACCATGCCCCATGTTTTCGGACTCCTTTGGGGCTAGGCCTAGATATGAGCACAGACCTGGAAAAACCTTTGGAGGAAGCACAGTGCAGCTGGGAAACGGATAGGACACTGGCAAGAAACAAGTGACTCAGGGGGCTTGTGCTCAGGTCTCTGTGGGGTTGTCAGATCTCACCAACCCTGTGAAGCGGAGTCTGAATGCAAGACAAACCTTTGCCCGTGGAATACAACAATCTCATTGAGAAGGCAGCATGTAAAGTTAACACTATGAGAAATAAATTAACAGCGAGAAATATCACAAGGTGATCAGTATGCAATCAAGGCCAACAAAGCGATGGGGAATGTTGACTCTTTAAGAATGGATAAAGTTTCAGGCTAGAAAGAGCAGATATAATAGGCCTGAGGTTGGAGAGGGGTTCATTTAGGCAAAGCACTAGGCACCTCTGTTTGAAAGGGAAGGAGTAGAAGATCTATGCAAATTATGGCTAGAAAGATGGTGTCCCCTCCTCTCACATACACAGTGGCTTTAAACAGCAACTCTCTATTTAGCTCACACGTAAGTTGGTCATTGGGCTCAGTTGTGTGGTGTTGCTGGCCTGAGGATGTTGGCCCTAGGATGGTGGTGTAGGGATCTTGTCTTAGCCAGGTCATTCATCAGACATCTACTGTGAACTGGGAGGATGCTGAATGGAGCTGGCCCAGGCATGTTTGGATGATTGTGTCCTTGTCTCTAGGAGTCTATCAGAAACTTGTTCCTCTAGAGAAACATAGCAGAACCTTGCAGGCCCAAGGCTTAGACACACACTCTAACCTCTGCAATGTTCTCTTAGTCAAAGAACAAGTGATAGAGCCAGCTCAGTCAGTGTAAAGAAGTGAAGAAACACATCGACTCTTAGTGAAACTCACTATGTAGCCCAGGCTGACTTTAAACCTATAATCCTCCTGCCTCAGCCTCTGGAGCGCTGCTATTAAAGGTGTCCACCACAGTACTCAACTTGCACTGAAATTTAAAGAAATGAAAATTCATTCCCTGGCAATGCTGAAGCACGCATGGGCAGCCCATATATGACAGTTGAATTTGTTCATATTGGGTTTCATGGTCTAAGTTGATGAGGATGACTGACCATGTCTCTTCCTCAAGAGAGGGCCAGATCTCATTAGAGATGGTTGTGAGCCTCCATGTGGTTGTTGGGAATTGAACTCATCACCTTTGGAAGAGCAGGCAGTGCTCTTAACCTCTGTGCAGGTTTTTGTTTGTTTGTTTGTTTGTTTGTTTTTGCCAACTTCCATCAGATGGTTGGTTGGATTTGATGCCAAAGAGACCTTTATGGGAGGGACATAGGAAGTTTCATTGAGCTACAGAGCATGGCCATCTGTGGCCTGGGCCATTTGCAGAGAAGATTCGTCAGTCTATTGCATGAGAATAGGAAGAATGCAGGGTGACATGTGTGTGACGGTGATAGGGACAGTTGGTGGAGGTGGCTGAGTGCTCTTTATTCTAGGATTATAGGTGGTAATTATTTCTTAAACATTTCTTCTTGGCAGAAAGATGAGTTGGCAGCCCTGTGTCTCTGATGCGTCTTCTGCTGTTTTGTTGATCTCTGAAATCTTGACAAGAGCCTGAGAATTACTTGGATTACTGAATCCAACGCTTTTCAGAAATGAGAACTATCTTACTGATGATTTGTGTGGTCAGGAAGGCTGCCCAGCTAATCAAGGTTCCAGCTGGACTAACATTTTGTGTGAAATGTGGCTTTTAAAAAAGATTCTATTATTATTATTATTATTATTTAAATTTATTCATTTTATTTTACATCCTGACCACATTTCCCCTCCCTTCTCTCCTCCCATTTCCTCCTCTCACCTCCCCCTGCCTGCTCCCAATTCACTCCTCTGTTTCTGTTCAGAAAGGGGGAGACTTCCCATGGGTATTGACAAAATATGGTGTATCAAGTTTAGGTAGGACTAAGCTCCTCTTCTTGTATTAATTCTGCCAAGGCAACCTAGTATGAACAATAGGTTCCGAAGCCAACCAAAGCGTTAGGGACAGGCTCTGCTTCCACCTCTAGGAGTCCTGCAAATAGATCAAGATTCTTTTATGTTTTATAGCACAATAATTTTATTTGACATAGTTTTTTCTGACACCGATGCCTTCAAAGACTGAAGTCCTAAAGACCCAACAATCCAGGGTGAATAGTTTTCTACTTTAGGCCGTGCCCTAGCAGGGGTGTCCCAGCAGGAGGATTAGGGGTTCAAGGTCAGCCTGGGCTACATAGTGATTCTCATCAAGAGTTAATACTTGTTTCCTCTCTTCCTTAAGCTGAGCTGGCTCTGTGGCTTGTTGTTTGGCCAAGAGAACAATGCAGAAGTTGCAGGAAACTGTCTCCAGTTCTTCACTTTCAAAGTACAGCCCTGTTTTTACCGTACCTGAAGGAGAGTCCTCTAAGAGTGATCTGTGCTAATAAAAAACTAATAAAGTTCGACCCTGCCTACAAAGTGTGCCCACATCAGTATCCTGGCTAGCCTCTGTGCCACACATTTCCCTTCAAACTTCTCCAAGCTGATGGGCAAACCTGCTTAGCTGAGGGTGCTGCATGGGTCATGGGCAGAGCTTAAGCTGGGGGCAGGTGATCAGGAAAGGGCTAACAAAGTACCTGGCCCCGACTTATTCTTGGCCACATAAGAAAAGCAAGTCCAAGGGTGAGACCCAGTATGGCAGTAGACATACTTCCCCTGTGAGGGAAAAGCCTGGAACTACCAGGTTGGTGGGAACTTCAGGTCCAAATCAGGGCCTGGTCCCACACACAAACAGACATCACAAAAACATACCCACATATGCCCCTCCCAACGCTGCCCTGATGTTGCAGGATTACTGTGTGTGCCATAGAAAAAGCTGAAGAAAGACACCGGATATTTAAACATTGTGTGGAGAAGGCATGGTCACAGTTTTGAAACAAAACATACACACACACAAATAAATTACTCATACACACTGGAATGATAGCCATGGTAAGGAGATATTGCTCTTTCTTCCCTGGGAGGTTTGACACAGAAATGTCTTTGTATAAAATTTACCATTGTCGTTTCCACATTTGGGTGAACTTGGCTTCTGACCCTCACTTTTGCCACCTTTCCGCTCTGTCCTTTCCACTGCTTGGTTCCGACCCCGCCTCCTCCAGGCAACCACTTGTAGCTTTTCTCAGTCTCTTCAGGTCCCTCTGGACCGCTTTCTCTCCCACCCACCAGTCCCCTCAGCCACTTATAAATAATCATTCAGAGGCTTGATATCATTTATAATTGCTTGACTGCTGGCTCAGGCTTCTTATTTGCTAGCTCTGACATGTAAATTAACCCATTTTTATTATTCTGTATTTTGCCATGTGGCTCTTGACTTGTTACCTCATGTCTTGCTCCCCCCAACTGCTGCTGGCATCTCCCCGACTCTGCTATCTTTCTCCTTATCTCTCTGCTTGGATTTCCCACCTAGCTGTATTCTGCTCCGCCTTAGGCCAAAGCAGCTTCTTTATTAACCAGCGGTAATAAAGCATATTCACAGCGTACAGAGGACTTCCCACATCAGCCACCGTGGCACCTATTCAGTTTGTTCTTTCAGGCTTGTTCCTTTCTCTTCCTGTGGTGTGTGTGTGTGTGTGTGTGTGTGTGTGTGTGTGTGTGTGTGTGTGTGTGTGAAGGGCACTTGTGTGACATGACATGCATATAAAGGTCAAAGGACAACCTCTCACATCTGTCCCTGGTCCTACCTTGTTTCAGGCCGGCTTGTCTGTCACCGTACACCAGCCTCGCTGGCCTGGGAGCTCCTGGGCTCTCTCCACCTAACATCTCATGGTAGGAGTGCAGGGATTCCATATGCTGCTGTGTCCAGCCTCCTGTGGGTTCTGAGGATCTGAACACAGGCCCTCATGTTTGCACAACAAGCCCTTCAACCACCGCCACATCTCCCCAGCCTTGCTTTGCTCTATTTTTTAGAGATATTGACTATACCCTTCCGGCAATGGCAGCGAGCTGTGCTCCTGACAGCATGCACCTCCTTGGAGACTCTGAGGTGAGATCCAAGTGCCAGAGGCATCTAGTGAGACAGATATGGAGTAGTAAGTCATCCAGTCACAGGACTGTCTGTGGGGGAGCTCAGCTCTCTACAGCATAGCAGAAGTCCCAGCCCGGGGGCCAGTCAGCCAAGTGTGTGTGTGTGTGTGTGTGTGTGTGTGTGTGTGTGTGTGTGCGCGCGCTGCTCTGCCTGCCTCTCTAACATGGGTCCCCATAATGTGTCCCCAAGAGGCAGGACATGGGATAGCTCCTTAAAATCAGAGATGCAGCGGTGGTAAATCTGAAGTAGGTGGGGAGCAGTGTTTATTCCACGCTGGTGCCTCCTCTGTGGACTGTGTAGACTCTGCACTGTAGAGGGACTGGAGCTTCACAGTGGCTTCGTGTTTGTTTCTCAGGGGTACTGTACCAAAGTACAATAAAAGGAAGTTCTTAAGACAAGGAATTTTTATATCCTGGAGGCCAGAGTCCAGGATTAAGCTGTGGGTAGGGCTGCTCTCAAGGGAAGCTGTCCCGAGTTTTTGCTTAGCTTTTGGTGATGACCAGAAACCTTGACTTTCCTCTGGAAGCACCAGATGGCCAGGCTCTGCCTCTGTCAGCATGTGGCTGCACACGGTCTCCTCTGGGATGACCTCACACTGTTCAGTTCTATCCGCAGAGGCCATTTTCAGATAAGGTTTCATCTTGAGGCTCTGAGGAAGGGGACAACATTCAAGCCCATAGAGGTCTAGATTTGGACACTAGGAAATGAACTCTGCCTGCTCGACTGTTAGAGCGAAGCTGAGCCCTGTAGTCACCCGGAACCCTTCAGGGTGCTTTGGAGACAAAGTCTGGCATCGGAGAACTTGGGTATCAACCTCTCTTCCTTGGAGCAGCTAAGCCCGCTTCAACTTCTGCTTCTGTCGCACTGCAAGACAGACATTCTTTCTTTCCTCGCAGGACAAAGAGTGATAAAATACACCTAAGCACATAAAAGCCCCCCATAGCCTCCAGGTGTCACCCCCATTCTGGATCATCCTGTGCTCCCCATCTGCAAGGGATGGCTCTGATTATCAAGTTGAGAAACTTCTAGGAGGTTGAAAGTGCTTTAGATAGAATTCATGCCCTTTGCTCACTCTCGGGTACCACATGCTACCCACCTCAGCCCAGCCTAGGTAGTGGGTGCCAGTGCCATTCCTACCAAGGCCTGAGATCTGAGCCAAGCCATTAGCCCTGTGGTTCAAATTTGAGCATATGAACTGGGGGCGGGGCAGACACAGACACTCAGTAACAAGCAATGTCCCTAACTTGCTGTAGATCTGCTCTTAGTGTTCATCCTGAGTGAGCGGGGCAAAGATTATTCCCAACTGGGAGGCAGAAACATGAAATGTCTTACCTGAGGATCAGAAATGAGATAACTCATCTTGAATGCCGCCCTACCCCACCCCCTTCCTCTTCCCTTGTCTAGGGCAGCCAGGAATGCATGGGACCAATGCTGGACTGTCATGTATGTAAACACTGTTTGCTCCCGTGGGAGCAGCCCCACCCTGTTCTTCAGTCTGTACTTGTTACTTGTATTCCTGGGTCTGTACTGGTCACCCTGTGTGGGTGACAGTCCCCAGGAATACAGACAGACTTTTCTGTGTGTTCCCCGGAGTCCTCACTGTGAAGCTGTGTACACGGAGCGAAGTCAGCTTGTCGCCCTAGCTGATTGCTGGCCCGCCGGAGCCTCTCACCTGTAGGCTGCCTGATGCTGGTTCTGTCCACCCAGCGCATCAGCCCCACACTGCCTCTCTGTGGGCAGCGCTTCCTTCACACCCCACGCGTGGAGCCCAGGCTGATTTCTTGCAGAGCGTTCTCCCTCTCAGGTGCCAAAGCGGGCCCTGGGTGGGGAACACATATAAGATTAAGAGAGAATACTGTGCCCAGAAGTAGCCATGGAGATTATTTACATTCTTCAGGCTGGGGAGCTTGCCAGAAGTTCTGATAGCCAAATCCAGAAGACTTCAGATCAGTAGATCTTGGCTGGAGGCCCAGAGCCTATCTAGGTGTCTGAGAGAGCCAAGTTTAGGAGTGACGGATAAACCAGCCTGTTCATTTCACGGGTGAGAAAAATCAGATCTGGAGAGACTGGTGACCTCTCCCGGGTCATCAGGTGACACAGAGAGACTAAAATTAGAACCTAGGGTTCTGACTTCAAGAACAGTCTGCTGCTGCTGTAACCTAGTCATTGCCTTGCCGTGTTTCCAGAGGGAGAAACACTCAGAGGCCGTAAGGGACCCAACAATTCAGTGTGCTCTGCCATGCTGTAAAAGGGTTAGTGCGGCATGGTGAGGCCAGCAGGCCCAGCGTCTGATCCTGTCAATGTGCCTGTCAGCTTGCCTCCCAGGGGTCACAGAAACGTGTGTAAAGATGTATATAAAGCACTGGGCCTAGGACCTGGCAGGAAGCATAAACCAGGAGCTAGGAGTTCAGATTGGCCAAGCCACATTTTGGGTCAGTGCTCTGCCTCCCCACGAGGACAGCGACCAACACTTCAGTGGCTGTTCTGCTGCTTTAGGGTGAAGACCCTGTGACAGGGGCCATTGGAAAGAGCAGGGGGATTGCAGGGATCTCCAGTCCATGGCCCCTGGAGGTCCACATCCTAAGATTCCCAGCACTGAATTCCTCCTCACCTGGGGGGAGATGACCCAGAGCTCACCTTCCCCTGCTGAGGACCCCAAGGGCAAGATCATGAGTCACCTTGATTAAATACCCCCCCCCCCACGCCGTTTTCTGTTTTCTGTTTTATAGCACCATAATTGAACCAATCAGCAAGGCATGCAGGTCCATTTTTACAGGGAAAAGGAGACACCAACAGAAAGCCAGAATTATGACCGTTTATAGCTCGCAAGAAACACTTTTTAAAATTAGATTGCCTTTGGGATAGCCAGGCAGCCATCTAGCCATGGCGGCTCTGTGGCCTGTAGGCTGTGCGCAGAGTGCCTGCTCTCCGAGCTACTGTGCCCTCTCTAGTCAACCATCACTATTCCATTCCTGGAACCCTGCAGGTGTCTCTCTATTCAGTCGAGGGCATCCAAACATGGCTTTACCTATTATCTCCCTAAAACACTTATTACCCTTCAGTCTCAAACCATTACCACTTCATCACTGCGGTTCTCTCTCTCTCTCTCTCTCTCTCTCTCTCTCTCTCTCTCTCTCTCACACACACACACACACACACACACACACACACACACACCTCACTGAGGTGTGAACACAGGGCCTCCACCACTGAGTTACAGCCTGAGCCCTTCATCATGGGTCTTACACCCAGGTGCTATCTCCTTAGTGCAAATGTGGCCGCTGTTCTATCACTCAAAACCTGCTGTGCTCTAAGCCTTCTCTTTCTACCCGGCATTATTTAGCACATAGTCTAGGTTATACTAAGTGCAAAATATTAGTAGCTGTTTCACTGTCACAGCAAACACCGCCACGATCATCATTATGATATTTTCACATATTCATATATTTTCCACCAAATATATCTACCATTTTGTTCTACAGTGAAAATTAGGGCAAAAAAGGCTCTTCCTTTTGTGTCTCCTGGGGAACCTTATTGCCCACATGTGACAAAGACTCAACTGTCTGACGTCATACACCCCAGCCTCCAACCCTAGCAAATCTACCCTTTCTCCTGTCCTGCATTTCTGGTGTCCATGGTGATCACTGAAGGCCTGTCCACATGTGGCCCTGCATGATAATTTGTCTGCATGATGCATGCTCTCCTGCCTCCTGTAGACTGTGAGGCCACATGACAGAGGTCGCATATTATACTCTTTGATTTCCTAATTGACATGTGATATCTGTGCGTATTTATTGGAGACAATAAGGAAATTGTGAGCATGTCTCTAAGACATGATGACCAGCCTAGCGTCGTTAGCATTTTTACCTCCTCCAGTGCCTATACTTGGGTGAGTCAGGGTCCTTTAGTTTCTGCTTTTAGTGTCCATACTGTTCACGGCTGTGGACCATGGTCACTGCTGTGCTTTTAGTGACTGTATTGTGCCTAGCTATAGAGCACAGGCACTGTGCTGTGCTATAGAACACCAGAACCAGTTGTTCCTATATTATTACATGTTGGTGCCTAGGGCCAGGCCACACTCTTTGCCTCCAATTCCAGCCTCTAGTGATTATTTGAGTCTTTCCTATGAGGATTAAGCCTCTTGATCTCTACGTGTGCGTGAGGACATACAGTACTTATAGGCGTATCTTTGTGTCTATGCCTCAGAGTGCAGCGTCCCCAGACCTTGTTCTTTATATTGACAGTGATGGGGCTCCTTGTTGAATTCACATGGTATGAGTGGAGAAGGGCTGTTTAAGAAGGAAGCCATCTTTTGCTGTTCCTGGAGTTGTACACCAAGTTGCACACCTGCTCAGTGAAGCAGCTTGGGCCAGGAAAGCCCGCTGTCTACTGTAAGGAGCTCTGGACAGGAGAGGAAGGACAGGGCTGGGACATTAGCCATGGTGACTCTCACTGTCCTTCATGGTGGGAAGTCATGTGGTTTCCTAGCCCTGCACAAAGCATTGCAGACATAGACTATGCTGAGACATGGCTCCAGGGGACTCAGTTCCTAGAGCCGCTGGCTGTCCTCAGAAAGTTTGTCATATGAGCTCTAGAGCCAGATAGGAATATGCTAAATAAGCAGACAGACAGATGGACCAAAGGCAAGGGTGAGCACAGGAGAAGGAGGTCACCAGACCTGGAGAAGGCATAATAGTCCTCTTCTAGGGGCTGAATACAGTTGGCCCCTAGGGGCGTGAGAGCCTCACAAGCCAGGTGCCTTGTGGCCTTAGTGGCAGCAGGAAGGTAGGAAGTGAGGCTCTTGACTGGAATTGTGGTGCTGGGGGATGACAAGGGACAGTGGATGGGGAGGGAAGAGAAGTGGAGCCTGATGAATCAGGACTAGGGACCTCTGCTAAAACGGTACAGCACTCAGTGTGAGGTGATGAGACATTCCTTGCTCAAATGTTCCTTCATCCTTTGAAGGTAAGAAAAATGCTCAGATAAGACAGGAGAACCCCAAGTCTGTGCCCCCGCATTCTTCATCCCTGGGTGTCGCTGGTGGTAGGATAACAGGGCCTCTGTGGTTCAGCCTGGCTGCTTCAAGGCCTGTAGAGTGAGTACCCGCCTCCTGCAGCTTGTCCTCCACTGTCAGTCATGTGCCGCAAGGAGAGCTGAGCTTGGAGCCCTGCTGGCTGCCCTCTGATAGCGGTCTAGGCCATGCTGGAGGTCTAGTCGGACCATGATCTGAGATCATCTTCCTGTGCCAGGCTTACGCGCGCTTGCTTTTTCCCCGGTGTGTGAAAATGAGCTGGATTTCAGTCTGATGTGGACTGTGGAGGACGGAGGTGGAAAATGCAGGTCTAGAACAGCTTTCATGAGGACAGGGTAAAGGAGCCCCAAACCAGGGCAGCATCCGAATTAACTCACCACTTTGCGACTCATGTTAGATTTGAGGCCTTTCTACCCCATGCTCTTGTCACCCTTGGCTCACTGCTGCCGCCCTGCCCCTGCGCCCATCATGGTCCCGTGTCCTACAAACATGAGTGTGGCCAGCACCAGAGCACCAGTCAGAAACCTTTCCTTCCCACCACAGTTGTTAGGTTGGGTCACATACCACAGTGGGTGGGGGCAAGGATTGCTGTCCCATGAGAAATGAGACCAGTGTTTGGTTTGTACACTGGGTGGTGGGTTTGACCAGTTGTGGGGAAAGACCATGGGTCTGTAGAAGAGCGGTGGTGACTTCTGCAGCCCTATGTCTAAATGCCATGCAAGGACTGAGTGTCCTGGGCTGGGGACTCTGGCACAGGCTTGCTTACATTGCTGAGTGTCACCCAGAGACCGGTCATCCCACCCCAGAACACATCCCCATTCAGACAAAAATGCTAGAGCCCTAGGGTAGTGGAGGAGAAAGCTGATAGGGTTCAGCTTTCTCTATAATCCCCCCAAATGAAGAAAAACAAAACGTTATTGCAGCTCTCCCTCTCACTAACCATGTTGTGGAAGATCCTCTACCCTCTCTGGTGAGCTTCCTTATGTAGTCACAGAGATGAGGCTCGTACCCCTCATGCAGCGCTGCCAGTAGGAGAAGGACTGAAGAATCTGGTCAATTGTGGTGCAAATGGAGGAAATATTTCTACCAAGGATGGGATGAAGATGGCGGTGACAGTGATCACGTGGGTAGTGTGGTGGTGATGCTAGTGGCGGTGACGGTGGTATGATGGAGGTGAAGAAGGAGATAACAGTGGTCATGCCTTGTGATTGCGATGTGGTGATGGTGGGGATGTGATAGAAAGAGGACAGGGAAGAGGAGAAAGGTACTCACTCTTCCTGATCCACTAGGGGCCATGAGACTCAGTGTACATACAGATGGATGCACAAGTACCCACTGTGGGAGCTGAAGTTCTGCCCAGAGAGTTCCCACGGAGGCGATGATCATGTGGTTATCAAACCTTGTAAAGACATGGACCTTCCTTAGTCCCCTCATTCATACCAAGGGACAGTGGCTTTCCTGCAATACAGGAAAATGCACAGAGCTATGGGTTGGGAGTCTGTGAAACTAGAATGGAACCTATTCCCGTGGATCAGAGGGCTGAGGAACGAGATGCCCACGAGGGTTCGGAACAAATAGAACTCAGCAAACAGAATACAGCGGGGGAGTTTGTTTTGATGTTTTCGTGTGGTTTTGATACTAGAGAGTAGATGTGGGGCCTCGTGCCTCTTGTTTTTGTTGAAATAAAGACAATCAAGAGAGGACCAGGAATATGCCACCACTTAAAAGGGAGGACAGCTGATGTGAGCAGGGAGGAGGAGGAGAGGCATCGGGTAGTGTTGCTGACTGCTGTCCTCAACAGAGGCCCTGAGGATGAAGGAGGGGCTAGGGCCTCTGGGAGGATACTCAGAGACATGAGAACAGAGATGATGGGTCCACTCAACAAAGGTATGTTGCACACTTTCTATGTGCATGCATGTTTGCACATTGAATGCAACTGTGAATGCAAGCATGCAAGACGGCAATTACCACTCAAAGTGACGGTTCTGGTTTCTCATTCTCAGGATGACCCAAGGGCATGAATAATTATTCCCACTTCAGTAGCAAAGAAGCTGGACCTGAAACAGTTTGCGTAGCTTGTGCTTTGAGCCCAGATATGTAGGAACCTAGAGCCATTCCTCCTCTTCTCCTTTGCCTTTCATGGAAAGGCACCTCTGAGCCATGGCGGCAAAGACACCTGCTTCTGCCCTGTAGATGCTGATTCCCTGGGGGGGAGAAGAACGAAGAAACCACATGCACCATAAAGTGTGCTGTGATGGCCCTGTGTGCAACGGGTGCTGCAGGCCCCAGTGGGCTCCTTCCACCCCTTGAGGCAAGGGAGGCAGGTGGTGGCCATTGAGCTGGATCTCAGGCGATGGAGGAGGATGGAGGAGTGGAAAAAGGGACCTTTCACAGCTAGCCAATCTGGTTTGGGTGTCGTGAGCTGCTGGGTTGACTGGAGCAATGAGTGGTGGTCAGGGATGTAGCTAGTGATGAATCCTGGATCCGCACAGAAAGATGGACTCGCTTGAAGGTCACGGGAACTGCTAGGGAATTGCCTAGATAGCTGTAAATCACAGAAATCGCTGTTTTGGTGTCTGTGGTGGTATGGATGCACCTGGTCCCCATAATCTCATAGTGAGTGTCACTGTTATGAGGTGCAGCTTTGTTGGAATGGGCGTGGCCTTGTTGGAGGAAGTGTGTCACTGTCGGGGTGGGTTTTGAGGTTTCCTATTCTCAGGATACCAAGTGTGTCAGTCAGCTTCCTGTTGCCTGTGAGATATAGGACTCTCAGCTGTTCCTCCAGCACCATGTCTGGCTGAGCGCCCCTATGTTCCCCATCATGATGATAATGCACTGAACCTCTGAAAATGTAACGAAGCTACCCCAATTAAATATTTTCTTTATAAGAGTTGCTGTGGTCATGGTGTCTCTTTACAGCAATAAAAATCCTAACTAAACCAGTATCTAGATAGTCAATAATTGGGCCCAGAATGGGGGTAGCTGTGGGATGGGCAGAGAGTAGTCCTGTTGCCTAGCTAGGTGTTGCTCACCTCAAGTGAATGTAGGTAGTTAGTAAAGCACTAAAGGCTTTGCCTGCATATGCCTCCAAATTGGAAAATTACCCATCAACCCACACTCACTAAGCCAATGCCTGTTGTCCCTACATGATCCAGCCCTGATTGGCAATATTTGTCACCCATGGTCATCTCTTTTTCACCTAAGAGAGGAAAGGATTCTAACAGACTCCAGTGAGATCAGTGGCCTTGGGTGGGGCAGTTCAGTGGGGAGGGAGAAGACTGGCCAGGGTGACATTAGGCTTCCTGTTGTCTCCAAGGGCAACAGTGTGCAAAGGCCAGTAGTTCAAATGCTGGACACCAAGCAGGAATGGAGGAGGTTTCCACTTAGAAAACCATGTGCTCCAGGAGAACACAGGCCTGAGGTGGGACTGGGAGGTGGTGAGCAGGTCTCGTCCCCCACACTCTGACTTGAGCCCCAAACTTCCTTCTCTTCCCCAGCAGTGAAGTAAGACAGGCCCTCAGGGAAGGAGATGTGCATGAAGGAAACTGGTAAATCACTCAACTTTGCGCAATAGGCAGGCACAGAGAAACAGACTGTGTAGGATGTGGGGTGTGCATAACTCCTAGACGGGCAGTGGGACCAGCAGCCTCTTCAACCCTCCAACTACGCCTGTGATGGGGGTGGGTCATTTGTCTATCTGTTGCTTTCATTGGTTAATTAATAAAGAAACTGCTTGGCCTTTGACAGAACAGAATGCTGGGAAGAAGGGAAGTGAGGCAGAGTCACCATAGCTCTCCGAGGCAGACGCAGTTTAAGAATCTCCCTGGTAAGCCACCAGCTCATGGTGCTACACAGATTATTGGAAATGGGTTAATCAAGATGTGAGAATTAGCCAATAAGAGGCTAGAACTAATGGACCAAGCAGTGTTTAAAAGAATACAGTTTCCGTGTAATTATTTTGGGTAAAGCTAGCCGGATGGCAGGAAGTGGCCCACCGCTCCATCAACACACCTGCCTCTTGCCAGCAATAAATAGCATTTTTCTTTTTAAGTCTCCTTTTACTCTGGGACAGTAAATGTTTTGGTTGGTTGGTTGGTTGGTTGGCTGGCTGGCTGGCTGGCTGGCTGGTTGGTTGTTTGGTTGGTTGTTGGGTTGTTTGTTTGTTTGGTTGGTTGGTTCATTGGTTGTTTTTCTTATCCATTTGCCCTTTACAGTAATGTCCAAACTGTTAGAAACATCCCAGACTTTCTAAAGGAGGCTTCTGAATGAGGCTTGCCCTCAAATTCCCCCACTTTCGTTCTTTGAAATGTGGACTTCCCACCCACAACCAGACAGGCTCCTAATCTACCTCTGAAGAACCTTCCCCATCAAGATGGAACACACCCCATTTTAATTCTTACCTCAGAACTCTAGATGGCTAGAGCTGAGAAGCACCCAGTGTCCTAAAGAATGTTTCCTTTCCATTTTCACAGTGGCGAAAGACACAACGTAAGACTTGCCATTCTGACCACAGATAAGTGTCTGACTCAGTGGTGTTAGGTACACCCAGAGAATCATCCTTGCCCCAAACTGAAACTTTACACCCATTAAACATGGACTTATCTTCTTCCCCAGCCCCCAGTGCTTTGATGTGCTCTCTGGGTCTGTGAATTCGCTAGTGCAGGTGTTTGTTGTAAGTAGAACACACAGTATTTGATCTCTTGTGATTGGCTCCTTAGACTTTGAATGATTAGCCTTGTGGCATACATGAAAGCTTCATTCCTTTTCACAGCTAGATAATATTCCATCACTGTGCTCTCCGTCTTCTGTTTAGTCCTTGCTCTGGGAAGGAAGGGAACTCTTCCTCTTACCTCATTTCAGGCTGCAGTGGGGACCCCGGACGAAGTGTGCATTTCTCTGTAGTGTCTGTGCCTTGCTGCCCGCTTTGCTAACCTTGCCTGGGGGTGGCTCTTCATCTACCAATGGGCACAGTGACTCGGGGCTTCTTTCAGTCAATGTGTGGACAGCAACAGCTGCAGTGTAGCTCATTGTCTGGACTGTATACTCACCCAGATGGGGTTTCTCTGCTGTAGAGAGCAGTGGGCATGTGGGTCTTAATTGTTCTGCCTTCTTGTTCCACAGGCCCACCCATGTCCTGCTTAGCTGGGCAGAGTAGAATTCAGGAAAGATTTAGTGACACAGAAGGAACGTATGAGAGAAGGCCCGGAAATCATAGAGTTAAGGCTGTATGCTTATTGGTCTCTCGGCTGGAGAAAAGACAGAAGACGGCTTAGAGGTCGGGGTGAATGGTGCTTACGCTATGAAGCAATTTGGAATGTGGCGTGCTGTGTGAAATGGGGCTGTTGTGCTTGCTGTTTGTGTGTGTTGTCCTGAGAGGAAATTGTGCAACTGAGCTCATCAATTCTGCTTGGGGCAGACTTCTTGGCAGCTTTGAGAAATACACTCACCATAAATCTCCATTGGTACCCACAGGCTCTCTGGTATGAGTTCCCAACTTTGGGTGGTGGCATTTAGCATCTCCTAGCTCTTTCAGGTATGTGTGTGCCGCCTATGCACACATACGTGAATAGCCTGCTAGTCCTCCATGGTTGTCCCCATCCTAAAAGACCGACCCTGATGTGGCTTCTGCTCATGAATGTGCTCCCTAACATACAAAGAACAATAAATTCACTAATGACAGATGTCTTCCATTCCCTGGTGTCCATCTGGCCTTAACCAGATCTGAGACTGCCATCCTTATGTACTACTGGATTTTGGAGGGGCAAGAGCTGGGTTCCCAGCTATAAGAAAAGGCACAGAATAGTGTTCCTTCTTCTAGATTACATCCCAAACATAGTAAGTTGACAAAAGTTTTCAGACTGGCCAGTAAAAGGGAGTTTTACTTTGTTTTTACCTTGTGTTCTGTCCGTGTTTTCTGTTTACATCAGACTAGCTCCCTGGACTCCATTCCCCAGGGTCAGGACCTATGGAAACCAGTATTGAGCTAGTACAGCCCTGTTAACATTCAAGTGCCCTAATGCCACTGGCTTCCCCTGCCTTGCCTCTGTGCTTTCCACAGCCTGGGATGCCCAGGGCTCAGTGCAGTAAGACAGAGTTTCTCCTCCTTTTACATATGATAAAAACTGATTCAGACAAGGGAAGCGACTTGCTTAAAGACACAAACCACTCAATGCTGGAATCAAGAGGATTCATTCATTATTACTATCGAAACATCATAGACTTGTGTCCCTCGAGAGCCTACCATGTAGCTGAATGGGTAAGACATACATAAATAAAAGATAAATGGAAAATGGTGAAATCCCATACATATCCATGCCAAGTTCTATGAGGTGTTTGGAAAATGTCCTGTTCCTGAAGCCGTGGCCCTTTCCACTCAGTTCATTTTATTAAAGCCATGTAGGAATTCAGGTTTCCCAGAATATAGGGCCCTAGGAGTCTTTGGGACACCGCAGCAGCTCTTCCTGCGGAGGGGTAAAATCTGAACTTGGGTGCTGTCTCTTCCAGGATGCTTATTGTCCAGACAGCTGAGAGGAAACTCCAGAGTCAGTTTCTGGCAGTCTATCTGATTGTATCCTAGTTGTCCTGGAGGATTGAGTGAGATGGATAGGTAAATGACTAAGTGGACAGAAGCAAGGACACAGGCATGGATAAATGTGTGGATATGTGGATGGATGGGTGGATGGATGGATGGATGGATGGATGGATGGATGGATGGATAATGAATGGGTAGATGGGTAGATGCATACATGGATGAATGGGCTGGATGCATGGGAAGAAAGGTACATGCATGCCTAGTAGTTGGGTATGTGGATGGGCAAGTGAATAAAAACAAAAGCAATGAAGGTGTTCATGAGTGGAAACACACAGAACCCGGCAGTGCCTACCCATCTTGTATCTGTTTGCTTTAGTTTTCTTGTCATCGCACCTCCAACTGAGTGAGATGCTGTGGAGGGCTGGGGAGTCCAGATGGGGGTGGAGCTGTGGAGGGTTGGGGAGTCTGGATGGAGGTGGAGCTGTGGAGGGCTGGGGAGTCCAGATGGGGGTGGAGCTGTGGAGGGCTGGGGAGTCCAGATGGGGGTGGAGCTGTGGAGGGTTGGGGAGTCTGGATCAGGGTGGAGCTGTGGAGGGTTGGGGAGTCTGGATGGGGGTGGAGCTGTGGAGGGTTGGGGAGTCTGGATGGGGGTGGAGCTGTGGAGGGTTGGGGAGTATGAATAGGAATGGAATGTTTTCTGGTGTTTAATGCAGCTCTTAGCTATCCTGGGGCGGAGTGTGGAGACCAGTGAGTGACTGACAGCTTCTTCTCCCACCATCCTCAGGCTATAGTAGCACCTTCTGTGACCTGCTTGTCCCTTCAATGTGCAGGGCTCTGTTCTAACCCAGCACCATCTGATACAAAGACATTGACCCTACCATGCAGGGTAGATTGGTCCTGCTCCCTAGAACAAGGCAGTCACATCTGCAGGCCAACTTGTTGGTGCTAAAAGAGGAAGTAAAGGACCTGAGGTGCTGATTAAACCCGACTGACTGCTCACTTCCTCCCCATTGTTCCCACCTGCTTGAGGGCTTCAGCAGCACGTGGGTCCGTAGTTCTTAGACTTGGTCTCAAGCCCCCCTGGAATTGTGTAGCTCACCCCTTTTCCTAGGCACCACAGCCAGGTGACCTTCTCTGGCAGCTCTGGATGAGGCCTAGAACTGTCTTCTTTACCATTGAGGCCACAGATTGTTTTTCCCAGGACTCCTCACGGTGAGCCTGGTGCTCCTAGATATCTAGGGATGGGAAGAGTGGCAAGAAGCATTGGCCATCTGCGCTGGCCTAGTTCCCCACAGAGTCCCCAGAACCCGTGTAGCCCCCAGAGAAGGCCTTCATGGGAGATGGCAAGCTGTCATGGGCAGTGGGCCTCTCTGGTATGTGGCTTGTTTGTTTGTGGGCCCAGAGGTCTTCAGTGAGTGTTCCTTGGCCTGGCAGAGGGGGGGACATGGGTCTTAGGATCCTGAGCTGAGAGCCTCTTGGAGGCTGTGGACTGGCCCCGGCCTGCTTTGTGACATGGGATAGACTGTCCCTGCCTGGTGTTTTCTGGCTCCAGGAAGAGGCCGCCTGAGGCTCCTGTAAGGCTGAGCTGTGGAGAATGAAGGGACCCAAGCAGTGTCCACCAGGTCGTGCCCCAAGGCTCTGTGTTAGGGTAGAGAGAGGGAAACAGTGGTTAAGCAGAAAAACATGTGCTTCCCAGAGTCGATTCAGGTGAGTGCAGTTAGGATAAGAATTACATGCTAAGCACCAATGTTTCTCCTAGGTGTTAGGGTAGAAAAGGCTGCTCTGCCCCTTGAGAAGAAAAGCAGGCTTTTGTATTCACCACCTTGTCCCTGCTCAGCTCCTGTAGGTTGGTTACCTACAGTGTGTCTTTGGACAGAGAGCTGTTTTCCCACAAGAGAGATCTCAAATTTCGGGATCCACATATTGCCTCTGTTCAGAAATTGATACCCTCAATTTCTTCAGGGCAGTGTTTTTACATTTATTTTGGATGTCAACTGGTCCCCTCATGAAACCCAGCCTGCTGCCCTTGGGACTTGTTAACAGAAGCCTGGCACAGTATTGCTAGGGCTCAGCTCACCTGCTTCTAATCCCCACTGTCCTGGTCTTATTCCCCTGGAGACTAAGACCATCTGAGCTCTCACTTTAGAAGGCACAGCAAAATGTTATCTGGTTAAATGATTCTTTGGGAGTGGAAGTTTTGCATGGTCCTAATTTACATTTTAACGACAGCATTTGAAAACAACAACAAATCTCTTTACTCTCCTCCAGCTGGAGCCCTGGTGTTGGAGGAGCTGTCATCCATACAGTTAGCTTGCAGGCTGCAAGTCCAGACCTGTGCTCACCTGTCCTCACCATTGTTGGCCACCGCCTTGCATTCTGGGAAGCATATCAGTAGACCCTTTCACCAGTGAGCAAGCATCACAATGTGCTTTTACAAGCGGTGACACCAGTGACGTTACAGGCCATGTGCTCTGCTGGTACCACACTGAGCACACAGTCCACGGCAGGCTGAAGCCTTGTGCTGAGTGCGACAGCACCTGTGAACTCTGCTGCGTCTGGACTTCCCGAATCCCTGAACTTACTGATTTATTTTTCTCTCTTTTCTATTTTTGTTTCCTAGGAGCGAGTGGAATATCTCTTTCTCATAATTTTTACCGTGGAAGCATTTTTAAAAGTAATTGCCTATGGACTTCTCTTTCACCCCAACGCTTACCTCCGCAATGGTTGGAATTTACTAGATTTTATAATTGTGGTCGTAGGGTAAGTGTGGAAGTTTTGTTCTTTCTCCTAACCTTGCCTGCCGGTGCCTCTTTCCCCGCGTATTCCTACCTCTGATCTGATGTAACCGAATTTGCCTTCAATGAAAACATCTGCACAATGAAAGGGTCAGTTAAAAATCACTTTGAGTTCAGACTGCCCCCCAAGAGAGAAAGTATAAACTTACCACCCCTCCCACATGTCACTGTATGTGTGCATATGCACCTCACCCCCACCAGCACCCCCACCACCACCACTCCTACCAACACCCCCACCCCCACCTCTACTCCCACTCCCACCCTCACCCCCACCAACACCCCCACTCCCACCTCCACCACCACCACCACCACCTCCACCACAGCGTAAGGAACACTGTAGAAGAGGGGAAGAAGGCATTTGAGAGCCAGAGGAGGAGTGCCGTGCAGTGCTGTCCTGTGGACACGGCATGGCTGTAGCGCTCATGAACCCAGTGCGGCGTCCATCACCTGCACCAGAACAAGCAAATACCGGGTGGATGGTCCACAGGCCCCATGCCTTACTGAGGAACTACTAGCAGATAATAGCTGCTGGGAGAAGGAGAATTATTCTTTTTGTAAGCGTGTGGACACTGATAAGTTTTCCATGCTCCAGTGGATGGATCCACACATATCTGACTGAATTCCGTGGTGTGTAAATTAAAAAAAAAAAAAAAACAACAACAAAGTTGGGAAGGAGATGTGTTGGGAGAATATGGGAGAGCTGGGAGGGTAAAGCAGGAGTAGGTATAATTGCATTTCATTGTATATATGTATGAAATTCTCAAAAATTAAAATTTAAAAATATAAAGGCATAAAATCTCACATAAAATTTAAATTTAAAAAATTGGAAACTGTGATCTCTTTATCGAGAAGTTTATAAATTCTCCAGAGAAAAATGACCAGTTTTTTTTTCTTAACTAAAAGACAGAAATGTCCTTGGGACTCTTGCCAGAAGCCAGTGATACTGACAGTGTCTGGGGAGCTCTGATCTCTTAACTGGCTCCCAAATGATTCTAGGGTTACCCCTTTAGGGAGGCAGAATGTAAAAACAGTAATGAAGGCCTAAGAGAAAACTCATCCTGGCCAAGAGAGTAAATTCTGGCATGAGTAGAGACCGAACATTCCAAAGAGACCAGGCCAATCTCCTGGCCAAGGGACCAACCCTGGGAGGCAGGCTCACCTTAAACCATGCAGAGGAACTAGATGGAGTAATTGATACCCTGTACTGGAGGCCTAACTCAGGTGTGCTGAGCCAACCACTACTAAACAGATACCCCCTCTATTGCAGTTTCTTTCCTCAGGACAGGATAGAAGAACGGTGCCTTCGTAATTAGTTTGAAGAAAATGACTGTTCAAAAGTGAGGCGAGGGGTTTTTAAGAAACATTTGCTCTGAGTCTTTTCTATCAAATACTATATAATTTGTGTCTTATGGCAAGGAATTCAGATTTTTTTAACCTTCCCCAACTTATAAAACTTCTATGCAAATGTTTTTATTTCCCCCTCCCACAGCCTTTGTTTACACAAAAGCCCTGCTTCGTTCTTGATTAAAATGGCTGACTCCTCCCCGCTTCATTTCCTGTGCATCCCTTCTTTTAAGACCCCCACTTGCACTGATGTCAGACCCCAAACAATAATAAAAGACACCATCACCACCTGTGTTAGAATGAATACCAAGTGCCCCTCCCATCTCTCTATATTTTGTTTTTTCAGAGCTTACCCTCTTGACCAGGAGAAAAGTGTTGCCTTATTCAGAAGCTTGAAAAAAAAATTAGCAAAGTTAGCAACTTCCCCAAAAGACTCTCCTTAATATACCTGTTTCTAATGGTATATTAAGGGAGTATGAGGGAAGCATGCCATATTAAGACAGCGGTGGAATTCCAGCCATACTGGAGTGTTTTGAAAATGGAGCTGCCTTTACAGCAGCTTCCACGCAACCACACACCAGCTCCTCTGAGCTGGGGCCATTGGAAGCCTGGCAGTCACTTCCAGGGCAGCCGCTCTGCCAGTTACTTTTCCCAAGTCTGGCAGGCTCCAGTGCCAAGTGCATGATGTCAGGAAGCTCTTATCCCTGGAGCTTCTTTTTGGTGAATTCTTTGTGCTATCCCTATGGAGACCCAAGCCCTGGTGGCTTCCCCAGAGCACCCATTGCTCATGATTCTGAGGAGCACCTGATCGTTTGTCACTGCAGAAAATAACACAGGAGCCAAGGAGGCTTTCATAATGACTTTTCCTTGGCCATCCAGACAGCTCCTAAGGGTTAAAATATTTTTTCTGTTTGTCTCACATGGCTTGGCCAATGAATGATGCTCTTTTGCCACATGAACAATGAGTATCCTCAAGAGAAATTGAGGAGCTAATTGGTTATTAGCTGAGTTTAGATCTGGTTTAAAGATTGGGGAAGGACACACTTCTGTGAAGGGTTTCCCTGCTTTGACTCCCAACAGAGGAAACTAAGATCTGAATGAACCAAGTACACCTTAGCACACCTTAGCACGCCTTAGCACGCCTTAGCAACTGTCTCAAAGATGGCTTGCTCACAGCCCTTTAAACCTTTTAGAAGTTCGGCATCTTTCTGAATGTGTCCTGGGAGCCCATGAAACAAGCGGGGAGCCAGTGCTTCTGAACATGGTGGAGGCCCTGTGACCTGCAGGGACCATTTGCTTTGGGCAGATACTCCACGTCTCTTCCCATGCTCATGGAAGGTGTTGTGTAGGCAGATTTTTCTTTGGACTTAGAGCTCACAAAAAATGACATGGAAATTTATTATTAATTATGAAAGCTTGGCCTATAGTTTAGGCTAGTCCCACCAGCTCTTATAACTTAAATTAACCCATTTATATTAATCTACATTTTGTCTTATGGCTTTTTACCTTTCTTCCATCTTGCATCCCCTGTTTCCTCTCCATGTACATCTCTCCCATGCCTAGGATCATCTCCTCCTCACCCTCTCTCCACCCAGAAGTCTCACTAATCTCTTTCTATCTAGCTATTGGCCATTCAGCTCTTTACTAAACCAATCAGAAGGCGCCTTGCCAAAGACACATACATCCTCACTGTGTACAGGAAGATTACTCCACAACAGTGGTGTCATTTGATGGGCTCTGCCCGTTCATGGCCTCAGCTGGAGCATGGGAATTGCAAACAAGACTAGGAGGGACCTCAAACAGGAGCCTCGGAGGTGGGATTCAGCACTTTTGTGCCCAGACCACAGGAGCTAGTGCATCACTGGCCGATGCTTGTCTGTTAGTACCTTGTTGGCCCCTGCTTCACCCCTTAGAATCTGGCTCCTTACTGCTAGCACTCAGCCAACTTTTCACGGGGTCCGCCCATATTCTACTCCCTTCCTAGGCTCTGGGCTGAGATGTGAAGTATCCAGACTTGGGATTCTTCAAATACCACTTGCTCAACTTGCAGTCTACTGTGGTCTTCGGGGTATCCCTCACTGATCTCACATGAAGCCATATTTAGCAGCTAAATTTCCTATTAACCCTATAAGTCTAAATCCTAACTTATCTTTCTAACTAGGAAAATATTCCCTGCCCCCAGAGGATATGAGTTACCCCTTCTCTCTAGCCACACCTCCTTTTAGCCCCTTTACAGTACTGAGTGGATTCTCTTTTGCCTCTCTGTCTTTTGGGAAATCTTTCCTCCTGTGCCTTCCTCTGAAGCTACATCTGGGAAGTTTTTTTGAGACCTCCTCCAGATCACAGGAGACTGACTATAGCCAACTGTCCTTTGTGTGTCTGATTGCCATGCTGGTGGCATGAGCTAAGAGGTATTTCCTTCCCAAAGTGGTGTGATCTCTTTGGTCTGATGGGAAGAAGGGGTGACTGAGAGAATATAGAGGGGACTTCAGAGCCCTCTCTGTGAGCCACCCGCTTCTGCACAACCCAAGAAATATGGACTCCTCAGAAGGTCCCCATTCGAGGGGCTCTAGCCAGCCACAAAGCCTTCTGTTGTATCCCCAGCACCCTTTCAGGATGACTCTGTAACTGATTCTCAGGGCTCTCTGGCTTCTTGTTATCTTTCTCTCTTAAAATCGCTAAGGCCTGGCTATGGAAATATTTGTCATGTCCCCAGCCCAGCAGGACATTGGAACCATGCTCTTAGGAACCAGGGACACAGCCTCTAATCCAGGTGATATACTTGGGTGCTCCTACCCAAGAGCTCCTCCTACAGCATGCCTGAATTTTCTACCCCTCCTCCCTTAAAAGCAGACCTCACTAAAGTGTTCCAAGCTGGAGGGGGCGGGGCTGAGGAGAAGAAAGTCTTTGACATCTGCTCCCCTCAAGGAATTCTCTTTTGTGACCCTCCTGCCCTCCGGTAGGTCTGGTGCTTTTTTCTGCACGCACTGTGAACAAAATCGTGCGACCGACTTGCAAACTGGTCTCTGATTCTGTTGGCCCCAGCTGTAGATTTTGGTGGAAAGATCCTTCCCTTGTGGACCCACAAGTTTAACCCTTCAGCTAAGCCGAGGCTGTGCTTTCCCCGACTCTCCTCATCCTGGCAGCTTCTGCCCCAGGCTCAGGCCATGTGAGCGCCACCCTCAAAGACTCAGAGTGCCCCACAGAGGGAGGGAACTCAGAGACTTTAGATCTGGGCCCTGTCAGAGGCGGCCGAACTTCCCTTTTCCTTTTATGAGTATATGAGTTGGGATTCTGTTTTCTATTTTTATTTATTATTTTTTTATTTTACATCCCAGTCACAGTTCCCCCTCCCTCCTCCTGTCCAGTTCTCTCCTCCCTCCCGCCTCCCCTCTACACCTGGTCCCCATTCACCCCTCTGTCTCACTGGCTGTGATAGTGAACCCAATTCGAATACCGGGCCTCTTCATTAACATTATCCTCATCCTCATTCATGTAGATAGACACATCACCCAGCACACTTGGCTGCAGTGATTGGAACGGCCTTTCTAGGTCCGAAAGACTCACTCAAGCTGTTCTCCCCAGCATATAAATAAACTCCATTGACACCAAACACCTAGGATTCTGGGCCATCCCTAAGCAGGTATCCTCCTGGCTAAGCCCTTCCTTTCACCCCTGTCCTGCTGAGACCGCCCACTCCCTACACACCCACCTATCCCAGGGGTCTACAGACACCATTTTGAAAGGGTCAGATGGAAGCCGTCAGCATAAGAGCTATGTAGTGTCTGTCCTCATTGCTGAGGCCTGCCTGTACCAGGAGGCTGGCAGTGTGTAAATGGGAGTGTAGAACGAACTGCCTTTCGGTTAAACTTCATTTGCCAGCAGGTGACCCACCCATACCCTGAACCCTCAGCTTTCTGTCTGATCGCCCCGTTCCCTGTCCAGCTCTCCTCACGGCACTGCCTCTCCATAGTCACTGGGGACAGAGGCTAGGGGAGTGGGAAGAAGCTCCTGTTTCTACCTTTGTCATCTGTCATCAGACTTTGTGCCTGCCGCTTGTCACAACCCTCCGCTCACCTGTGAGTCCCTCTTCCTTGTCCAAGAAGGCACGGGCCACTCTTTAATACTCATGTGCCATCGTGCCTCTCGCTTCTCAACTCCTGGGAACTGTCTTCCCCAGAGATCGTGACCCCCGTCCCATCTCCACTGCCCCTTTCCCTATCCATAGCTGATTCTCTGTCGTGACTAATAAAATACCCTCCTTGTGTGAGAGTGGCTTATCAAATGCTGCTCCTAACCTTACCTCTCTGCAGCTTCCTCCCTTAAATACCATGACTTCAGCCTGCGACCTTCTGTGTGTACTTTTTCCTCCTCCACTCCTGGCCTTTTCCCTCCAATCAGTTTAGGGCCACTCTCCATCGTTATAACCACACTAGCACGGACCCTTGGCCCGCTCTCTCTTAACTTTGCTGGACTTGTTTACCTGGAGAAAAACACCTGCCCAGATCCCGTCCAACTACATGAAAATATTGGTACCCGAACACAGAAATACAGAACTGCAGTGTCAAATTGGCCTTTGTTAGTACCCAGCAATCCTTCCTCGTGACCCCACTCTACCCCTTCTTCGCTTTCTTGGGTCACTCTTCCGCAGCTTTACTACCCTCTTCGAATGCTCCCAAGATGCCCCTCTCTTCAGATTTCCAGCTGGTACCCTGGGAATGACTTTCCCCAAGGGAAAATGCAAACAGAAGAGAGCTTTCCTGTCTCTATACTGCATCCATGACCTTATAATGTACCTCTCTAGGTCTCTGAAAGAAAAGCGGACCCCCCAGCAGGGCTTCTCTTCCCTCTCCACCAGAAGGTTGGTTAGCTTCTGTTCAACTGAACTTTGCCCCTTATAAAGCCAGCATCCTCAGGGTACCACAAAAGCATCCTTTCCTGCCTTCTGAAGGATGTGAGTCCTCCCCATTCTGCACCACCGGCTCGTTCATCAGATGACTCCCATCTCACACGAACTCTATACCACACCCACTTTCGTTCTTCTCTGCAGGGAGTCCCAGAGAGTTGCTCTGTGCTAGCCTAGAGTCATATGCAGCACGGCACCTGATACTGAACACGTAAACACATACAACATATTTCAAAAATTGAATATAAAACAAAGGATAACAAATAATCTCTTTTTTAACTATATGTTGAGATGCTGTATTTTTATAGTGTTGGTCTAGATAAATGTGTCTCCATAGTTACTTCATCTCCTTTTACTGTATTAGCAGGGCAGCTGCAAAGGTTGCTCACTTGGCTCACATTTGGGCTTCTTTCAAGCACAGCTCGCTGTTCTCACTGGCTCCAGCTTTTGCCACTCTCTCCTGGGCCACTCTCGTAGGCCTTCCTCCATTGCCCCCCACGTTGGGTATTTTCTAGGTCTCGGAGGCCTTGCTTGTGCTAAATGAAGTGGTTAGTTTCCCACAAGAGTCTTCAGCTCTGGACAGTTGACCATGGCCATCTCGCTTTTCACAGTCTCCATGGAGTACCAAGTCTGCTGCCCACAAACCGCTCCTCATCAGTCTCCTTCTCCGATTGCCTCCACAGTGTGGGAGGATCCTATGGTCCAGTCTTCTCACTCCGACTTCCAACCAGACCTCAGGCTGTCCAACCCTCATACACCCTGGACAGAAAGCAGTTTTGTCTCTATCCTAGACCTTCTTCTGACCTCCAGACACATGATAGCAGCTCGGAAAACCATCAGACACACCGTAGTCAGCCCAGCATGTGGGTGTCTGTACCGCCCATTCGTCCTTCCTGTGGCTCCAGCCCAGGCTGATGGAGTCACAGCTCATGCTTGTCCCCTCACACTTCCCAACCAGTCCACTCCCAGTCCTACTAGCTCCATCTTAAAAATAAATCCAGCATCTGATCTCACCAACTCCCGGTTATCACCTGGCCTGAGTCCCAGCCTCTCTCCCTGGGCCACAGCGGCAGCCTGCTCCGGCCTGCCCTTGACTGCCCACTGCCGGCACCATTGGACTTAGTTAGACCTCACTCAGACTCATTCCCTCTCCTGCCCAGGTTTCCTGTGGGGCCCCTCCTTCCTATCCAGCTTCACCTTCCTCCCATTATCTCTCTCCCAGTTGTTCTGACAGTTTGTTGTGCCCTAACATCTCACCTTGCATCTCTCAGGATCACTGTTCCAACCACTTCTCTGCCTGGAGTGGTCCCCAGACAGCAGCAGAGGCTACACACCCACTTTCTTTGGGCCTCTTCCAAAATATCACCAGAGCAGGGTTCCTTTCTGAGCTGTCCCCTATTCAAAGGTTGGTCTCTTACCTGTGTCACTACGACCCCTTCTCTTTCCAACTATCACACACTAGGAGGTCTGGTTTACTGAAGCTCAGAGCCGGACTGCTCCCTTCTGCTCCCACCTAAGCATCTAACACAGTGCCTGCACACAGTAGGTGCTTGTGTTTGTTGGAGATGCGCAATCTCAGACACATCGTCAGAGAGCAGACATTTATGTGTTTTAGTGTTGTGTCTGCACAAGCTGGTGGGTTCTGCTTGAAGCTCTCCCACTGACCCCTTCAGCCATTTATTCATTTGTTCAACATGTGGCTCCTTGGCGGCAGCTACGTACACGAGTGAGGTGGATTTCGATGTTTTTTTGTTGTTGTTCTCTGGAACAAATCACACCTAGGTGACCATCAGGATGGAAGAGCAGGCAGGGAGTACGTGGGTCCAGCATGGTCATCAGGTTGGAGGAGTAGGCACAGAGCACGTGACTCCTAGCTCTCATGGCAGGGAAGCTGGAGTCCACGGCAGTGAAGACAGCACTTGAGAGAGAGGATTAGACTTCCCACGTTGTTCCTGTGCCTTGGCAGCTATTCCAGGACCCTAGCTCACCCAGGTCAAGTACAGCCACACACTCTGACAGCAAAGGGCTGCCCCTCACCCACTCAGCACTCTCTGTGGGAAGCGTCCCCTCCCCGTGTGTCTGATACACCCGCTGATAGAATAATAACTTGTAGCCTTTCATGGGCAGCCAATGGCCACACCTGTGACAGACTCCAGCAATCTGGGCTGGGTTCTTGGACTGGAGCTAGCTGAGCAACCAGCTGGGGTCCTGATGGCTCCTCTCTCCCCTCTCTTCTAGGCTTTTTAGTGCAATTTTAGAACAAGCCACCAAAGCCGATGGGGCCAATGCGCTAGGAGGGAAAGGAGCTGGATTCGATGTGAAGGCACTGAGGGCTTTCCGCGTGCTTCGTCCCCTGCGGCTGGTGTCTGGAGTCCCAAGTAAGTAAAGCCCCGTTCCTCTCCACAGTGTTCTCGTAACCGCACTTTTTTCTTTGCTGGAACACCGGGAGCACTTTGCGAAGTGCTGGTTTCTACGAATGGAAAGTTTTCTTATAGACAAGTCTCTGATTTAAAGTTGAAGTCCTGGCACAAATGCACCAAGCACATGGGGCCCAGCTTCTGCAGAAACCCAGGAATATTTCCAGGAGTCACACAGCCCAAGGAAGACAGCCTAGGCTGGGTAGATAAAGGGCCCCTGAGGCTATGTGCATCTTGTGTGCCAACATCGGAATGAACACATTTACAGCAGAGGAGCCTGGGCCACAGAAGGCTAACCCCTCGTCTACCTTAGCTCATGAGATTAATTCTGCTCTCTGTATTTTCCCCCAAAGAACGTCAAGAAGGCATCACTGGACATTCTGAAAGCTCAGTCCCCTGCCATTTCCTCTCTGCATACGCATGGGGCATCCTCAGCTGCACACAGGGACATGATACCTGCCACCCAGAAAACAGGTTTCTGCCAGGGAAAGGGGCCAAGCTCTCAGAACTGTGTATGGGGAGACTTGCTGCCCTCCATGATATCAGCCACACACACTCCCTCTCTCCCTGTGTAGAGGCTCTGAGCTCAGGAGCTTCAGGTACCTCTTGACTGCAGCAAACCACAAGCAACCTGCTCCCGAGGAAGGAAGCAATCAGTATACTATAGAGTCTGTAGGGTTCTTCTCCCTCATCCTCTTCAATGTGGGAGTCTGGGAAGAAGTCTGGGCTTGTTGGCTGAAATTGTATGTCTTGGATCAGTAAGCCTGTGACTTATGTGGTCACATGGCCAGGGCAGGAAAACAGATGTCCTTTGAGAATAGCCCTGTGCTTAGCACCTGAGGGCATTCTTACTGCTTGATGGAGTCTTAGATTCATAAAGCCCCAGGAAGCTGCCTAGTGGGTGTGTAGAATTGGGGGAGGGTCTTAATTAACTAGCAACTGAGTCAGGGCTAGACCTGGTTTCCCATCTGCCCTTTCTGCCATACCACACCATGTTTAAAGAATTAAGGCTATCATTCTTGGTTGTCTTCCATGTTTGCATGGATCTCCTGTTTTTTCAACTGCAGTAAGGCTCCCTGAAGCCCAGTGTTGTGCCCTTTATTCTCCCTGATTTCTGTTCAGCTTCTGGGGGAACGTGGGGGAATAGATTAAAACAAGAGCTGGTGCCTTGGTTAGGGCTCCTATTGCTGTGCAACTTGTGGAGGGAAGGGTTTATTTCAGCTCGCAACTCTCAGATCACACTCTATCCCTGATGGAAGTCAGGGCAGGAACTCAGGACAGAAACTGAAGCAGAGGCCACAGGGAATAGTGCTTACTGGCTTGCTGATCTTGGCTTGCTCGACCTGCTTTCTTATACAAGAGAGGCAGACATTATAGAGCATCTCAGACTGAAAAGTAACGTGGTGCCAAGCCTCACATGCACAGTTAAAACTGCCATTGGCTACTCCACCTCAACCATGTCACACCATTTATGGTTTATATGATGGCCACATCAAGCTCCACATTTGTCATACTTGATGACTTGGTTGTTCTTGATTATTCCTCCATCACTCCATAGAGTGGCATTGGGGAACAAAATGGGAGGCAGGGGTGACTGTCAACATGACGTTAAAGGAGCTTATGGTAGTAGAACCAATGTGTGAGAGTCAGGGACTGTTAGCAAACCCTAGACTTCCACCCCAAAGTTACCATAGACAGGCTGACTCTCACCCTGTTACTTAGATTTTCCTTAGGGGCTTGGGACCTTCCCACATTGTGAGGGCTGTCAGGGCTTATTTCCCTGGAGGACTGGGGCAGCGCAGGGCAAGAGCACTCCACTTGGCCTTTGCTTCAAGAACATATGATCCCAACTGCCATATAACCTGAGAGCAGACACAGTGTGTCTGGTTCACAGTTCATGATGGAGAGGATTAGCTTCAGCCTGCCGGCTGGAGCAGCTCTCTTGGATAAACAAGACTCTATGTGGTGTCCAATTCTGGAGCCTCAGCCACATCAGCAGCCGCTGTGCTGTCTTCATGGCAGAAGCAGATGACTGGAGAAGATGGCCTGGAGTTGGCACAGGAACAGTCCCAAGGTGTGCTTGCTCACATTCCATTGGCCAACGCAGCTCATATAGCTAACCTCCGAGATAATTGGACAGAAGCATGTGGTAGGCCTTCTGCATTGTGAGTCCTCATCAGAGATTTCAAGCTGCTGCTGTTTTGGTGAAGAATCACAAATACACCGGGAATGGCTTTTCTCTGAGCTTCAGGAAAGGGCTTGGCTTAACCTCTTGTGCTGTCTTAGTTTCTCTTCAGTAAAATATGAGGTCACAGTGACCAATTGCATTCGTTTAACACCACCCCCTTTTCTCACAGCCTTTAGCAAAACTCTTTGTCTTAGTTAGTGTTTCTATTTCTGCAGTGAAACACTATGATCAAAATGAAATTGGGGAGGAAAGGGATTGTTTGTCTTACTCTTCCATATTGCCATTCATCATCAAAGGAACTCAAAACAGGTCAGGAACCTGGAGATAGGAGTTTGTGCAGAGGCCACAAAGGCATGCTGCTTACTGGCTTGCTCAGCTTTCTTCTCTTATAGAACCCAGGGCCAGCCCAGGGCCAGCCCAGGGCCAGCTCCAACCATAATGGGCTGGGCACTCCTCCACCAATCACTCATTAGGAAAATGCCCTACAGCTGGATCCAAGGAGGCATTTTTCTCAGCTGTGTTCCCTCCTTTCAGATAACTTGCTTGCATCAAGTTGACATAAGCTAGTCAGCACGCTCCCGATTGGAGTCGTATCTCCACGTTGTCACCACTTCTATCCTCCCCTCTTTGCTACACTCACTCACTCATCCGGGCTTTCTCCTCCCCTGCTGTACCACTACAGTAGGGATTCCAGTGGCCTCTTGTCTGGCCCATTGGCTTTTAACTCTCTGGTTAGTTCTGCAGAGCTGGCCTTTAACCTCTCATCGCTTGGCATCTGAGACACTATTCACTCCTAGCCCTGCCCTTGCGTCCCTTGCTCTTCCTTTTTGCAGTTCTTTGTGGTTCCTCCTCCACCGTTGGGGCCCTGTGGTGCTCCTGGTGCGGTCTTTGTGCCTCTTCTCCATCTGCACTCGTTCCCCAGTTGTCCTGCATCATCCAGACTCACAGGATCGAATGTCACATTCTTAGCCTTTAGACTTGAGAGCGCCAGAGTCACACACTGGATTGCAGCTCCTCTCTTCTCATCAGATGGCGGTGAGCGTCATAACTGACCACGCCCCAACCGCACTCTCCAGCTCCCAGATCCTTTCCCACCTTAGTAGATGTTGACACACTTTCCAGCTTTTTCTTTTTGGGCCAAACACCTGACTTCTAGTTTTGTTTGTTAGTTTTGTCTTTTCATCCATTGCATTAAATCCATCTGAAAGTTCTCTCAACTTTACTTTCAAAATATGTGAAGAATGTTTCTTGCTGTCTTCACATTCTCTTCCTTTTCTGCCACTACCATCTCTCATCTGGACAGAATTCTCTGCTTCTACCTATATCCCTAATCAAAATGCATCAGTTAGGGTGTGTGTGTGTGTGTGTGTGTGTGTGTGTGTGTGTGTGTGTTGTGTGTTCATATTCAAAGGGGATTTATTAGTGTCATTTGCAGCCTGTGGTTCACATAGTACACAAGTGTCTGTCTCCTGATAGAAAGGCCAAGGATCCACATTAGAGAGGGTCTAATACAGACCCTCAGATAATACAACCAAGGAAAATGTCCTTCAACTATGACCAGCTTCTTGCTTTTTAGTTCATTCCAGCTATAGTAAAATGGACAGCCAAGATTAGCCATCACACCCAGCCTAAACTGAACGCAAAGACAACATGGCCCTCTTGATATCCAAGTCCTGCCTTGTCCTTGCCCCATGAGAAGCTGCAAGGCCCCTAAGCCACCCAGAGTGGAAGCTGGAGTCTCTTCTGTGCTGTCTCTGGGGCCCCTCCTCCCTCTGCCCGTCTTTAACTGCAGCTTTCACCAGCGCTCTCCCCATCCTGGAGAACTCCGGCTTTCTGCCAAGGCAGGGCCACTGCTCCTTCCCGCTGTGGTCTTGACCCGGCCACCCCCTCACCTGCCTGCTCTCCTTCTCTAGTCTACGCTGAGATAGTCTTCTAGCTTGTCACTGCCACCCTGTGTCAGGCATTCTCTTTACTTTCTGTGTCCCAGACCAAATTACCGTCCTAATTGTCCCCACATCACTTGTCACTCACACTAATTATGTTTTTATTCGCTTGTCATCCACTATGGCCAGGGCCACAGTTTACAATACCTTTGTTCACAGCCCTATTTTTAGCACCGACAGTGGTAGGTGGGTGTTGTAGAAAGTGTGCTCATTATCGCAGACCCTCATGCCGAGCGCCATTCTGCATGGTGGCTAAGACTGCTTACTAATGCTTTGAGACCCATGTGTGTGCGCTGCATTTCCCAGTCCAGAGTCTGAACTCTTCTCTTGCACCAGCTCTTCATGGCCATTGTGCAACCTATAGTCATAGATATATGTGTCTCTGGTGCAAGTTTTTTAGAAAAAAAAAAGGATAATTCTATGGTTTTTGAAACTTGTGACTCTAAACTCCATGGGTGAGGAGCCCCAAAAGTTGCTGGTATTTTTTAAAATATATTTACTAAATGCCACTGGAATCTTGATGGAAGATCCTGCATGGAGAGGGATGACTGTGAGAAGAAAGGCTTGTGAGTCATCAACAGCCTCTTCCAGACCTTTCTGTATGAGAGAAGTTGCTGGCCAAGAGACAGGCGTGAATCTATGCTAAGTATGCTCTCAAAGGCTTTGTAGTAGGAAAAAATACTCATAAAAATGCTATGTAAAATAAAAACTAGAGATTCCAAAAAATGTTTTAGGTAAGGAGTACGGAGTGCCATGATGAGTAAGCTTTGGGGATCCAGGGATGAGGACTGAGGATCAGAAAGTCTTCCTGCAGGAGGTAGAACTTGAAATGGATTTCAGTGGACAAACAAGGAAGAATATTACAAAAAGAAAGGACAGTGTGGTCCTGGAGATGTACACAGGAGGAATTTAGGAGCTGATTATAGAAAAAAAAACAGACAAACATGGCAGTGAAATGCCATGTTATTAAAAGTTGTGGTTGCTTTGCTTTATAGACTTTTCATAGTAAAGTCCCTTTCCTTGTGAGGTCTCCACTCCTTCCCAGATGAGCTAGAGGATAAGCTACTCATAGCAAGAAGTGTGACACAATATTTGTGAACAACGAACACTGAGAACTGTGATCCAAAATTTACAGGTCTATGCACTGGGTATGCTTGCTTATGGGACAATAAGCAAGCCCCTTTCTACATATTCCTCACGTGTCCTTCTGGATACGGCCTTCCAAGAGTGGACTGAAGCAAGTGAGGCAGCAGATGGAAGTATGAAGTCATCTTTTAGGCTCATGAGGCCTTTGATAAAATCCTGGAGCACTCTTGCTCTGATGGAAAAAGGAATTAACGGATGTCTCCATTCAAGAGAGACACCAGCTGTGCTCTCTCCCCATCAGTCACTGCTGGTGGAAATTTCCTGTCTCAGAGCTATTCCCAAATACCCAGCAGCTGCTTCCCAAATTACCATACAGAGGCTTAATGTGACCTATAGATGCTTGACCAATAGCTCAGGCTTATTATTAACTAGCTCTTACATTTTAAGTTAACCCATATTCCTTATTTACGCTCTGCCACGTGGAGGTACCTTTTCACAGTACTGTATGCCCATCTTGCTCTCTCCACATCTGACTGGAATCTCCTCACCCCACCCCTCCGCATCTGAGTTCTCAATTTGATTTTTTGCCTAACCATATCCTGCCTGGCTATTGTTCAAACAGCTTTTATTATTAACCAATGAGAGGAATATATATTCACAATGTACAGAATGACCATCCTACACCAGGCAATGGGACACACTAGAGACTATGAGTCTTGTAATTTATTGCAAAGAGGTAGGAGTGGTCGGTATGTAAAATAAATGAAAAATGTCAAAAAATAAATTTAAAAAAATAAAAAAGAATTTATGTATCTGTGTGCCCAGTTCCTAAGGTGAGGCACACTTATTATGCAGCTGTCTGTGACTATGGTTCCTAGTGCCCACCTCAGTCTGTTCCTCTTCACCTCTTGGTTTCCCCTCCTGGGATCAGCAACCATAGGGTGGCCATACTGACGATGGAGCCAGTGCTCCTCATGATTAGCCTGTTGGGAATATCTTCTGTTTTTACACCTTCATGGTCAAGAACAGTCATGATTCAAGCTACAGCCATTACTCCTAGGCAGAGTTTTTCTAGACCCAAGGGCACTCACTTTCTGGTAGAGAGGAGGAAGGCTCAGACTTTATAGATATTAGCAACCGTGAGTGGGGTGCGTGTGTGCATACATGCATGTGTATGTGCGATGCCTCCTAGTGTTTAGGGAATGCCTTGGGATTCCAGACATGGCGAGTTCAAGTCTGCCTAGCATCCCCAAATCATGTAACTTGGCTGTGATGACTAGTTTTAACTGTCAATTAAGCACAACCTAGAATCCCTGAGAAGAGTCTGAATGAGGGATTGTCTAGATCAGGTTGGCCTGTGGCTATGCCTGCAGAGGTTGTCTTGATTAGCTGATATGAGAAGACCAGGCCACCGTGGGTGGCACCATTCCCCGGGCAAGGGATCTTGGACTGTATAAGCATAGGAAAGCAAACTGAACACTGTGGATGCATTCATCCTCTCGGCTCTTGAAAGTAATGTGACTGGTGTTTTTTTCCTTGACTTCCCTGAAGTGATAGCCTGTAACTTGGACAAGCACACCCTGTCCCTCTGAGTTTGTTTTTGTCGGGATGTTCTGTCACAACAGAAATGAAACTAGAAGTGTGGACCTTTCATTGGCAACTTTTAAAGGAAGCTGAGTCTCGGAAAAGAGATCCGTGTCAGAGCAGAGGCTCAGCTGCAATGCTTCATCCGCATCTCTGGCGTTTCTGACTGCCTATAACTGCCTCTGGCCCTTTACTTGTGGTGAACATTACATAATCCCTTGGATGGCGGCAGGCAGTGCACTAGAGTACAGGTAGTAAGCAGAGCAGATGATGGGACTCCATCAGCCCTCACTGACCCCCAGCCTGGCAGACTCAGCCCTGCTCCTCCACCTTGCAGAACATGAGCTGTCCCTGTATCTGCGTCTTCCTTCCACACTCAGCCTCTAAACCTGTCCACACTCCTGCTCCTTGCTGAGTGCACTGCTTCTCGCGTGCTGTTCTTGTCTCCTATCTTTTCCTTCTTCTTTCTGCCTTGCTTCCTCTGCTTTTCCGCCAGTACTTCCTAAAAGACTGTCTGCCGCACAGACCTTATCGACGTGGAGTTTCTCTTACAGAGATAGATTGAGGACATGGGTATCACCCACTGGCCCTCCCGCATTCTCCTTCTGAGACTACCAGGCCCTCTGTCCTCTCCTTAGAATCAACTTTGCAACATAGCCCAGTCTGCCATCTCTGCTCCTTGGTCCCAGGAAGCAGGCAGAGTAACCACATCTTGTCATAATCATTAACCTTCTGCCCCTCTTCCTGTGTCAGAATGTGTGGCTGGGAAGCAACCATGGCTATCTACTCCACCACTATCAAAATGGGGACGCTTTGGCCAGCAAATTTCAAAGCTCCCAGTATGATAAAGCTACTTGGTAGCAGCAAGCAGGACTCAGATTCCTATACTTCCCACAAGACTCTGCCAGGGAACATGATGGGCCCCTAATTTTGTGGCATCTGTGGCACACACTGGACCTCTAACACACATTTATGCAAGCATGCATGCACACACAGCCCACTATTCTCTCTATTCTGTACCTGTCTACCCCATGACAAGTGGCAGCCCAGGACTGTTGTCCTCAAGGTACTCTGGAGGGTTTCTGTGAACAATATAATTTTCCCATACTCCACAGAGGTGGCTTCCAGACAGGCTCCTGTGCACATCCCCTGGCCTGCTCTGTTTCAAGGAGCCTGTTATGTTCCTGTTGTTGGTGTGGCTTGCCTGCCAGCGTCAGAGCAGAAGCATGGCTGCAAGGAAGAAGTGATGCCCAGTTTTTCTCCAACCCCAATTGCAAACAGTGCTTTCCTGTGCCCTGCTCTTCCCTCAGCTAAGCAGCTCATCTTTCTCCTTCCAGGTAGTCTGTGGCACATACTACCAGGTCACAGCTCTAGGCCTGGCTCTTCTGCCTACATTTCTCTGTTTTCTGCTTTGCCCCAGTTTCTTCTGTATATGAATTGTGATTAATAATATGCACACCACAAATAATAACAAACCTTTTCTTGATAGAGCCCTGTTCCCCTCCAGCAATGAAGTCTTTTCGGTCCATTCCTGGACAAGCCACAGCAGTTGTAAGAGAAAATGACCCCGAGGTCACGAAGTCAGTGAATTCATCCAGTGAGCACCTCATGCTTTCTCGTTTCTGCTGCCATGGAGTTTTACAAAAAATAAATAGCAGTATTGCCTAAACTGGAGGAATCACATTATTGGGGAGAGCAGGGTAAAAGAAAAATATCAGTGACAAAGAATACATGCCACCAACAGCAAAGTTAAATGTACTGTGGAGTGTGATCCTCGCCCTGTAACGAGAAGAAACCCAAGCAGGAGGGCAGCAGGAGGTAGCCCATTGAGGCAGTGGACAGCCTCAAGGTGAACTTTTGACTCCAGGAGCTTGATTGGGTGATTAGCCGGCCCAGTGGTCCAGGAGGCAGGGATATCACCCCTGATTTATACGCAGAAAGGACAGCCTGCCACACTTCACCCTCAGGAATGCAGGGAGGTGGGCACTAAAGAATGTAGTCGGACAGATGTGCTGGGTTGTCCCACAGAGAGGACTAGCTGGGGAGAATGAGGGAGCTGATAGGCAAGGTGTGGGCATGCTTGTGTTTCAAGAAGTCATGAATCCTTTGGGCTACAAGGGATAATGAGGGATCGCTCTATTGCCACCTCAGGATTCAGTGGTGAAGTTGGCCTGCAGGTGAGCAAGCATGGATTTATGCCTGCATGGAGCCAGCTGCTTGACTTTCATTTGTCCAGGAGACTTCTGCTTTCTTAGCTGTGAAACGAGAGGGTTAAACTGTCCTAGTATTATATCCTGAGCATTGTCATTCTGTATTTTGAAAATAGAGAATAACAGTGGTCTAGGAGTTCTTTTTGAGATACTAATTTTAGAACTTTGGTAGTCATTGGCAAGTTGTGACCTTACACAAATACCTCCAGGTGTTAGCTCCTGAGATAGTAGTGGTCAGACAGTTAGGTGTTGGTATGTATGTATGTATGTATGTATGTATGTATATGTGTGTGTGTGTTTATGTATATATACCACATGGTAAGTCAACAGGCATGATCAGAGGTGGGCAGTATGCCACACGAAAAGTCAACAGGCATTTCTGTGCCTGACCTTTTTTGGAAATCTTGACCATGCAAAAGCAGCCAATAGCAAGGTGACTAGCACTTAATTAGAACTAATGGTAACGATAAAGTCTGCTTAGACCTGAAGTGACCCATGCTAAGTGCTGGAAAGTAAGAAAATGAAAACAAAGGAATTCAGGATCCTGGTAAATGATCGATGTGCCGACCATGAGCTGCATGCCTTTCTTGAGCTCACTTCCACATGCAGACTCCTGCAGTCTCTAGTTAAATGACAGCAGCAACACTGCTGAAGACCACATTCCCAGAATCCTCATGGGCTTGCCATGTGCCCCAGTTCCTTAGTCCATAAGATGGGGGCTAAAATTGCATCTGTCTTATGCAAATTTTGAGGATTCAGTAGGTGGATGCTGGCTAGAAATTTAGGGTTGCATTCTATACATTGGAAGCGTACTACATCTTGAAGAAGGACGCTTAAAAGAAATCACATACTAGCTCAGAATTGAGAATAATAGGTGGTTATTTATTTAGAGGTAGGATCACAAATCAGAATCTGCTGGAACGGAGAACAGCAACCAAATCCCACCGCTGGAAAAGAGGTCAGATGTGCACTTTACTTTGGTATAAATAGTATAAGAGGCCACGCCCCAGTGGGCGGGTAACTTAAAGGATACTGGCTGTAGGATTTCCTACAGCACCTCCCCCTTTGTTTAAATAAGAGAGTTCTAAGCCTAATACCAAATTATATGCAATAAGAACAAATATATTCAATAATTATCCTATCCTGATGAGTTTAAGTCTTGTATAATAAATTTACAACTTGGCCAAGTCATAAGAGGAAAGTAACTACAATTATCTAATCTTCAACCCCAATTGAAGAACTGAGAAGGGAAATAATATAACTTGAGTAAGCAGGAAGTGCAATCAAGCAACTTTCAAAATGTGCAACAAATAACAGAGACAACTGGCTACCTGGGCAATCACCCAAAGTTTCATTTGCGACGTTGAAGCAACCAACTTTGGCTAAGGCCTAGATTAACTGACAGACCTTTTTAAAAACCATCTTACCCTGTCATGGCAAGATTTGACAGTCCTTTTCCTTGTGTCCTCCTTTTCCGGATACCATGTACCTTGTCAGTGGTTGAGGCATGGGCCCAAAAGCCAATTTTGCCAAGAAGGAAACAAACTCCGAGTGGAGTGCCACACAGTGCTCAACATTCTCCCAGGAATAGATTGATGCTGCCAGGAGCAATCGTGTCTCACTTCAACAGAACTCTAAGTTATTTAAATGCCATATTCTACAGCTCTTTTAAGTGGTTGAAGATTACCTGTCTATGCAGAATACAATCTCTATGTATCTAAAGAACTGATTAGTCTAACTATAAGTATGGCAAACATAGATGACTATTGATCTATAATTCTTTATACCTATATAACTTAAAGACTAAGACTTCATATTAGAATATTATACAATAAACAACTGTGTAACAAATGAGGACATAAATAGTATAAGAGGCCACGCCCCAGTAGGCGGGTAACTTAAAGGCTACTGGCTGTAGGATTTCCTACAGCAACAACTATTGGTTGTCTGCATTCCTATGATCTCAACTTCCTATCTACTTTCATTGGGTTCCAAGTTGGTTTAGTTACAAAAGGCAGGCTTTCTATGCTTGAATTCTAAAATAACACTCATGCCAGTCAGCTTTCTGTTGCTGCAACAGAATCTGGAAAAGGAAACTTTATGAGGAGGGGCTCATTTCAGCTCATGGTTTCAGAGAATCTCATCTGTGATTAATAGGTGCAGTTGCTCCCCCCTCAAAGTGACACGCACACCTCTAGTGACCAAGACTTGCACTAGGTCCCACCTCTGAAGTTTCTGTCAACTCTCAATAATGCTATCCCGGGGACCACACCTATAATGCATGGACCTTTGAGATGTGTCAAGATCCAGACCGTGACAGCTTTTCTGAAGGACAGGTTATAGTCGATAAAACTAGCAGATCTTACACGTAGAGGTGCAAGTGCAGTATCGTACAATTTTATAATTGTATAATTTCACTAGTCTTCTGTTGGTATACATATTTTATAATCATACCCTATGTTACTGTTTCTCAGTACACAATCAGATGGCTTAAGTAAATTAGTGAAGAAACTGAAACACAGACTTCTATGTGCCTGTTTACCTGCCGTTTCTGGGTCTCCTGCTGTACAAGTGGGTGCTACGTCTTCAGACGCTGCTTTCTGTTCTCCTCTCACTCCTTTTCCAGAGCTCCACATGCACACGTGTTTAGTCATCACAGATTATTCCATTTGTCCTTATTTGTTCATTTGTCCCACTTCTTTTTTTGGTCTGTGTTTGTTTGTTTTGGTTTTTTCGAGGCAGAGTTTCTCATAGCTTTTTGGAGCCTATCCTGGAACTAGCTCTTGTAGACCTGGCTGGCCTCAAACTCACAGAGCTCTGCCTGCCTCTGTCTCCTGAGTGCTAAGATTTAAAGGCCTGTGCTACCACTGCCCGGCTGGATAATTTCTTTTATCATTCTAACTCACTTGTTTTTGTTCTTTTCTTCTTCCGCTGTTTCTATCTTCAGTGATAATATTGAGTGAGTTTTTTATTCTAGTCTTCAGTTCAGCTGCTTTTTAATTATAGAGTTTTAATTTGCTTCCCTTTAATATAGTTCCCAACCACCTATGGCGTCCCTCTCCTCCCTCTTTAATACAATATACTTATTTGACCAGCTGTGTTTCTCTCTCTCTCTCTCTCTCTCTCTCTCTCTCTCTCTCTCTCTCTCTCTCTCTCTCTCTCTCTCTCTCTCTCTCAGTGTGTGTGTGTGTTCAGGTCATGTAACAACTATTTGAAAATATTTGTCTGCTGACTCTAGCATCTACAGAGTCTTTTTTTGTGTTGGATGCATATCCCATTTTTCCATTTCTTTGTGTATCTGATGATTTTTATGAGCCATGGAATCATGGGTAATATTCTATAGAGACTCTGGAATCTTCCTAAGCTTTTAAATTCCTCAGCAGGCAGCTCAGGTTCTGAGCTTGTATACACTTGGTTTTATTCTTATTGGTGTAGATCAATTGAAAAACCAAGCTCCTCAGCCTTCAGATTCCATTTCCACTGAGTCATTTTTCAAATCTAAAAATACATAAGGTTTTTTCTTATTATATGATTTTTTTATTTTTTAATGTTTGGCGGGTTCACCTCCATGAAAACTATCAGTGGCAGAGTTTCCACTGATGTGTTAGTTGGACCAGAATGAAGAGATGATGAACGTTTTGTTGAAACGTTGTATAGGAAAATGAGCGGATAATTTGTGGTCACCATGAGCAAGTGGACAGCAACTAGTCCATGGTTCTTGCTTTCACAGCTCCTCAGCCAGGAGAGAGGAAGTTGTGAACTGCTTGGATAGGAAAGTATTTGTTGAAGAAATGCGTATAAATATGGAAAGGGAGAGTTGGTTTGGTAACATTTCAGTGAGTGATTTGCCACCAAACTCATGAGAAAATTCCTCATTTTCCCCCCAAAGCTGCACTTTCTGTGCATTTTTTAAGAGTAAAAAAACCTGTGATGAGTGCGGCCATAGCATCTTGTCCCCTCCTATCTAACCTTATTGTTAGATCACTCCACAGATAGCCCACTCTACAGAAATTTTATTCTAAAAGTAGCCACGGGCATTCAGAGACCCGATTCTCTAGTTCTGGGAGTGGCGTCTGCTGGAAGACCGTGGGGCGATTTCCCTCACATGGTGTCTCTCTTCAGAAGTGCAGGCTACTCTTGCTATTGGAAATGTCAGGTGAGGTCATTTGTTTCAACTGTCCCAATGAAGACAGCATTTGGTGCGCTGGGAAGATCTTTTGAATTGTGGAAGACTAGGAAAAGATGCTTGACAGTAACAAAGAAGAAAAGTCTCTGGAGAAACACAACACCATCAAAGCTGTCAAATTATTTTGAAAAGCAGTTTTTTGAAAATAAGTAACTCATTATACAAAATAGCTAGGTATGCAGGGAAACAAAGTAAATAAATGAAAATGAGCAAAGATTATAGACAATAAAAGGAGACGCACAGGAGACCTGGGTACTGATACTCGCCAGCTAGAGAATGTGGAATGTTGTTTACTGAATATAAAGACATCAAAGACAAGGTCAGTAATTTCCCAGAGAGCCAGAAGATGTGGGAATCAACCAGATGTAAGTTTAGAAGCGAAGACTACAAAAGCTAAAATTAAAAAATTTCAAAGTAAATGTTGACATAGCTGAAAACAGAATTATTGAGCTGTAGAGAGAACAGAGGAAGAAGATTTAACAAGAATAAAAAACATGAGACATCCAGCAAGACTGAAGAATACGTGGGTATTGAATTTTATTAAATGTTTCTTCCACATTCTGTGATAACTGCGTCTTAGCTTGTCCATGCAGTCACTTTCCTGACACAATGGCAGACGCTGACAGAGGAGAACATAGGCTATCTACCGAGCTAGGCATGGTCTCTTCCATCCTGGGTGGCACTGGCCTGCGATAAATCACTTGTGTCCTGCCTTCACTTTCTGTAGCTTTTAAAAGAGAGTAAGAAATGGGAGGAACTGATGCCTCGGAGCCCCCGGAAGTTGCCCAAGGGGTTTGTTTCTGCTCTGTGTATGTCAGAAAGATGCAGTTCGCGAGCCACAGGGTGGGCAGAGAAGGGTGCATTGTGATGTGGGGTCTTCTTCGGGACTAGAGTTGTCATGGGAGACGTGCTGTGAAGAGCTGTGAGGCCTCCCTGGGGACACGAGGACAGAGAAGTTCATCTGACGTGGAGCAGAGTGGGCAGGCCTTATGAGCAATTTGTCGTTTTTGCCTGGATAGTCGCTAAGGAGTATGAGTTTCAAAGTTTTCTCTTTGAATTTCAGCCCTAGCATTGAGCAGATTTATAGACTTGGACAAGTTATTTATCGCATTCAAACCTTGGTTTGTTTCTATTTAGGAGTGTGGAGAAATTCAGGAGAGTGATATACAGATCACACCAGCGCAACGCCTAGCATGTGCTGAATCTTCAGGAAGTATAGCTACCTTCAGATCACCTTGTCTCCTTCCTTCCATATTCAATTTTCTTCTGACAGCAGGGTTTCTTTAATGTCCTTTTCTCCAAGCCTCTCTCTTGCTAACCCAGATTGCCAATATAAAATGATCCTTTAGGTTTCTAAGTCATTATAGGCAGCAGGGTGGCCACCGTCCTTCCCAGGGACGCAAATGTCCCTTAGTGTTCAGCAATCTCTGTTGGGTACAGAAATATATTTGAATGGAAGGATTAAATTGAAAATGAATGAACATGCACATCTAAATGACAACATGCAAAACCCTAACATGTGAGACTCCAAGAAACTAGACAGGCAAGAACCCCTCCCCCTGCAATAGGAAGACTCTTCCAGAAAGAGAATATGCTAGCACCCCTAAGCTCAGTGCAGCCATTACTCCTTAACCTAAGAATGAGCTGTTAGCCTCCCTGCCTAGCTTCAGACCTATTTTCTTGCAAAAGCCATTATGCTTATGAGACTATTTAAATGTGTCTGTTGTCTCATTAGCTAAAGGGAATCACAGACTTCAGTTCTGTGAGATTCATCACGTCTCTAATTCCTAGTGAGCACAAACAACAGGTTCCTATAGATCAGAAGTAGGTACAAGTCAGCGGTCATAACTCATGGTGCTCATGACCAGCACATCCACCGGTGTTGGCGGCTCATGTGCTCTACACTGGGTTGGGTTCACCTCTGGGATGAGGACCTGGAGTTGACTAGTGTGTTAGGGTCAAAGGTTGTTTATATTATCGCTCCTTCAGAAGGAAGCTGTTGGTTTGCAGAGCTTAGCAGGCTCCCAAACAGAGAAATACCGGCTGGCTTTAATGGATGGGCGATGGTGCTACACAGAAGGTCTGACACTTTCCCCCTGTTCTAGCTCGTCTTTTCTTCACCTTATTGGCTTTCCCCACTCTGCTGTCTGGCTGGGTATGCCAACTGAAGACACTATCTTTCCTTCCAGCTTCCGGTTGGGTTCAGTGGAAGGAGAATCAAGTGGGAACTCAGAAGGAGGGAAGAGGGTATTGTTGGATCCCCTGATCATTCCTTGAGGACCATCACTAGGTAGTCTTGGCCTTCTTGCTCCCTGTCGGCAGGGAGCCTCGGTCACCTCTTCAGGATGGGGCAATTACTGCCTCTCCCAAGATATTGATCTGCCTGTGGTTCTTTTACCCTTTACCTACATAGAACATGGAGAACAGGGAATGATCCTGCTCTGAGTGTGCTCTTCGTTTCTTGCTGGAACCTGCTATCCTGGAAGTTAAACCTTTCTACAAAGACATTTTCAGTGTTCACCATGTGCAGATCCTGTAGGAGAGAATTTGGTAGATGCCGTCTAGGTGGAGACCTTCTGCAGGTTTCTGGTCTGGGCCATGACATGATGGAAGCAACATTTAGGGATGAATCATGGGTGAGGCCGCAGAATGGGTTGGGGTGTAAAAGAAAGAGAATGTCCTGTGTTCCAATCCAAGCAGGAAACAGGAAGAACAGCAGTATCTGCAATAGATGCTATGGCAATGGCAGACACAGTGTTTAAGAAGCAGCATAATCAGGTGGTGGTGGAAAACACCTTTAATCCCAGCACTCGGGAGGCAGAAGCAGGCAGATCTCTGTGAGTTTGAGGCCAGCCTGGTCTACAGAGAGAGTTCCAGTATAGCCAGAGCTATTACATGTAGAAACCCTGTCTCAAAAACAAAAACAAACAAATAAACAAAAAGGAAGCAGGCAAGCCTAAATGACTGCACATGTTCATATTTATGGGTCTGACTTTAAGAAGATCAACTTAAGTTTTAAGTCTGTGAATGTATTGGGTTAGTAAGACATGGTAGGAGAAGCCTGATTTGAAGTTAGAAGAGAAGGCAAAGAAAAATGTTGGTGTAGATTTTGACCTTGACTACTGACTATTTTTTTTAAAAAAATATGTTTACTAATTATTTGAGAGTTTCATACAATATATTTTTTCCATATTTGCCTCCTAAACTTCTATCCAACTTTGAGTCCATCTGTCCGTCCGTCCGTCCCGTCCTTCCTTCCAAACCCTTATGACCAGTTTGTGGTGCTCAAACACTCTTTATTATGGGGCCTGCCCTTGGAGTGTGGTCAGTCTACCAAGGATGACACCCTTAAAGAAAACTCCCCCTTCTTCTCCAGTAGCTGTTAATTGCCAATCGGTCCTGGTCTGGGTGTGCGACTTCATGCTCACCTCCCTTCTCTGTGCTGATACTTTGTCTGGCTTTAACACAAGCGAGTCTTGTGTACTGTCATAGCTGCTGTGAGTTCATGTGTTCAGTGATACTGATGGGTCCAGAAAACACGGTTTGCTTATATTAGTCTACTGTCTTTAGTTCCCACAGTTTTTAATCCCCTTCTTCTATGGAGATCCCTGAGACTCAGAGGAGTGTGACGTAAATACCACTTTTAAGGCTGACCTTTCCATAGTCTTATTCTCTGCATATTGACCAGTTATAGACCTGTGTTTATTACAATCTACTGCAGGAAGACACTTCTCTGATGAGGGTATACCAATCTTTAGGTATAGGGGTGAGTCATTAGGGTGTGGTTTATTTAAATATGTTCATTTAGCAGAACTTAGTCGTACATTCTTCCAGGAGCCTATAACTGCCTGGCCCCATCTTTTTACCTCTACAGTAGTGCCAGGTATGGATTCCATCATGTGAACCAGGCCTTAAGTCCAACCAGAACGTGATTAGTGACCCTTTCATGCCACTGCTGCACCAGGAGGCGTATCTTGGCCAGAGCACTCACTGTTGTAGCTCATGGGGTTTCAGTTGGGTAAGACTGGTGATTCATTTTCCCCCTGGTAGTTTACCTGGCACTTCCAATGAAAGCTAGCCAGTTGGGATGGAGTTTCCAGGTGAATAACTACTCGATTTCTCCATGTTTTATGACTCAAGTTTATACTATATCTTCAGCAATAGGCTCTTACCATCAAACTCTGGATGGTAGCCAAGAACAATGGTAATAACCTGTAATATTTTGGGGTCTATGGGACTCTGCTGGCAAATAATTTAAAAAGATGAAAATTCATTCCTGGTACTGGTACTTTATTTGTTAGCATATGGTATCTAGCTGGGGTATTGTCCCCCTGTCAAAGATTAATTTCATTTAAACTTTTGTATGTAAGTATATGGTTTGAGAAGCTTCTACAGTAATAGGTAAATCTTTGCCTATAGGTTTCTCTCTCTTTTTTATTATTTGAGAATTTCATAGGTGAGCGGCTGTGCTTGTATCACTTCCTCTCAGCTGTAATATTTGGGACTGTAGTTAGCTGGCTTTGCAAACATCTGGTCATTTGTTTCCCTATCTAGCTGGAAGCTGCTGTGGCCAGGCCTGCATCTCTGTGCTTCTTACTTAGTCAGCCCTCAAAAGGGTCCCGGAATCGGGGAGTAAAGGAGAAGAATTAACTGTCCGGGTCACAGAGAGCTAAAGCTACAGTTGCAGAGACAGGACAAGAGGAGTTTTTAGAGGAAGAATAATCGTGGATAAACAAGCAGGGAAAGAGCGGTGGAGGCGGAGCCCTAGGCTGGCTGGGGAGAGGAGGCAGGCAGCCCTCAGAGTGCTGCATAGGCAGGGTGATAATGGTAGAGGGCACAGTCAGATAAAAATGCTAAGCTCCTGCCTTTGCTGTAGTGTTGGATGCAGTCATTGGTCTCACCCATAACTCTGCTGAATGGCTCTTACTGCTACTGGAAGTAGTAGCCCCAGCACCCATGCCTTATGCTCCCAGGGTGAAGGGTACAGGATTATGTCTTCCTGTGTCATCCTCTGCAGCGCTCATATGTTCAAAACTAAGTAAACAAAAAACATAATCAGTAAGTCTGTAGTGTAGTCAGGCTGGCAGTGTGGTTTCCAGTATCTCACATGGACATTTCCTGTATTACTAGTTACAAATACCCCAAAAGTATGGTATTGCTAGAAGTAACTCACACCTCCATGGCATTTAAACTGTTTCAGAGTTCTCGGCAAGGCTGTGGATGCAGTTGCTGCGGCTCCCAACTGACCAGGTGCTCTGAGGCCTTGCCTTGCATAGTGGTGCTGAACCAGCATGCAGCATTAGTAATTGCTGGGACTTGCTTGGAAATGCAAACTCACGTCCCAGCCTAGACAAACCGAGTCAGAATTGTCTTCTGCTCCCAGGGCCATTATCCACTAGCTGTGCCCCCATAATCAGGTCATTTCCTCTTTTTGTAGTGCCTTGTCAACTATGGTTTATAGCATCTAGTTCTCAGAGTTGTGAGAAGGAAGCAGAATAATCCAAATGGGATAGCAACAGCTGTACCTCAGCTGGAGTGTTCTCAGTGCATGATTTGTGGGGTTACAGGGCTTCAATGTGTCGCTGGGATCTTTCACCTAGTCTTTGCGATTCCCCAAGCCCTTTCACAAAAGCTTGTTCAGTCAGTCAGTGAGTTGCCCCAAGAATCACTATACTTTTAAGGTATCCCGTGCCCTCTGCACACAGGGATGTTCTTGGACCGATTCTGTTTGTTCCTGGGTACTTCCTAGTTAGTCCTCCTTTCTGTTTGTTCCTAGATACTTCCTAGTTAGCCCTCCTTTCTTCCTCTGGTCTTATCAAAATAACTATCCCCACCGTCCTCAAAACAGCAACCCAAGTCATGGGAAAATCATTTGATACTAACAAGAAGCCCTGTCACCTTCTTCCTTGTCCTATACCGTGAATCTTATCTTGAATGTAACTTTCCGTTTTCTGGGTGATTGCTGTGCTTGCTGGTGTGCTTGCGGACCCCTTGGCTGCTGTGCCCTTTGCCTTCTGAAGACACCCTGTGCTTAGTGTTATTTCACTCTGGGAGTTCTGCTACATGCCTGAACACAAAGATGAGAAGACAAGATGAGACTCAAGGAGCTCTGGCTAGGGCATGCAGGGAGCAGGATTTCAGGCAGAGAGGCATGAAGCTAGGGACCTCCAGACGGCTGGGCATGCTGCTGGAGTGTAAGGAGAAACCAGGAGCTGTAGAAGCCAAAACAGCAAAGGAGGAGGTGGACTTGTCTCTGTAAATGACAGGAATCACTGGTGCACTTAAAAGTGACGTGTTCCACTGCGTCCTTTGATAAGAACAATCTAATTGCCGCACGAGAACAGGGAAGGCGTGTGAGCTGGAGGGCTGGGTAGCTGAACGTCTGAGAGGATGGGAAGTGGGTGGAAAGTCATGAACTGAAGTCCCCCAGACATACATACATGAAAAGCTAACTGATGTCTCTCTGAGGTTGAGACAGTGAGCGATTGTACCTCTCCCAACTATGTTTTCTAATTTCTCTTTCATAAGCATTTTCTGTTTTCTCTGTAATTAGCATGTAGTATTTATATAGTAAAATAGTTTCTGCCGGTCTATTGATAGTTGAACATGAAGCTAGCAGGATTTGGAATCTGGTTGGCTGGGGAGTCTGGGGATAGTTGAACATGAAGCTAGCAGGATTTGGAATCTGGTTGGCTGGGGAGTCTGGGGAATGCACTCCTGGGCTGAAGCTCAAGTGGGTGGTATGTTCACCAGAGAGGTAGGGGTGCAAAGAACAGAGCACATAACTCTTGGCAGTGTTGATGGCTGAGTGAAACACATGGTCTGCCATGGCTTCCAGATGGTGTCTTCCTCGTGATGCTTCATAGTTCCTGAAGTCACCTGTCCATGCTGCGCCAACCGGACAACTGACTGCACTACTGTAGAGCCAGCCCTGTGGTGCAGCCGCTCCGAGAACACGCTTCTGCTGTCAGCCAGTATTTACCTAGTGCCCCGGGGATGCGCTTCACAGGCAGGCCTTGCTGATGAAAAGAACAGGCATGGTCTATCTTCACAGAATGCCACCTAAGTGGAAAGACAGATGTAAATGTTTTAAATCCCTTTAACTCACATAGCATTCACAACATACAATTCACATGGAATGTTCCAAAGGAACACAGATGATTCTAAGAGGGCGTATATCAGAGGAAATGTCTCTGATGAAGGGTTTGGAGGATTCTTGGGGAGGGAGCTGGAGAACAGGTGCCAGGGAAAATTCAGATAAGGCGTTCCGAGGGGAGGGAATGGTCCCTGTATCTGTGCTGTGGGGTGGCGGTACAGCTGCACCATCCTTAACGGTGCTGTGTCTGAGAACTGCACACTAGGGGTTCCCATCGTCCAGTGAATGTCCTGCAGGGCACTTGCACACATCTCATTAGTACAAGTCAGTTGCTGGAGGTGGCCGCTGGGTACAGAGATGGAACAAGTACAAGATGCTGTCCTTACTACTGTCACCACACCGTTTTATCATGAGCATTCAAAAATAATTAAACACATCATTTCACTTATTTGTGAGTTGCTTGTCTATGCATATGTGTGTGTGCACGCGCACACGTGTGTGCACGCATGCACGTGTCCTGCAGCACACACGTGGAGGTCAGAGGGCAACTTGTGAGTGTCAGTTCTCTTTCTGCCATGTGACTCCCAGGAATCAAACTCTGACAGTACAGTAAATGCATTAAGAAGTCACTCAGCCATCTACTGTCATCTTAAATATTACTCACCGTCCATAACTGCGTGTGCCACATTTTGATTGTCATAGGAAGCACCATAATCGTGTGAGGGATGCATGTCTTGGTCAGTGTTCTGACAGTCATAACGCCGGGAAGCAATAGGCACTTCTAGCTCCATTTTTATCCTCGGGTACCACATGTTCTGCGACATGTGGCTGAAGAGTCTTTAAATCTAAGAGAAATGCTATTTGTCTGAAACCCAGAGAATGGGACAGGGCAGAGGGGGGTAGTGGACCCTGCAGTGCCTTCGGAACTCTAGGAAATCTGGCCTTCCTCCTGAGAGGCACTGAAGTTTCCAGAGTGGCTTTTTATGTGACCTGTCTGGCTTCCGCCCAGCGCGAATCTCCTTCTATGTCTGTCGCCTGTCTGTTTCTTGGTGCTTGGAGGCTGGTGCTGGAGACCTGATATCTCCCTGGTGGCCTGGCAGCCAAGATGGGGTTCTTCGCTCCTGTGGGGAGCACTTAGAAGACTCCTCAGCACCCATTAGCTTCTCCTGGAAGTTGCTTTGCGACTCGGCTTTCTTCATGGCTTGGCAGACTTTAATGCTAATGTGTGTACGACTTGCTAATTAATGGAATCGTTTGGATCTAATGGGAGCCTATGAAGCGCTCATGTTAATTCTCAGGTAAAATTATTCTAGCTTTCTTTTTTATTTTTTTTTCCTTTTCCTCAGCTTGGCTTCATATCTAGGGAGAGTCCTTCTAATTAGTCTTGTGGAAATCACTGGCTGCAGCTCAGAACTGTAGTGACAGCTTAGGAACTTGAGAAATGTGGCCAGCTGCGGTTATCCAGGGTTACTGGCCACAGCAGTGCTGAAGAACGGTACAGAAAGACCTTGGTGTCTGAGAGGACCGGGGAAGATGGCAAGTCCGATGAAGATGCTATCACCGTGTCAACCCCGTGTGGGACTTGCGTGGGCTCTGCTCTCCTCTGGGTGCTGCAGGCACCCTCAGAGCAATGCTCTCCGTTGTCTTCTCCCTGCTCTCCCGGAACACGAACACCTAGTGTGCTTGCTGTCCATAGAAAGTGCTCAGGGACTGCCACAAGCTTCAGAGTAACCTGTGACTGTCACCTCGTTGTCCTGTCACAGCCCCTTCCAGGTAGCATTCCTAGTGAGCATCCTTGGTGCAGCCACTACATGCCCATCCCTCTGCCCTGCCGACTCTGTGGCGGCCTGATGAGTGTTCTCCGCGGGACTGTCCATTCACTCCTCTTCCTCCCAATGGTGTCTGGGGACTTTTAGTTTATTTTTCTTGATAATACGTACAGGACAAAGTTTGCTGTGTTAACTTCTTTTGCGAGTGTGGCACTCTGTGAATTTGCGCCAGTTCATCTGATCTGCAGAACTTTCCTCGTCCCCAAACTGAAACCCCATGCAGTTAAATAAGAAGTCCCTTCCTGTGGAGCTTTTGAGTGTGACGTTCAGGTGATGTTTCTCCTGGTAGAACTGTGAACTATGCAGTGGTTCCCTTATTTACCACTAGGAAGGTACCGTTAGGGATACACCGTTGGCCCTGATATAGTGGTTCTCAGCTGTATCCTGCTGGTGAGACAGTTTCTTCACTGGAAATCACAGCCTCCTGGATTCCTCCCCATCAGGCTGATCTGTGTTTGAGAGCAGGTGGGCTGATGATCGGCTCTAGTAATCCACCACCGAGAAACCCAGGAGATGACTAAGTCCTGTGTGGCTGTGGGTAGTCACAGTGAGTTCTCATTGTGCCAAGCTCCAGGAGAAAACACACTGTCTCAGAGACGGGCTATTTAAAATCTTGATAGCTACAGATGAAAACAACATGTTCTCCCCCCTTGGAAGTACAGCATCTGCTGATCCTTCTATTTGGATGTGCCTCCAGGACAGAGTTGGCGTCAAGCCAACCTAAATTTAGATTCTTGCCCTTTCGTTCATGGGCTGTGACCTCGAGACTCTGTTTCCCTCATCGAAAGCGTGGGACTCCTGGATCCCACTCGAGCTGTTGAGGAGATTGCAGGAGGTCGTGTTAGCATGGTACCTTAGGCAGCATTGGCTCAAATGGGGAGGTGACGGTTGTGTTGCTGCTATCGATGATTTTGTTGCGCAGGTCTCCAGGTGGTCCTGAACTCCATCATCAAGGCCATGGTGCCTCTGCTGCACATTGCCCTCCTTGTGCTCTTCGTCATCATCATTTATGCCATCATCGGCCTGGAACTCTTCATGGGGAAGATGCACAAGACTTGCTACAACCAGGAAGGCATAACAGGTAAGAGGCGGGCTCGCTCTGGGAAGCGGGTACCCGGGAGGAGGTTGCTCTCTCTCCTTATAGCTGCTTCCCTTGGAGCAAATGGCTGCAGCCGCCTGTGCCACTGAGCTGGATGAGGCATCCAGTGTCCCATACGATGAAAGGCCGGGGTTGGCATTCTTCCCTCTCATTTCTAATCTCTGCTTTCACTACTGCAGATCTCTGTTCAAACAGCAGGTGTAAGCTTTGACCAGCACTGCGATATGCCGAGAAAAGGATCAACCCAATTGGAGAAGCAGTTAAAGATTAAGCACCCACTTTTCGCTGGTTTCTCACTCTTGAGGCAGATTCTGAGCATGTGAGCTTCACTGTGAATTGATGGGCATGAATATCCAGCAGTACACCAATGTGGTTCAGCATCCAAGCCCTTCGGGGAGTCTTCGCCACCAATTCCCATCACCACCCATCTCTCTACCCTCCTAGAGCTGGCCCTGGCTCCTCTGCAGCTACTATTTTTTCCCCATTTAAAGGCAGAAGCCCCAGGGCCCCTCCCTATCCCAGACTGGGTGAAGAGGCTGCCAGACTAGGGGAAGAGGCTGCCATTGAACACCCCGTTGCCACCAGTGAAATCTGTATTCCCCATGGAAAAGGTTCTGCTCCGTATCACAACCATCAATCCTGCCTTTCTGAGCCTCCCCTCTTTGTGTTCCTTCCATAAATCATCGGATTAACAGGCAGTGCTGGCTCATTAGGCACCGTGTTAAGTGGCACCAGAGTGTTGGCTTGCTGGATACGCTATAGACTGCTCTCTAAAGTAACTAACGTCTTAACCTGGTCTTCAGCAGAATTGAATAGGAGGCAAGGGAGATGGCTCAGTGGTGAAGAGCACCGAGTCCTCCAAAAGACCCGGGTTCAATTCCCAGCACCCACATGGTGGCCCACAGCCTTCTATAACTCCCGTTCCTGGGAGGCCATATACCCTCTTCTGCTTCTGAGGGCACCAGGCACACTGATCATACACAGACATACATATAGATACACATGTATGTGTTTACAGCACACCTTTGATTCCAAAGCTATTAGCTGTTACATTATTTCATTTTTCATTTGGACATTATGTAGGAAAAGGGAGAGCACATGTCTGGTGCATGTGCTCTGGTAATGTCAGCGGTGCCCTTCCTCTGTGTCCCGTCCCTCCCACCTACCCCGAGCTGCAAGTTAGGACCGCTGATGGCACCAGTCTGTATGACAGAAATGCGAAGCTCGCACCCAGGAACCGACAATACTACCTAGGATGCAAAGGGTCTTGTGACTAGGTAGACTAGCCAGGTGTCTTCAAGGCTGCTCAGTCATCACGGGGTCACAGCAAGACAAATCACACCTATAAATCTATATTTACAGAATTATCTTATTTTAGTTTAAAAAGAGATTAGATTCTTTGTAAGATAAATTATTCACTCTCAAGAGAAATTCAGAATTATTTGACTTGTAATACTGTGAAATTGGTGACAACTTAAAATGTTAGCTGATATATAATTTTTAATTGGAAGACCAAGTTCCTGCATTCTGCTAAAATTCTGGGACATTACACCTCGCTTGAAGAATACCAGCCAACATAATGATCGGTGTCTTGTTTTAATTCAGATCCTTCCCCTTTCTCAGTTGATCTGTAGCTAACCCCAAACCAGTAACTTACCTAACCGATCTGTAGCTAATTCTGAACTAGTAACCTGTGTTAATGGTGCAGCTTGCATCATGAGAAAATTGATGCAGATACACTATGACATCAGTGGTCCACTGGATCCACACTCACCAGGCTCTCCCAGAGCTTCAGAATCCCAGTGATTCCCCATAAATTTGGCAGTGACTGATGGTAGGACACTCACCAAAGAAACAGGGAGAAATCCTGTCAGAGAGCCAGAGACAGCGACTGGAGCATGCCTTCAGACACTGATGCGGTGCACCACGGAGCCCTGGGGAGCTGCTTAAAACCTTCAGCCATCTCTGTCATCTTAAAAAAAAAATGGTGGCAAAAGTATGTCTTCTCCTGCTGGTGAGGGACCTGCCAGGCTGTGAGCAAAATGCAGCCTTGAATAATTGTTGCAATCATGGGGTTTGTTACCAGGCCTCGGTGGCCTCCAATGACAGGAAAATGATGAGTATCAGAGTCAAAGGAACCCAGACAGCACCCTCTTTCTCCGGCACAGCCGGAAGTTCTGTGGAAAGCCATCTCCAGCACCAAAGACATTCTTTGTCTGCCCTTAGAAAGAAGATCATACTGGGCTTCAACTTTTGAATGGGTCAACTTTAGGTCATCCTGGCCTTGATAGTTCACAGGATCAGGAAATTCATCTGAACCACCACCTGCATCCTTCAACAACACTCGTGACATCATTTTGTGATGGGTTTAACCCCCGTTCAGCCACTTCAGAAGCCAGTTAGCCTCCTGGGTGAAACCCTAATGAGCCAGGATGTCAGGGCAATGAGAGGAATGTCCCTCAGAAAGGTGACATGAGGCTCCAGTAGGAGCCAGAGCCACTATTGGAAAGAGGCCAAAGATTCCTGGCTGCAGCAACATTACTTTCAGAATAAAGCAGGTGGATTTGCCCCCTTCCTTCCTCTTCACACTGCCCACAGCACAGACTCTTGTTTCCCAAAGAAACAAACAAGCAAACAAAGAGCCAGCATCAGTGTTTATAGAACCTTTGGAATGTTTTGTTTGCTTGGCTTTTTGTTTGGTTTATTTTTGCTTTTGTTGTTGTTTTTTAGATTTTTAGATTAAAATAACATACTTTCGGCAATATTTAGATTTTACAAAAGGATTTTAATGAGTCTTTGTTACAATTTTAATGGAATATATGTGTATATTTATATTTCCTTTTAAACTGATATTATTTCACAGACTGAATTTCACATTCTTCTAAATTTTCTAAGCCATGTTTCTTGTGGGGTTCCTGCAAGGAAGCTTTTGAGCCTTCCAAGGAGCTATTGTTCCGCCTTGAGGCTTCTCTTTCTGTGTCTAGTGTCCAATGGTGATGTTCTCAGAAGAGGCTATTTTCTCCCAATCTCTCCAGCAACTGTAAGGCGCCCTCCTGGTTGCTCAGCAGATATGTTGCCATATGCCAATACCTTTTGTTTCTGGTGTCCCATCTGTCCAGAGGATCTGGAGCCAGGGCACTCGGTAGCTCTGCTCGGTACGATAATTACCCCTGAGACTGGCACGGAATTTGTTGGCTAAACCTTGCAATGAAATCACTACCATTCTATTTTGTCCTTCAAGTTGAGACATAAAAAATGTAATTGCTGTTGTCTTGGTGGTTTTTCCTTGGGACACGGCCAAAAGCTCCCTCAGGATTCCATTCTCGCTGAAGTTGAGTCCGTTTCTAAAACCTCCTTTATTTTACCAAAGACTTAATTTGGTCTTTCCACACTGACGACTCTCTTCAATTCTGTTGTGAAATGTATAGCCCACATGGTTTTATTTCTCCTGTTTTTCTATCCAGGACCTCATGACAGACTCTGCAGCTCGTCCTATGGTTAAGCTTACCTCCCTCACCCCAGCGCGTATGTCACTAGGACCTGCTGATCTGTGTGTTCACATTTTTCAAGTGTTCCTTTTTATAGATACCTATTTTTACTGGATCATCACTGCTTCTTAATTGTTCTGTGATTTTTTTTATTATTCAGGGAAGACTTAAAATAGCACAGTAGCCCTTGCGCCTGTGGATGATCGTCCCAAGGCCCATTCCGTTCCTCCCTCTAGCTGTGAGATCTCTGCCCCTCGGTGCCATTTTCTTCTAACATATATTTGTAAATTCAGCAGATCTGTTTTCCTCCCCGTGAACACTCAGAGCTGGCTTGGGCAGTACCCTGCCCCCGTCCTTTCCCTGTTTCTCCTGTTTTAGGAACTGAAAATCCAGGGTAGACCATCAGCCTAGGAGCCACATTATGAATAGGCAGCCGGCATCTTTATGCAACAAATAAACACAAGCAAAATGGAAGTTTCCCTTTCTCTTTCCACTGCCTCTTTGTCCCCGCTGACACTAGGAAGCTGGTTCCAGAATAAGAATGAAATTAATGATCTATTTGGTTCTTGGTTTCCCCATTTTTCAGCTCTCGTTTTTTAGGTGCTTGGCTTTGCTATTTTTAACGTATTATTTAGGTTTGAAAAATAACTTTCATGTTTCTGCTTCCAACAGCCCTAAATCCACATCTCTCAAGATTTGACAATCTTAAGGCCATAAAAAGTTGTAACTAGAGGTAATTCAGTTCAGTTTCCTTAATGTGTAGCCTCTGAAAGCCAGACGATGGATAAGGAAACGGTTTGGACACTTGATACCCTCAGACAGCTCAGAGATCAGTAATGTAGACCTCTCCCCCTTGGTCCCGGACTATAGCATGAGGCAGAGAATAAGGCAGGAAGCAGCTTTATTCTGAATGGCCCAAGCCTGGGAGTGTGCCAGATGCCCATCATCTGGAGAACGCATGCGGTGAAACACGCTGCTCAACGATACAGAGGAACGGGCAAGACTGGAATGCAGTGGCGTGGTTCAGCTCAGAAGCCCTGTGCTGCAGAGGGATGCGGGGTACAAACAGCCTCTTCAGGTGTTGTTTTATGTATAGGAAAGCGAGCTGTGAAGATGGAAAACCAATCGGCTTGTTTGGAGTTGGTAGAAACAAGAATGGACTACAAACAAGGCCATGGAGTGATAGGTGCCACTGCTGTCCCCAGGAAGATACTGGCACACCATTTGAACCTCAGCACCCACCTCCATTCTCCTAAGAATCCTCTCACAGTTAAGGGTTAACATTTCTCTGCCCCCCTTTTACATGAGAGTAAACAGTTTCAATTAGAAGCCACAGACACCAACAGCCATCCAGCCCGTCATCTTCCATAAAGAGCCTGTGTCCCATGGGCAAAATAATCACACTGTGATGGTTTGGATCCTTATAAAAGAAGCGACGATTCTGGGTATCTTATTATCCCTAAATGAAGAACCACAGGCAAATTCTGTCTCTGGAGTTGCATTTTCACCATTGTCAGAGGCAATTGTTTGTTCAAGCTCAGGTCTTCTCTTTGTTATTGCCTTTACTTTCTGTCACTGCAAGATGAAACCCTCGGTTTCACAAGCTCCTTCCTAACCTTGTCTTCTGTTTTCCAGAACAGCTCAGCCTTAAAATGGAGGCATCATTTTCACTTTCTGATTGGACACTTGGACATGATACCATGCTATGACAGAACAGACAATACATGTAGTGTCTATGCAGTCAATTGTGGTTAAAATGCAGTGTTCACAACACTTGGGGGAAAGTACTTACCTATGTCATTGTGCCCCTGAAATGAACGTCTGGGCTCATGTGTTTTTAATCCCCACGTGAGGGCACCGAGCGAAATGTGTGCGATCGCTGCTATGGTTACCCATAAGCCTTATCCTGTTATCTTTCTAACTTCTGTTCTCCATTCTCTGCCCATCATTGCCCCTCCTTCCCTTCTCCTTCCATCTCATATTTCCTTGGCGGTGGAGATGTTCCAGCGGAAGAGGACCCTTCCCCTTGTGCTTTGGAGACAGGCCATGGGCGGCAGTGTCAGAACGGGACGGTGTGCAGGCCCGGGTGGGACGGGCCCAAGCATGGCATCACCAACTTCGACAACTTCGCCTTCGCCATGCTGACGGTGTTCCAGTGCATCACCATGGAGGGCTGGACTGATGTGCTGTACTGGGTACGTAGATGGGGCCCCTAGAGGGTGGATATGTGGAAGAAGGCCTGTCTGGACATCTCATCTTCCTACCCTCAGCTTACAGGTGCATGCCTGACCCCACACACGCACCCACAAGCTGAGGGGTGATTGATGAATGTCTTTGATTTGTTCCAGTGCTTTCCTGAGAAACAAAGCATAGCATGTCCACTTTTGTAAGGGTTGCCCCACTACCAGCCTTAGCGAGGGTCATTTCTAGCTGCCGGACATGGTCTGGGCCGCTAGTGCGCGGCTGATGCTATGCCGATGAACTGGGCTACACCTGGCTAAGGACTCTATCCAGCTCCTCTTCCTGCTCTGTAATCCCTTCTGCTTTTAACCTCCACTTGTCTCTTACCTAATAGGGAGCTGCAGGCGGACTTCTCAGAGAAAAGTCAGGTCTGATCTAAAAGGAAACACCATAAAGAAAACTGACATTTTATTGATTTGTATTGCCTTGTGGCGTGCTGCTTGTTTTGATTCTCATGTTAGTTTTAACATATTAAACCTCTCCATCAAAGTCCTTCTCGCTGTCAGCCAGAAACTGCTCAGTGTACAGTGCACATTTAGAAACACACGTTCTGAGTGCCAACCCATCCTGAGTATATCTCCTTTATCTTTAAAAATGCCCCTCATAAGGCCTAGCTAGCCATGCCTGCTTTGCCCCCCCCCCCTTTGAGTCCTTGGAGAGCCCGTAAATACACATGCCATATTTGAGCTGTCTTCATTCTGGCAGAATGGAGTCCATTATTTGTTTAGAAAAAAATACAGAAAATATCTTTGTGGTGCTTTCCACTTCAGCATGAGAGATGATTTGCCAGAATCCAGTGTTGCTTTTCGGAATTTGGGTGAATACAGTGTGTTGCCAGTCTTGAAAATAACACCCTTCTCAAGTTTCTCAGATAGTCAAATCCATGTAGCCCTGGTGAAAACATCTAAGCGGCTGCATCCTCCTGTCTGCAAACTAGAGCAAGGAGAGGGTGGGGGAAGCAAAAGAATATCCCGTGTTCGCTAGCCAGAAAGACAAGCAAGGCCAAGAGAAGTGCTGACTTCTCCCAGAATCCGAGGCAGTCTTGTAGCTGCGCGGAAATGTAGCTTCCCACTGCTTCCACGTGCACCGTCTCCTGTAAACCCCAAGCCCTGCTCTTCCCAGCCTCCACATCACTGTTAGCATGCCAGAGCCCAGAGTTGCTGTGAAGTGTATACCTCTCTTGAAGTGACTACTTACAGCTTGCCTGCACCGTGTTCCCACCAAACGAGTGTCCTTGTGAGCCAGGGTGCTCTAGGCACTGAGGATTTGGTAATGAAAAAGATCCAATTCATCCAAAGAAGCTCAGTCTATAGAATATTGAGAATATTGAGTACCGCAGAAACCTGTGCTGGGGCGGGGCTGTTCTGACATGCTGTCGGCAGACAACACTGGTTGTCATCTGCATCTACCTCAAACTAAAATGAAACACTGGGAGACATTTTCAGCCTTGGCCTCAATAAGAACCTGGTTTGTTTTTTTTTATAACTTGAAAGACAATGAAATGGAGGTTGGGTTCTCTATAGTTAGGCAAATTCTTCCACTTCGTAGAGCAGGTCAGATTCCCAAGTGGCCCTAACTCTCCCCTCTGTTTTTCACAAAGGACCTTTTATTTCCTGTCTGGATGAGCCATGGACAGAAAGGTCTCTTTGCAGATTTCCACCTGTGGGCCACAGACCCTATAACTGTATGGTCCTGGGCTCCAGCATCTTATCATGGGAGTCTCAGCCTGTGCCATCAGCCGCTGTCAGAAAGCCGGCTGGTGCATCAGATTGGGGACAGGTGCAGGCAGGGGGCATAAATATAGTTTACTTTGCTGATGGCCCTGGTGTGCTTTTCTGCTAGTCACTGATACCCTACCAGCCAGATGCGACCCTAAGATGCTGTCGTAGTGATAGCCAGAGTGGGGCCTGAAGACGCACACAGCAGTAAGTACCAATTTCCAGCAGCTGTGTTGTCTTTTCTCCCCCCCCGGGGGTGTGATGGAGCTCAGGCCGAGGGCAGGAAACCTGTCAGAGGTGAGAGAGCACCAGGGTCTGGGGATGACTCTCATTCTGACATTCCCGGCACCTTTCCAAAACAATCAGGTTATGACTATGTCCACGTGTGCACATGAGAGTTGCGTGTGCCCGTGAGCACGCACACATATGTTGAGACTGTGTTCCCTGGTGGGTATTCATGATAGAGGCTCCTCCTCGCTCAGCGCTCCTGCTCTCAGACAATTCCTCTAATGACTTTGACCTTTCTATGGCCGTTTCGTTTTCTATTCTCTTTCTCTCTCCTCCCTTCTTCCCCTTAGGCAGTTCTCCTCCTCAGCTCTAGGTTTGTATCACTAACCCGGAGACTCAAATCTCAGCATCAAATGTAGTGCTTCCTAAATATAAAAGTCCTCAGAGCTGCCCCCACTAGTCCCCATTAGTGTCCCAAGAGGAAGTTGTCCATACTGTGATGATGCACCTTTGAGTTTGAAGCCCTTAGAAATAGGACCAGCTGAATCTCCATAGTGCTCCTAGGAGACTGCTGGGTTAGAACCAAACCAGAGATAGTTCCCAGGGAATGTGGGGTGTGAGTCTTCTGCTCAGGACACATTTCCCTTCAAGCGTAAAGGACAAGTCCAGAGAGCCCTGAAAGGGTCAGTGAAGACCCCCTTGTGTAGCAATGAATGGAACCCCCAGAGCTGGATTCATTTTAAACACCCAGTCAGCTCAAGAGACATTTCTAGAGGGAAAGAAAGTAGATCAAAACTCAAGATCCCATATAGTTTTCTTAGGAAATAGCTTTTTAAACCAAAGTTTCTCCATCTACTCCCAGGATGCCCAAGTTTTTTTTATTTTTTTTAAAGAACCAAAAGAAGGAAGAGTCTAGAGTCAAGCACCATTTCCATTGGTCCTCTTGTCTTTTTTCAAATGTGAGTTTGTTTTTTTTTTTTAACCTTTGAACCAAATAGTTGCTCAACTGAGAGAATCTGCTACCCAACCAGTATGCTGGGGATTATAAACACAGTATCCAAGAGAGTTAGCATCTCCCAAAGCCCCTGTCGACTTGCTCACTTAGTCATCCATCCATCCATCCATCCATCCATCCATCCATCCATCCATCCATTTCACTCAGTTCACCAGTGTTAGACGAATTCTTACAGATCAATAATTCAATTTAACACATATTTATTAAGCATTCCTTATGTTCCCAGAAGCAGGGACAGAGAAGAGTAAGACCTGCCTTCCAGGAGTTCAGAATATAAGGCATGCAGGATTCAGAAGGAAGACTCCCTGATAGAATGGCAAGGCTGTGAAGGAGGTAGACCACTCTGAGGGTCCTGAGGCTGGACAAGGAACCAGAGAGCGGATGCCCATACTTTGGGAAAACATCATTGGTAGCTTTGTAGCTTTGGATACTGGACTAAAGTGTGCTTTAGTGTCTTAGCAAGCCCAGGAAACCACTGTGGCACCCAGAGTATCCTTGCTCATAGTGTCTGGTGGCTGTGGGATGTAGATTTAGGCATCATCGAGGACCATACACTGCTGGCAGCCCTTCCATCTGTAAGGCAGTGGTTCCCAACATGATGCTCAGACTAGGATATCACTCTTCTCTGCTCATACACTCCCCACAAGATCAGGACACCAGTCCATTGCTTTCAGAAATTGTTTGAACACATGCAGATGGTTTGCTGTCTAACCTGGTGTTGGGATCTGTTGTTGTTTTTTTTTCCTACCTGGATGAGGCTCTTAACTGTTTCGGCTGCCTGGGGAGTTTTCCTCAAAGAATAAGTCAGTGCCAGGGCTGGGGCAGTATTCAGCTTGCTCCTTACTCTGTGACCTGTCCAATGGACACTCATGTTCCAGGCAGCATAGGTCATCAAGTGCAGCCACGCACTGAGCTATTGTCTTGAAGACATGCACGGACACCAGAAACACGGAGTGGAAAGCACTGTGGCTTTTATGACTGGCACGTCCTCTTGGACGGAAAATGACCTCTCTTGGTACTTGTGGAAACCATCTAGTGTTTAGATCCAGAGGGCTTGTCCAGAGGAGGAGGAGGTACACATGATGTGGAAATTAACTTGGATCAGAGAGGCCTTGGGAAGTTCACGGTGGAGGTATTGTCTACCCTTACCCCCCCCCATCCCCAAGGAAGAGATAGTGGATAGTTTAAAGGTAGAAGGCAGAGGTCCTGTCACCCAGTTAGATGCTAGGGTCAGAAAAGTCTTTGGTATTTTCCTTGTAGTATTCCCTTTGTTGGGTCTGGCTCGAATAAGAAAGCTCTGTCTCAGGTCTGGGGGGTCCTGAAAACTGCCTGACTTTGGGCTCGAAGAGCTAGGCTATCTCACCTCCTTTAGGAAAGCTACAGAGCCCCCGCTGTAACAGCCCCAAGACCTGCGCTGTGTGCCTCTCCGGATAACGGTGACAGCAAGCTGGGTCCCTTTTTGGTGTGAGTACATCTGCTCCCAGATTGGAGACAATGACCGTGCCATTCCAGTGTCACCCCACTTAAGAGACGGCCACTAGTGTGTGCTCTCCAGCCAGTCAGCCTGACAGTATGTGACCTGGGATAGAGAGGGCAGCTGGGGGGTGCTTTCCACTGCAGTTCCTGATGAAGCTAAGCTACCTTGTCATGTGTGACCCTAAGGCTAATCAAGAACCCAAGGGAACTTCTAAGGCGAAAAGGGCCTGGAGGGCTGTTTTGGGGGAAAAATCCAGAAGTCGGGCTAGTGGCCTCCTCCAGCTTCCTTAGAGCAGGTTGGCAACACTGAACCTGGGTATGGGCTCCAGTGGGGGTGGCACACTGCAGGACGGTGCCCGAGCGCTGTGTCTGCTTGCCTGTTTTCGGGTGAGGATCTCTCATTCTCAGTAGCTTTTTCTGCTCGCCCACCTCTCACTAAACATGGCAGAAGCACTTAGAGGCAAAGGGACAGCCACTTCTGACCTGTATAAATGCAAAGTAATGGGAGGGAAAAAACACACAAAAAATGCTCATTGCCCCAGACCCAGGTTACCCTAGAACCCCTCTCTTGGCAGGTGCCTAACACCCCAGCTGAGGTTGCTCTCCACACAGTTCCTTTACTGCAGCCTCAAGTCCAGTGCACCCTCTTCTTGCACATCCCATAGCAAGCACTTGGTGAATGCAGACACCGGACTCCTGCGCAGGTCCCATGTTACAGGGGCGTGTGCAGGCCCTGGCTGGGTACATGGCTCCCTTGCTTGCCCTTCTCTCCCTGGTACTGTTTCGTCTCTCCTGCTTGTGTTGACTGCTTTGCTTTCCTCTTCCCAGCATGAAGACATACTTCTAGTGCCCCGTTCTGGTTTCCTTTGCACTCCTAGCTCAGCAGATTATGACTGGTCAAGGAAGGGCCCTGGGAACAGCATCCATCTAAAGATGACTGCCCCGCCTCTGCTAGCCACCACTGCCCCTTACCTGGATACTTCACTCTGACAATGACCAAGTCCTGGGGCGGGGGAGGGGATACCTATTGTTATCACAGGGTCATTTGGACCCCGGACTTCCTTCCTGCTACACCTCTCCCTCCGCTGTCAGTGATGCCACCATGCAAAGTCCACGCAGCCCTGCCTGACCTGGCCCCATCCAGCTGTCTTCCCTACTTCCTGCCTTCCACTTCTTATTTCCCCTACAATTGTATCTCCCACCCTTTGCTTATCATTGCTTTTTATGCCTATGCTCCCTGCAGTTAAAGACTTCGTATTTACAGTATAAAACCTAGCAGGTCTTATGTTCATGAATCCCGCTCAAACATTCCCTGAGTACCTATCAAACACAAAGCCCTACTCCTGACACTTGGGATTCTCCAGTGACTTAAACCAAGGCCACCTGTGCTCATGAAACCTACACTCTAGCTAGACAACGAATACCCAGTGTGACACGTAAGGAGCCCACACAGCCGTAAAGTGATAAATGCTGTGGAAAAACTAGAGCAAGGCGTGTGGGAACAGGGATGCTCAACAGATTGTTAAATTGAATTTCACTGCGACGTGGACGTGTGTGGGAACTCTTCCTCACTGACTCAGCTCAAGCCAGTGGGCCACAGGCACTTTTTTTTTTTTTACACAATATCTCTCGCCATAAAACAGCAAGCTGTTTGGAGCAGGCAGGTCTGAGTTCCTCTCCATCTTTAGTCCTATCACACCGAGAACAGTGCATCTATAACTCAATTCAGGCACCATGGTAGAAATCAAATTGAGGCAGCAGTTATCAGATTTTCCTATTCTTTAGGAAGATCACTTGGGATAACCATGACTGCAGTCATAATGCAGATATACTAACTGTACTGAGCTCCTAGGCCACGCGACAAGACCCATAAATCTACTGTCGTTGAGCCCAGTGTATTGGAGATACACAATTATGTAGTGTCGTAGGGCCCAGGTAGTGGAGATACACAATTATGTAGTGTCGTAGGACCCCGTGTAGTGGAGATACACAATTATGTAGTGTCGTAGGGCCCCGTGTAGTGGAGATACACAATTATGTAGTGTCGTAGGACCCCGTGTAGAGGAGATACACAATTATGTAGTGTCGTAGGACCCCGTGTAGTGGAGATACACAATTATGTAGTGTCGTAGGACCCCGTGTAGTGGAGATACACAATTATGTAGTGTCGTAGGACCCCGTGTAGAGGAGATACACAATTATGTAGTGTCGTAGGACCCCGTGTAGTGGAGATACACAATTATGTAGTGTCGTAGGACCCCGTGTAGAGGAGATACACAATTATGTAGTGTCGTAGGGCCCAGGGTAGTGGAGATACACAATTATGTAGTGTCGTAGGACCCCGTGTAGAGGAGATACACAATTATGTAGTGTCGTAGGACCCCGTGTAGAGGAGATACACAATTATGTAGTGTCGTAGGACCCCGTGTAGTGGAGATACACAATTATGTAGTGTCGTAGGACCCCGTGTAGTGGAGATACACAATTATGTAGTGTCGTAGGGCCCAGTGTAGAGGAGATACACAATTATGTAGTGTCGTAGGACCCCGTGTAGAGGAGATACACAATTATGTAGTGTCGTAGGACCCCGTGTAGTGGAGATACACAATTATGTAGTGTCGTAGGACCCCGTGTAGAGGAGATACACAATTATGTAGTGTCGTAGGACCCCGTGTAGAGGAGATACACAATTATGTAGTGTCGTAGGACCCCGTGTAGAGGAGATACACAATTATGTAGTGTCGTAGGACCCCGTGTAGAGGAGATACACAATTATGTAGTGTCGTAGGACCCCGTGTAGTGGAGATACACAATTATGTAGTGTCGTAGGGCCCAGGGTAGTGGAGATACACAATTATGTAGTGTCGTAGGACCCCGTGTAGTGGAGATACACAATTATGTAGTGTCGTAAGGCCCCGTGTAGAGGAGATACACAATTATGTAGTGTCGTAGGACCCCTTGTAGAGGAGATACACAATTATGTAGTGTCGTAGGGCCCAGGGTAGTGGAGATACACAATTATGTAGTGTCGTAGGGCCCAGTGTAGAGGAGATACACAATTATGTAGTGTCGTAGGACCCAGTGTAGTGGAGATACACAATTATGTAGTGTCGTAGGGCCCAGTGTAGAGGAGATACACAATTATGTAGTGTCGTAGGACCCCGTGTAGTGGAGATACACAATTATGTAGTGTCGTAGGACCCAGTGTAGAGGAGATACACAATTATGTAGTGTCGTAGGGCCCAGTGTAGAGGAGATACACAATTATGTAGTGTCGTAGGACCCAGTGTAGAGGAGATACACAGTATGTCCTTCCATATGCAATCGGTAGCATGAAAACAATGGTATGGGTGAGGGGCCCACAAGCTCCGTCGTGTAGCCCACATCCAGTTAACCTGTAGTGCTTGGAAGAGCGGGCTGCCACCTCCAGAGCTCCAGGGAGATGGAGTGTGAGCACTTCTGAATGAGCACCTAATGGTGCTGGTACTGAAGGCCACCCTTCGAAAGCTGCTGATGGTAGTCAGTCGGGAATCTGGTACCTTAGAGTCTAGAGTTTATAAGCTGGGTTCACAAAAGACAACCTTGGGGCTCATTTTCAGTAAACCGGAAGTAACGCGTGTTTAATGCTTGGAAAACATCGGAAGAAATAGATTTGAGGATCTGAAGCAGACTATATGTCCTTTTTGATAGACACACTGTGACTTGTATTCGCGCTCCCTTCTGCCAGAAGTTTAGGGGGCATCTGACAACCACCTCTAGGAGCTGGAGGGAGAGGGTGGAAGTCAGTGGACAGGGAGGTCTGAAGAGGTTTCTCACAGCAACCCCCCCCCCCCCATAGCCCAAAGGAGCCGGTTCTGTCTCCCATTGCCTCTGATTCCTGGCGGCATTTGTGACTTGCCATGAAATGACTCCATCAGCCCATCAGTTGCAGCCTAGGTACCTCTTCCAACTAGGCTGTGGTGTCAGGGGCAAGGCCCCTTCTCCAACACATAAGCCAGGGAGGGTACTGTTTGTGAAGCACCAAGGTCGCGCCCTCTGGGCTCCAGGAAAGACGATCACTTTCTTGTGTGATGTAAGCTTCAGTCTCCAGCCTGGTCAGTAAAGCTGGCCCTTTTCACAGCCATCTTTAGGGTACATCTTAAGATTTAATGGCCACAGAAGCCCAAATAAGCAAAGCCCATTCTAAAATGAAAAACAAATGTTTTGTGAGGTGACCCACCTTCAGGAAGAAAAAGCACTGGGGAACAATTTCTTTTCCAGAAGATAAACAGTAGGAAAAGTCAAGCAAGATCCCTCTACCTCTGGGACCTTGCACAGGTCCTTACAGCTCAGGCAAGATCCCCGCCAGACCCCACACAGGTCCTTACAGCTCAGGCAAGATCCTCCCACCCCCAACCCCCTCCAAGACCCTGCAGGTCCTTATAGCTCAGGTCAAAGTTGTAGGGAAAGAATTTGAGTAGGGATGAAACCAAATATAATGGCAGATCCTGACCCTCTTACAGAAAGCCAGGGTCTTCCCTCTGCTTCCTGTGGGTCTGCTCACACTCCCTGCCTGTCTGTCTCGCCCTGTCCTTTGCTTGCTCTGTCCTAACTCTCCTTCATCTTTCCAGATGCAAGACGCTATGGGCTATGAGTTGCCCTGGGTGTATTTTGTCAGTCTGGTCATCTTTGGATCCTTTTTCGTTCTAAATCTGGTTCTCGGTGTTCTGAGCGGGTAAGCTGACCATTTCTGTGTCCTCTGTACAAGGCAGCCGAGCAAGGTCCCAGGTTCCACTGCGTTCAATGCAGAATCCTCAGAGACAGGACCCTAACAGGCCCAGGAAAACAAAATTCTCCATGCAAGCACAGATTCTGACCATTGGCTGCACAGGCAGTTTGGCCTCTGAGTTGCACATTGAGGATCCCGGGTCCCACGCTGCTCAGATCAGCGCTGGGGAGCCGGTGGCTGGCGCTTGGCCGTGCTCGGTTGCTGTGTGTGCCTGACTAACTATCATTCCATTCTTCCAGGTCAATGATGCCGTAGGAAGGGACTGGCCCTGGATCTATTTTGTTACACTAATCATCATAGGGTCATTTTTTGTACTTAACTTGGTTCTCGGTGTTCTTAGCGGGTAAGCAGGACCAAGGAAATGGTCTTGATTTTTCCATTCATTTTTATTCATTCTTTCTGCTATTCCTGGCACTCTTCTGTTTCTGGCTCTGATGAACCTGGGAGAAAGGGTCACTCAGGAGCCTTGAAGTGAAGGTCTCTGGCCTGACTGTGAAGAGGGTCAGATGCACAGGAGTTAACCCATTGGTATGGGTGGTGGGTCCTGGCGAAGAGACTCCCAGTCCCACCCCTATCCCAACATACACACCAACATCCCCAGCCCCAGTAGCTGCTCAGACAGTCAGCTGCTTCCCTTGTGTCCTGCTCACTCAAACGGAGGAGAAGCACAAACCCTTGAGAGGGGAGGACTTCACAGCAGGAATCTGTAAGAAGGTTCTCAAACACACACAACACTCACAGTGCCCTTGAAAATAAACACGGGCCTGATATCCTGAGCCAGTTATTATATGCAGGCAAACAATACAGACTTGAAATCACTTTTATTGAGTGAACAGGCCAGAGAAAGAAGTTTGGGTTTTGGCCCAGCATTGTCAAAAACAAGACCAGCCAAAACTCTGTGACTGTGTGTGTGTGTGTGTGTGTGTGTGTGTGTGTGTGTGTGTGTGTGTGATATTACATATATATGCAAACAAATACTAATTCTCATTTCAAGGCCAAGCAGCCCATCACTAATCTTTACCTTTCTGAATGCAAAGGAAATGGAACTGTGTAAAGCCACAGGTTGTTATGAGGTTATAAATGAGGCATAATTTTTCTTTAAATTATTAATTTAGCTAGATGGCCACACATAAACCTACCTGTTTTCAGCCCTTGCTAAGATGCAATTAGAAGTGAAAAAAAATGGCTCATGGCAGGGGTATCAAGTGACCCCAAGCATGGCCACCTTCTCATCATGGAGACCTGGGGTGTTTCCTCAGCCACCTATTTTTCACTAGCTGATGTCAGCCATGCCAAGACCTGACACCTAAATGCTCCTGGTGACCCTCTGGCCCTCTAATAGGGGACCTTCCTACTGATTTTGTAGTAGGGGGAGGCAGCGGGCGATCTATTTCTGCTCTGCTTGGACAGGCCAGCTGCTTTCATAGTCTTCTCGGGCACCTAGGGACTTCCTGTCTTTGCAGACTGGGCAGTGAGTGCTCTGTCTCCCGCCATGGCCAGGGCATGGGGTTCATTCTAGAATGGAGTGAGGAACCTATTCCTTCCTTACCCTCCCATGGCCCTGGATGGCATCTTGCCTTCTGCTGAGGTGAGACCACATAGGAGAGCAAGATGAGAGGGAGATGGAGTGGTATACGAGCTCCTAGTTAGCTGCCTGGAGGGGGCAGGGGGGCTCGTTTTTCTCTTCCAACACAAGAAAATGGCCTGTTGTTTATACGTGAATCTCACAGACAGCATTGGAAAAAAATCAAACTCATTATCCCCTTTGAAGACAGAAACTTGGCTAGTGTAGCTCTGTATTTGCTGGATGTATAATATCTGCAACTTCGTATTTTTAAACCTTCATTTCCCATGTCAAAAAAAAATGAAGATAACATCAACTCTTAGGTGGTTATCACTGGAGAATGAACAGGGATGGCCGTGTAGAATATTTAGCACGAGGACTAGTTTGTGGTCAGTGGTGGTGCTGAAACTGCAGTGGTTGCTTTGACTTCTATTTTAAAATGAGTATCACAAGCCAAGAGATGCCACTTTCCTGGCAGTCAGGAGACCTGGGCCTGGAGTCTTCGTTTGGCCCCTATTTTCTTATGCCTGCATTGAATGAGCCTAGTTTTAGCATAGTTCAGAGCTCTACGCCAAAAAAAAAAAAATCATTTTCCTCCCTCAGATGTTAGGAACCAAATCTCAGCATGTAAAACTCCTCCAGGAATCCAATATGGAGAATGAGGTCTAGATTCCAAAGGCCCCTTCTTCAGCTCACAGCCATTGCCACCCCCATCCCCAAAGGAATAACCAACCTGCTGGTGTCAAAGGAGCTGCTACTGCCGCTGAAGGCCTGGTTGCTTTGAAATTACAACTTGGTCTCATTTAGGTCAAATGGGATAGATGTGCAGAACCCACAATTCTGATGCTTACTTGTTTTCAGAACATTTGATTGACATGGGACAGGAATACAGAGGCTCTTTAACCTTTGTGTCTGTGATCCAGAGTTCAATTGGTCTGTTCTGGAACCTTCTGGTACCCGGCCATTCTCAAAGTTCCAGCGTGCTTCTGGCAGCTCCAGAAGCATTCATGGACTCTTTTCCCAGCCAGGCAGGTGTCTATAAGCTATGGGCTACCCCTTCTGGATCTTTGTCAAGAGCTGGTTTCTCCAAATGTGTTGCCTCTAACCTGTACAGTGACAAACCTGGGAACAACCTCCTGTTGGTTGACCACACTGACGAGGGTTTGAAGTTGGCATCTTGATTAATCCAGACAACAGTGTAATAATTAACAACAAATATGCAGAGGAACACCCGCTCATTCAACAATTAGACTTTAATTAAATCAACCTTCCAGAATAGTCACAGTCTTAGAGCCCATGGACTGCACCATTCCAAGGACAGCACGAACAGTCTCCCCCACACTGCGCCAAGGTCTGTGCTCTGAACATCTCATATATTAAGTTACTGAGTAACCTTGACAACTCCTCGACCTGGATGCTCTTCGTGTTTCCATTTCACAAAAGAAATGAATGAGGTTTAGATAAGGAAGCCACATCCCTTCTAATAATGGGGAAAATTCGAGGACAAAGTGTTAGGCCAGAACGTTGTCGGTCCATAGTCTCTTCCTTTATCGTCCATGCTACTCCTGCCCTCCCCAGCCACAGGAGGAAGTAGGGTGCTAAAGGCCAGACACTAAAAAGGTAAACAGGTGAAGGAGATCATAGCAGAAACAGTCTACAGGCTTCTGCACACAGCCAGGGGACAGAAAAGGCCCAAGCTGAAAAATGCTACCTGGCTGGCCCAGATTGGAAGCTCTGTAGAACTTGATGGGCTCTGAGAGCCGAGGCAATTGTGACCGAAGGGTTGGGGTGTGAATCCTCTATCCGTCATTAGTAATCCTCTTTCACAGCCCAGTGAAGTAACTCACCTCATAAACTGTGTCCTTTAGCCGGTAAGGAAAGGCTAAAGTGTGCCCTGTGTGTTCCGCTCAGGATAAGGTTGGCATTCCAGATGGTTTTCATTATAAAGGTAGAAATCCCAAGATTTTGGTTACGTGAGGACTCTGAATCCTTTAGATGCAACCCTCACATATCCAGAAAGGCATCTTTCTAATGAGGCCACATAGTGTGAAGAGAACATTCGTCTCTTGGACTCATTTCAGAAATCTCCCGGGTTATGTAGTGACCCTCATATCCGCCCTATGCAAGGCACAGGACTGGCGTCAGGACAGGTAATGACTGGATTAGAAACGCGCTCTCTTCCAGACATTGCAGCCCCCAGCCTATTAGAACACAAACAACAGTGGCAGTCAGGCTTTGGAAACTGCACTTGAAGCTGTGGGGAGGGGAGTGGAAGCCTGTTCTCTGAAATCTGGGCCTTCCGATGTATCTGTACCAAGGATCTCTTACCTGGGTAACTGTCCCCATCCTTTTCCACATCAGGAGACAAGTTTGTCTCTTGCTTGAAAAAGCAGAGTCCCTGATGGGTGGGAGAGTTACAGCCTGAAAGTATTCCCGGAATATGATGCCACTGTCAAGACAGAAGGCCCAAAGCGAGAAGGAGGCCAGCAGCGCTGTGATAGGAGCAAGAGAGGTGGCCACACAAAATTAGGTTCTCGCTGTTCAGTGGTTATGTTCCCTCAGCTCACGGTGGACAATGTACTGGTGAATACTGGATCGCCAATGCAAAGTACAGAGCTAGATTCCTGCTAGTGAGTATCTGGCTACGTTTGGCCACCCGTTAAAACATAGCCCTACATGTGTTTCTGTCCACGACTTAGTAACCTATTCGTCAACATTAGACTCACAGCCATCGGCACTTGAACTCGTGCCTGAATGGGCTCATCTAACACACATTTTCTCTGTAAGACATGTCACAGCCTTCTTGCTCCTCAGAGCTGTGCTTGGGGCCTTTTCAACATTAAAATCTCTGATAAACAGCACAAAAATACACAAACAGAGGCGATATGGCACTAAATAGACTAACCCTAAAGAAATTTGCTTACGTTATGACAACTGAATTAGGAAGAACACCTTACCTTGTCTGACCTCAACTGAATTAGGAAGAGCACCTTACCTTGTCTGACCTCAACAGGAAACATGTGACTTTTTTTTTTTGCTATTACATGCACATCTGCCTACACATGACTGAACATGCCATGAACATTGATTAGGGAGTTGTGAACAAATCTTAGCAAACCCAGAAATAGTCAAGTTGCTGTTATCTATTCAGTATTGATTTTCAAAGGGCCTCGTGGCCCATGTCATTAGCCCCAACCACACACTGTTGTGTGTTTTACCGGACCGAGCACTGACCACCTCTCCTCCCATGTTTTATCGTGGCCATTGCTAGTGACAGATGCATTCCTGCCTTGTCACAAATCCCACAGTAGTAACTGATGGTCTTGCTGGCTCTGGCCCCTAAGCTGGGCACAGCCTGTCAGGCTGAGGTTTCATGTCTTCATCAGCTCAGGCTCCAGAGCAGGCATATGGCCAGCATCCAGGAGAGGAAAGAGACAGGGGCTATCACCAGTGCATCACCATCACGTGCAGCCTGGAGTTCCATGCAGCCACAGTCTGACTGCCCGGATTTTGATAGTGCCTGCCCATGGTACTCTTAAAGCCCCATGATGCCTTGCTGCTCAGGCCACATCTCTCTCCTTCCATCCGTGTGTCCTTCTTTTACAGGAGCAAAGCAGGCAAGTCTTGTGGAAACATGCAGCCACCCTGGTCCCCTTTGGTCCCTATGGCTATTTTTTTAGGTTTCCCGTGGCTCCAGTGGTGGAGACTATGAGCTTCCACTCCGAGGGCAGATGCTGTGAAATAGGACCAAGACCACTTCCTAACTCCAGCTGAATGTGGCGCCTGTTCTTCCAAGGCTTTAAGAGGGATGATGGGCAACTTAAAACCAGAGGTGGAACGCTCTGAAATCATCCAGAACTAAAGGACTCCCTTAGTGATTTTACTCAAACCCACTTTAGGACAAATGGGCAAAGAAAAGCACATGGGCACAGCAGAAATGTTTCAGGAGATGATCCTCTAGGTGCCAGGTTTTTAGTTTATTGTGTCTTTCCATGCGGAGGGGGTAGGCACTCTGAAACTGTTGTCTCTAGAGAGCAAGGTTAAGGTAAAGGAGGTTTCAACATCTGTAAGGCAAGAAGGGGCTGACATCTTTCCATGACCACTCCAAAAGCAAAAGAGAGGTGAGCCAAGCCAAGCCAGATCCTACCGTCACTGTGATCTGTCAATCCAGTGCCTCTTCCCTAGCATACAACTTTCTGGGAAGGAAGTAAAAGTGCCCACTGGTTGGCAGGAAGCCCAAGAGATAGCAAATTCAATCCGATTATAATTGGAGTCAATCAGATTTGAGAAGAAAATTCAATCCGAAGCAGAGCCTTGTGAAGGAGGTAGTTAAGAAGATTCGTTAGCTCGAGAGCCCCCGATTCTCCTAATGAAAACCTTCCCAAGGCTCCTCCAGGGTCTCAACTCTGTTTCACCGCAATGGTGAGAGTGCTAAAGCCCAAGCTCTGAAATACCAGGAATGGAATGTGAACACTAGGCAGGTGGCATGAGGTGACAGAGCCTCCCCTGTATGACACCGGGCTTCACTGAGCCTTTTGTCCCTTGAAGTTGTTGGTGACATGGTTACTTCCAAGGCGCCTTTCCTCTGTGGCACCGAGCTCTGTAGGCTGGGTCTCCTGCCGGTTGTCCTGAATCAGGCTCTTCCAGAGAAGAGAGGTGGGAACCATGGCCCAGGGCTGAGTCAAGACACCAGAGAAGTCACATGCACACCCCTTTGCCCACCCTGCCACCATTTGCAATAGGACAAAACCCAAGCAAACCAAACTCTCCTGCCACCCACGGAAAGAAGGGGCTCATACCTGCCTTGGAGCTGGCTTGTTTGCCGTTGCCTCTGCTCCACGTGAATTCCGAGTTAGAGAAAAGAAGGCCTATGTCAGAGACAACTGAGGAGAGAATGTTCTCTACGGTTCGTTCTTCCAGCAAGTCCCAGGCAAATTACAACATCTCATGATTATTGCTTTAAACTGCAACATTAACTTTGAAACCATCTTTGTTTTACATATTTTTTCTATCCTGGATAGATTGCTTTAACCTAGATGGCAGGCCACAGGGTATTTTCTTGTGTTTGGAATCCTTATGGGTAGCCATGTGGGTTGAACTCCCTCCAGGCATGCTAAGAACAGTAGAGTGAACTGGTGAACTATAGCCATGAAAATAGAGATTGAAGAAGTCAGACCCTCTGGTCCCCTAGACAATGGGGTACTGGTAAATCTTTACCACCCTTCTGTGGGGAAACACCCTGATCAATTACATACACTGGCCAGGTTTTATGGTGTAAATATTCCAAATTTAGCTGTTATCATACTATCAAGGAGACATCGCTGAAGCCAGAGTTGGGGAAAAAAAACACATTATTGCTCTGTGACCCAGTACAAGTAAGTGGGCTCTGTCATCACTGGGTCCTAATAATCTGTGTCATTTGAAGATGCGTTGTCATTTTTATAAAGGTATGACCTAATCCTGGGTGACACGTGTTTTCTAGTTATAGAGAGCGTTAGTGTGACCGTTTGGAAGGGGTCTCCAGGCTTTGGAGAATAGCTGTTACTCAAGGGTAAAACAATCGTGATCTAGAAAGTGAATGAGCATCCCTCATCCCCTTAGATTTTCCTGGCCTGTGTCAAGAGCATGCTCTCAGTGCTCCCCCTCTTGTGGGAGTGAAGACAGAAGTGGGTGCTGGAGATAGCTGTCTGTAGAAAGGGGGTGATTTGCACAGGGTTTGCCACACTGAGAATTAATACCTCCTTGTCTCTTCTTCTCTCCATCTTTCCTCCCGGGTGGCCCTCTGTGCTGCCCTGTGTCCCCACTCCCCTCCCTCTCACACCAGAGAGTTTTCCAAAGAGAGGGAGAAAGCCAAAGCTCGGGGTGATTTCCAGAAGCTTCGAGAAAAGCAGCAGCTAGAAGAAGATCTGAAAGGCTACCTGGATTGGATCACCCAAGCAGAAGACATTGACCCTGAGAATGAGGATGAGGGCATGGATGAAGACAAGCCTCGAAACAGTGAGCAGCTATCTTCTCTTTGAGTGGGGTCTGGGAGTTGGGAAGGGCAGTGAGCCAGAAGAAGGTGTTTCTCACCAACCTTTCTTTCTAGCCCATAGCTGATGTGCTTGGAGGAATAGTCTTTTCAGTGATTGCTGTCATTTGCTACTCATAGGTATTGTCAGAAGGGAAATAACTGCTATTAATGTAGAAATCTCACATTCCATTTAGAAGCTTTGTGTAAGGAGTGTAAAACTTACCTCTCCTGTGGGTTCTGTCCCTTAAGGTGGGTGGGGCAGACATCCTGTCCTTGTTCCTCAGGAACAGTTTCCGCTAGCCAGCTTCTTGGGAAGTTGTGTACCTGGTCAGGATTCCCTCTGCACTGGCAGAGGCCTTCCAGGTTCCCCCCAGATTTCTCTAGAGGAACAGAGTGAGCATCCTCATTGGGTCGGTAAGTTATAGTCAAGGATCCGAGGAAGTGCTCCTGGGAAGGCTGGAGCAAACATGGAGGAATTCCACAGGATCCACTGAGAGTATAAACACCGAGCCAAATCTCTTCCACCGGGTTTTCTCATGGCAGATTGCTGGAGAAACTAGAGCAGGATAAAAATGGGAACAACAGGTGACTGTAAATGTTTAAGATAACAAATCATGGGAAATCAGACTTAAATCTGATTAGCCCAGCCCTTTTCCAAGTGGGATCCCTGCATTAATGGTGGCAGCTGGAAATGCAAACTCTCGGGTTCTTTCCCAAACCCACTGACGAAGGAGCCATGGGATGAGTCAGCCAAAACCTGTGGTGCCTGGTGAGTCTTAGAACCTTTGGGTTAGCTCTAACTACTGTACATTATAATAGATCTTTCCTTTGGACCACCAGCTCCCAAATAATGACACAGAGATGTTTTATTAATTATGAATGCTTGGCTTAGACTAGTTCCCAACCAGCTCTTAAAACTTAATTTAACTTAAATTAACCATTTTATATTCATCTATGTTCTGCCACGTGGCTCATCGCCTCTCCTCAGTACCAATGTCCAACGTCCTCTGTGCCTGGCTGGCGAATTTCCTGCCTCATATTCTTTCCCAGAGTTCATATCTCTGCCCAGAATTCCCACCTATCATCTTCCTGCCTAGCTATTGGCCCTTCAACTCTTTGTTAAGCCAATCAGAAGGTGTCTGAGGCAGGTAAGATAAAATAGAGACACATCTTTCCACAGTGTACAAGAAGGTTATCCTAACAGTGCATGCTTCCTGTGACCTTGATCTTTGTGGATTTAATACCCTGTGTCTTCTCCTGCGCTCAGCATTTCTCTTACATTTTGTATTTGAATAGTTGTGTTTCTGTCCTTTCAAGCAGCATGATTTAGAGACAGACTTTCTTAAACATTGGGCATCTCGAGCCCAAAGCCATGCAGGTGAGGGTAGCAAGACAGAATCTGCCTCTAAGCAGAAGAGGACTCAAGAGGAGATTCTGCACGAGAAAAAAAGGTGGAGGAAGAAGTCAGCCAGAGGTGCAAGCAGACTCTCACTGTCTCACTCCAAAGACTGATGTAATAAACCTATCAACTGCTCCCTTCCCAATAACCCTGCTCAAGGTACAAAGACAAAATTAAAACACAGAAACAACAAGGGACTGGTAACGACGTAATTTAATAACCCAAGGAAGCCTTCATGCTCCACTAAGTAGTTTTGCAGGCTGGAGGATGGGGCCTTTGATAGATGATTACAATGAGCAACGATGCCACTGAGGGTTTTTCTGGAAAAATGCATGGCAGCCTCTGTTACATTGGTGATGGAACCATGGCAATTGATTAGTTTGTGGCACAGAAGTGGAACAGTACAAAGTTCGTTGGCCTGTGAGTCACAGAGGAGCTTACAGAGGGGTTGACGCCTTGGCTCTCTCTCTGCCCTTGCTCAGGATTAATCAAGATACATGTTTTGTTAGGATGTGTCATGTAGAAATGGGTAACACTCACAACTTGCTTCACAGCCAGTTACCATACACAGAGACACATGGTTATGTTGCCTCCTGTTAAATTAAGAGCTTCTCCATCTTGCCCTTTATAGGAGTGAATTCCAAAGAGTGTTCCCGGCATGGAGCAACCTTGTTGTTGGAGCAGCTTACACTAACAGGCTTGTCCAGTAGGGGGTCACTGCTAAGGTTTCCTGAAGCTCAACTTTGATAGGTTATACTTCAGTGTAGGCATATCAAAGAATTCCACAGTAGTCTGGAATGGAGTATAACAAAGGTTTATTTATTTGGGGATAAACTCACGGTAAAGGTAGCAATCCACAGTCCTCTGTGTATGCTGGAAACTAGGAACCGAATCCAGCAGAAAAGATGGTCTGCGAGCTTTTCATCTGCACTTATAGTACCTGAGACCACACCCAAAATGCACTGGTATTGGCTGAAGGGGTTGGCTATTGGCTGAAGGAGTTTCCACAACACTCCAGAGAAATACCTGCCCCCCATACTGCTTCATTATGGCTGGAGAAAGATCTAGAGTATGCTTCTTGTCCCAGGTCAGCCATGTCCTAGGAAAACCAGAGTGAGATTCTAGATTCTACATATATGAAAGATGGAGGGACTGTTCCGGGGGTGGGGGTTGTCAGGGGAACAAAAATCCGAAGAAGCAAAAAATGGAGGGTACACTAGTTACATGTGATAAAAGGGATGTGGGACTCCAGAACAAAGCTGGAGCAATCATAGGATTCCAAATACATGTGGAGTAGATGTAATTTAATGATTGAATTCAAGGAAGACCTTGCAAAGAGTAGACCTTTAGTTCATTTGTGGATGAAGAAATGAACTGGATTCTATGTTTATAGACAGTTTGCTATTTATATATAGTTTATATGAAGAAAGGGCAATTCTGTGGCTTGGAATCTGTAGTCTTCTCTTTAGGACTCCATGGTTTGCTCTTTGAAAGAAATATAAGGGGATAAATGCTTGTGTTTTAATTAGCTTCTGAAATGTCTCAAAGATTACACTGTGGGATTTTTGCCAGTTCTTTTCAGTTCAGAAATAAAATTGTGTGTGTGTGTGTGAGTGAGTGAGAGAGAGAGAGAGAGAGAGAAAGAGAGAGAGAGAGAGAGCAGGAGACTGTGAATGTATGTGTGCATGCACATGCACGAAAGACATGTGTATCCCTGTGCGTAAATATATGCACATACCTTCACATGCATGTGAAGGACAGGGGTAACCTCAGGTATTATTCCTAAGGACCCGTTCATCTTGTTTTCTTAGACAGGGTCTTTCACTGGGACCTGGGGCTGGTTGATTAGGTTGGCTAAAACCTATAGGGATCTGCCCATCTCTACTTCCTCATCCCTAGGGTTACAAGTGCTTGTGGCTCTGCCTGGGTTTTTGCATGGATGCCAGGAATGGAACTCAGGTCCTCATGCTTGGGCAGCAAGCCTTTACCAACTGAGTTGCTACCCCAGCTCACAAAGTGCCACGGACCGGCTCAGGGGAGCCACTCAGACCGTGGGAGTAGCAGGGTCTTGGTAACAGAAAGGCACAAGTTCAGCGAATGACAGACAGACACAACACACAAGAGAGTGGTTGGAATCTGCTGCGATTTTACTGAATTCATGTTTTCATTATATAGTAATCAAACAAAGAACAAATCAGAAGGTCATGTATCATTGGTTGGCACAGTATGAAAGCTTCTTTTAGTCACATCAGCGATATTTAAGAAAAGTATGTTATCAGGAACAGGTGTTAGACATAAAGCATCCTTAGAAGAGGAAATCTTGTCCTTGAGAACGTAAACCTCAGACAAGTGGTTTCATCTTATGAATAGAAAGTTTCTGTCTCATTATTGCTATCATGGCCCTTCTTCTCCCTAACCCTTTATTTCATCTAGTGACCAAATATACCTAATCAGTTCTCTGCACCTGTTGAAATATACTTTTTAGTACCTTCTTATGCAGCAGACATCTTGGGGGTTGGAATCTAGCAAGCCTATCCATAAAGTTCAAAGTATAATAACAGTCTTTGTCCGTCAACATTAACCCATCTATTCCCTTGCTTATCATACATCCCGTGTATGACAAAGGTTCTGCTGTAGTCTTATACATTTCCATACTGTGATTCCATATCCCAGAGCTGTTCCTGAAGAGAATGATCCTTGTCTTGTAGATATAAAGACTATCATTATTATGAAAGAGATTGTGCAAAGCTCATATTCCTCATAGCCAGCTGCTCGAGAAACCCGTCTATGCCTCAGTGGTGGCTAATACTGGGCCGTCTGCCATTGACCTCCAGGAAGCCTAGTCCCATAGGACACATAGCTCCTGTCCGGCATAATGACATATGTCATGTCACACAGACAACACTGGAGTTGGTGTGGCAACAAAGTAGAGCGATGTGTGACTACTTCATCACAGTTCTGGAGACTGTGCCCTGCCAGCATCCCTATCAGCACAGACCATGGGCCACTGGTGCCAGTCACTTGGAGGCAGTGTTCACTGCTTTGTGGGGACAGCTCAGTAACACATCATTGTGCAGTAGCTGGACAAGCCTAAGTGGACCTGTCAGTCAACTTTCCTAAGGGAAAAAAGTGCAGAGTGAGATTTTTTTTCACTTACAAGATGAGAGAAAATTATGTAAACTATATGTAAACAGTTAATTCTCTATAAACACAGACTCCAGTTATTCTTACCATTCAGCCATCCAGGTGTAAATTAGATGTCTACTCTTACAGGCACTGTTGTTGGCACTGGCGATAGAACCATGAGCAAAGCAGTTAAAACTCTCTGCCTTTGGAGAGGTTCTATTCTAATGGGTGAGGGATAGATTAAACTGTCAGAATGGTAAGTCTCAAGAGGTTGTGGTGTTAGATGGTCATGGCACTCAGATTTGAAGGTAAAAAGGAAACACAGATATTTGGAAAGAGATCCTTCAGAGAATGGGAAGGGGGATGTTAACAGGAGCTTGGCTGCTACATTTGAGAGGAAAAGAAGCTCATGCAGTTGGATCTTGGCAGAAGTGGGGCAGAAAGTGGTGGAGAGGATGCCAAGGGAAGCTGGGAGAAGGTTGAGCCATTTGTTGACATGAGGACCTGGATTTGAGCTGGAAGTAAGCCAGAAGCCACTGGAGGTTTTGAGAAGAGCATGATGCGATCTGACATGCATCTAACAGGATCCCTGTGGCCACCATGTGTAGAGTGAAACGGAGGCCACCAGGGTAGGGGCTATCTGAGAGGACACTCCCTGGGAGATGATGGTGTCTTGTCTTGGCAGTAAGTTCAGAATTCAAGATGACATCATTTGCTGACAGATAAAATATGGGACATGAGAGAGAAAAGTCGATGATATTCCAAGTCAGTATAAGAATGGGATTGTCCTTTACTGGCAGAAGGAAAACAGAGCCAAATGGGGCAAGAATATGAAGAAAGGCAACTCAGACCTTTGGGTTTAAATGCCTGTCAAATGTGCAAAAGGAAATGTTAAGTAGGTGACTGACACTAAGTGAGTTCAAGATAAAGCATGGAGAAGGCACCGAGACACACTTGTCCGGGTGACACTGGGCTGTAATCTGGGAGGTCAGCCTCATGGAGAAAGCGCCGAGACACTCTTGTCTGGGTGACACTGGGCTGTAATCTATGAAGTCAGCCTCATGGAGAAAGCGCCGAGACACTCTTATCTGGGTGACACTGGGCTGTAATCTATGAAGTCAGCCTCATGGAGAAGGCACTGAGACACTCTTGTCTGGGTGACACTGGGCTGTAATCTGGGAGGTCAGCCACATGGAGAAGGCACTGAGACACTCTTGTCTGGGTGACACTGGGCTGTAATCTATGAAGTCAGCCTCATGGAGAAGGCACTGAGACACTCTTGTCTGGGTGACACTGGGCTGTAATCTGGGAGGTCAGCCACATGGAGAAGGCACTGAGACACTCTTGTCTGGGTGACACTGGGCTGTAATCTATGAAGTCAGCCACATGGAGAAGGCACTGAGACACTCTTGTCTGGGTGACACTGGGCTGTAATCTATGAAGTCAGCCTCATGGAGAAAGCACTGAGACACACTTGTCTGGGTGACACTGGGCTGTAATCTGGGAGGTCAGCCTCATGGAGAAGGCACTGAGACACTCTTGTCTGGGTGACACTGGGCTGTAATCTGGGAGGTCAGCCACATGGAGAAGGCACTGAGATACTCTTGCCTGGGTGACACTGGGCTGTAATCTATGAAGTCAGCCACATGGAGAAGGCACCGAGACACTCTTGTCTGGGTGACACTGGGCTGTAATCTATGAAGTCAGCCACATGGAGAAGGCACTGAGACACTCTTGTCTGGGTGACACTGGGCTGTAATCTGGGAGGTCAGCCACATGGAGAAGGCACTGAGACACTCTTGTCTGGGTGACACTGGGCTGTAATCTATGAAGTCAGCCACATGGAGAAGGCACTGAGACACTCTTGTCTGGGTGACACTGGGCTGTAATCTATGAAGTCAGCCTCATGGAGAAGGCACCGAGACACTCTTGTCTGGGTGACACTGGGCTGTAATCTGGGAGGTCAGCCACATGGAGAAGGCGCCGAGACACTCTTGTCTGGGTGACACTGGGCTGTAATCTGGGAGGTCAGCCACATGGAGAAGGCGCCGAGACACTCTTGTCTGGGTGACACTGGGCTGTAATCTGGGAGGTCAGCCACATGGAGAAGGCACCGAGACACTCTTGTCTGGGTGACACTGGGCTGTAATCTGGGAGGTCAGCCACATGGAGAAGGCGCTGAGACACACTTGTCTGGGTGACACTGGGCTGTAATCTATGAAGTCAGCCACATGGAGAAGGCACCGAGACACACTTGTCTGGGTGACATTACTAGGTAAGAATAACTAGAGAGGAAGTAAAGCCAAGAACTAAAGCGGAGGTTTGGAAACAGGTTGACTAAAAAAGAGAACCTGCCGAAAAGATTTGCAAAGTGAGACCAGAGAACTAAGAAACCAGAGGAAACGTGGTAGTGCTGCTGAGGACCAGCGGGATGAGGAGACACTGGCAGGAAACACTGACCGAAACCTGGGCCCACTCATTCTCATTCCTCGGTCTCTTGAGTTCCAGTCTGCTTTAGGATGGCATCAAGCATGACCTGGATTAGCTGCCAGAGATCTAAGGACTCGGGCCTTCATGATACCGTACAGGAGGGAGGAAGAGGCTCAATCAGTCCAGTGTATCTGTGGCCCAAACAAGACCATAGCCGGATCCCAGTCTTTAGTCAAGTCCCCATCATAGCCCTGTCGGCACCAGGCCTTGCCACAGCAACTGCTCATAGACAGCCTTGACAAAGAAGGACGCGGTAGATACTCAAGGGCCATCCCAAGACACAAGAAAGGGACATACGTAGCTTCCATGTGAGGAAACAGTCTTGGTCTCCAAGTTCCTTTTCTGTCTGGTAAAGACCAGGACAACAATGAGATCTCGCTGCCCCGTTGGCTGCCTCTAGCCTTCCTCTAGGCTCCAGTGAAGACCCCCTTCCAAGGTATCTACTGAAGACTATTGCTGAGGCTTCCAGCTCATCGTCATTGGTGGAGAGGCCCTGCTCCAATCACATAGTCCATTTTCAGGTCCAGTCTCTATTCTGATGGAAGGCATGCCCAGCAGGTGAAACTATTTGCTGTGCACACCTGGAAACCCATGTTCCATCTCTGGAACCCATATAATGGTTTAAGGAGAAAAAACAGCTCCACAAAGTTGTCCTCTGACCTCTGACACCTACACACACCCCTATACAGACTAATGCAGTTTTTAAAAAGAAAGAAATGGGAATTTCTTCTCTTCAAGATAAAAAATAAATGCATCTGTTAAATGTTTACTCATATTGGAATTTCTCTCTCATATTACTAAGACAACTTAAGTATGGACCCAGCCTTCTGAAACTTACTGTAAGATACATGTTTATTTGGATGAGCAGATAAAGATGAACACACAGTAGAACCAAACATGGAGTTTCTACCCAGATAAGGAAGATTAAATATTTGTACCAGTGCTAGTTGGGAATGTGACTCTGTAGAGTCACTTTTGCAATCATCATTAACCAACAGAACCACATGCCTGCTGTGTGCCCCGCAGGACTCGGGATAATGTGATATTGAAATAGAGAAATTTGAGGGCCCAGGAGACTGCGGTTGCCATAAAGAGCTCCATGCAGTTTGCAAGCATAATCTGAATATCATTGATTTATATTAGATATGTGTCAAGGACATGAACATAATCATTTGATCTTAAAACATTTTTTTAAAAAGATATAGTCAGCATTTCCCTGGGTCTGCCTTATGGCCAGGGCTCGTCCCACATCTCCTCCAGTGAGAGAAATCCATAAAGGATGTACTCAGATCTCAGGAGACTTCACTGTTTTCCTTGCTTCTCTTAACTGTGCAGTCTGAAGCCAGCATGCTCCAGAGACCACCCTGACCTCATGCTGCTCCCAGGAGACAGAGGCCATCAAAGTCAGATGCAGATCCTCTGGCACCAGAAATTCGGATGAGACCTCCCCACACACACACACCAATCCCTGAAAAGTAGCCTTCAGAATTGAGTAATGAAGTGGGAGCCACAGATGGGAAACCACTTGCTGGGCAAATGATTAGAGAAGTCAAATTTCTTACTGAGTCCCAGACGCCCACAGTGCATGGGTGGGCTCTTATGAGGTCATCAGGGTAGACCAAACCCAGAGAATTTGTCCAGACTGTAGTGATAGGAGCGGCGGACTATGTTTCGCCACCTGGCTAGCTTTACACCCGAAATAATTACGCAGAAACTGTATTCTTTTAAACACTGCTTGGCCCATTAGTTCCAGCCTCTTATTGGCTAGCTCTTACATATTGATCTAACCCATTTCTAATAATCTGTGTAGCCCACGAGGTGGCTTACCAGGGAAGATCTTAACCTGTGTCTGTCTGGAGTGGGAGAATCATGGTGACTCACTGACTCGGCTTCTTTCTACCAGCATCCTGTTCTGTTTACTCCACCCACCTAAGGGTTGGCCTATCAAATGGGCCAAGACAGTTTCTTTATTAAATGAAAGTAACTCCTCCATCACCAGACGCCCTATAGGGGAAAAATGTAAAGCTAAGTATCAGCCATTGACTCCATCACAAATAAACAAGCATCTACTGCGGTTGAGAGTCATTCTTAGTCATCCCTCAGACTAACAGAAACTACTCCCATTGAAGATCTTCAGGTCTTTCTGGTGAGATGGATAATGAACAGATGGGATTTTTGAGAGGTTCAGAATAAATTTAGATGGTAGTTCATTTAGTCCAGACTGACTTTGAACTCCTGATTCTTCTGCCTCTACCTCCCAAGTACTGAGACTACAGGCATGTGCCACCATGCCCAACTTGGATAACCTTTGATAACCTATCATTTCCAGAAACATATGTGTGAATTCTGATAATTGTTTGGGGTTATTTTACACACACACACACACACACACGTTAAGACTTTTTAAAGTTTCTGAACATAGGACTTCTGGCTGGCCCTTAAATCTTTCACTAAAGATAAGTCATCAAGGGTATGACAATGGCCACTGTAATCATGAGCTCAGTGATGCACTCATAAATACTGGGCCAGTCATGAATAGGGAAGGGCTCTTGGGGCTCTGTCCCTTCCCTGATGAAAGATTAGCTGCTGATGGGTTCTGGAGGGTGGTATTGTATTCAGATGTGCACCCAATGGTGAGCCCACCAGGATCCATTGGATTGTGCCATACCCATGGTCACTCAGAGGAGTGCCCTAGTTGGATTCAGTGGATCACAAAACAAAAAGACATGGACATGAGAAAGGAACTGTGGGGAGTGAAGGCTGGTGGGAGCAGGAGGGAGCAGCGAGAAGTTGGGGAGTGAGAGTATTCAGAATGTATTACATACAATTGTCAAATAAATTTAATCAATAATAATAGAGGAAAAATAGTCCTTGAGACTGAATTTAGCTAACATGCCCCTGGCCTCACTCTGAGGACTCCCATGTTCAGAAATCCAGCACCTTATGTGGGAGAGCAGAAAGTTACTTCAACCACCTAGGTTTGCTGCTGACCTGACCTGCTTCCATGCTGGCACTCAGGGGAAAGCTTTGGTTGCCCTTCTCCGTCCCAAGGTACACATCAGCAGGTCCACCCATTGCATGAGCACGTCACATGACTCATGAGATGTGACCGTGGTGTCCAGCTATCATGTTAACAAAGTCCTCCAGATCTCTCTCACACACGTGCACAGATGCACACACACACACACACACACACACACACACACACACACACGTGCACGCCAGGCACAGGATGGAGGGAAATCAAGAGCCCATTTCTTGTTGGAGAGTTCATTAGCATCTTCCTGTATTTATTAGTTTCACTGAGGCCAGCTGGGTCCTGCTAGAGTAGAAGCTGCCCAGCAAGGCAGAGGGTGGACAGGTGCTAGGCATGAAATTGAGTCCATGGCAGAGGGTCCCTGTGGACAGGTAGGTACCCAGCTTACTTTGCCCCTCTGCATGGATACGGAAGTTAAGGGTCAGCTGCTAATCGTGAGGCAGAGTGCCCGTATTCCCCCAGGAAGATCCCAAGCTTTCTTGAAAACTGTAGCCCTTCATGTAGAGCCTATGGAGGGTGTGACGTCATTTCTATCTATCTAGGATATACACAGTCCCTTATCTTATTCTTTGAATTTAAGTCCTTTCCCGTGACTAGAGGAGTTGAGAATTTATTAATGCAAGAAAAACCCCTACCCCGGGAAGGCGCTCTCCTGGGCCACCCCTCCCTATTGACTGTTGGTAGTTGATGGGTGCAAATCATCCTTTCTCTAGTGTGCAGCCATTGCTATGTTTCCCATGTTCCAGTGGATGGCCCTACACCTGGACACATAGGGGCCGCACTAACTGGACTTAATGAGTTACCCAAAAATTAGACCATGAAATTTGGAGGGGAACATGTTGGTGGGATTTAGAAGGGAGAAAATGGTGCCTAGATATGTTTCATTGTATGCAAGTGCTAAAAATTTCAAGGGTAAAAATATGTATGTATGTATGTATATACATATATATATATAATTATATTTTCTAATGGGATTATTGGAGTTTGGGGTCCCAACACTGTGTTGGAATAAAACTAGTAAGTGGCTGAGAAAATTGGAAGCTTGTCCCTTCAGGCCCCACTCAGTAACTAATCTGCAGCTTGCCTCTCCACACTAGCTTGCTGGTACATAGAAGGGGAAGATCAATTATGAAAAACACACCTTCTAGCTCTGGTGAGCTGTTGCCACGGCACTTGGGTGATCTATGTTAGCTTTAACCCTAGGTGTCTTGGTCAGACCTGGAGTGCTCATTCTAGTCTATGAGAGCGCTAAGGCATTCAGGAGTCTAGAATCCTGCCATTCCTGGACTTCTGGAATGACGTGGGAACCCTGCACACCAGTCTGTGCCCCCAAAGCCACCTTAAGACCCAACACACATCTCAATTTCTCTGCATGGGAAACCTAAGCTACCTGGACCAAGGTTAACTTTAAGCCTTCCTCCCCTCTCGATGCCCCTCCCCTGCAGGACTGCATCCCTCCCCCCCGCACCCCCTGCAAGTCCAGCATGCTTGCCAACCTGCTTCACAGCGCTTCCTAATGTACTTGTGTCTGTTTGCTTGTTTATCCTATGCTGTGCTGGGCCGTCCATTCTTACAAGCAGCACCTCTGTCGGCTCAGCACTAGCAGAGCCTGGGGCAGTATGGATGGACAGTAAATGTTGGTTGGAAGTGGGGAGAAAAAGAGGAAGAGCAGGGACTTGGGCCAGTCTTGTCACTCTGTCAGATCTGAAACCAGAGTAGGCTGCATTTGATTCAGCTAAGGATATATAATGAATCAGATCTGTAAATTAATTTTCCATCTTCCATTTTGTTTATCTGCCAGCCACTCTTTTACACTTCTCTATAGGCAAGGCTGTTCCACAATGTTTCTCTCTTCGCACGTTTGCCTTTTTTTCCCTTTCTTCTTCAAATATATGAGGGTTGAGCTCTGGAAATATCTCTCGCCTTTCATCCTGTCTCAGGAACGCCAGCTAGCCAGCCAAGAATAGCTGTCAGCAAATGGTTAAGAGGCAAGTGAGGCTAGATGCCCCATGCTTCCTCGGGTCCAGAACACTGAAGGTATTTTAGGCTTGTAAGGCTGGTCTCACTTCGAAGGGTCCTGAGGTTTGATTCTATCCACTGTGTGGTCTTCAGCACACTGCTCATCCACCCACTGCTGGCAAAGAACAGTGATTTATGGAGTGGGTGTTATCGCCAGCTGAGACCCAGTGAGATCTCAACTATAACTCCTGGATGGAGTGGAAAGCGACCATTTTGGTAATAAATAGAGAACAGCATCTAATTTGTAAATTCCTCTTTCCGTAGCTAGGCCTAATCTGATCAGTGAGACTGAAGGGAATTGTTGATAACCAAAAATTATTTTCCATGTCTTAATCTGGCCAGGAAACTTCACTCCTAATGGAAATGGCATATTGCTCTGGCAATAGTTGGGAATGACATTTGTCATTAGACTAACCCAATTGTTGGGTATTGAAAAATACGCTTAGACTATAATCTACTTAAAACCAAACTGGAGCTGAAGCCGGGCATCGCCGTGTTCCTGATCTCATTGCTTCATAGAATCTAAATCTCTTTCTAGTTAAAACACAGAAATCCTTGGTAGTAGTCTTCCAAGATGTCAGCTTGACCTCACTGATGAGCTGGCAAAGCCAGATGGCCCACCGCAGAGCCCAGATGGTGGTCACAGATAACTTTCCTGACAAGCTAGAGATCAGGCTAAAAGAGCAGAACACTGTCTCTGGTACAGCCTTGGTTCAGCGTAAGGCTATAAAAAATCGTAATAATCTAAGCCCAGTGTGGTGGCTCCACTTGGGAGGCTGAGACAGGAGGATTGAGAGTTTGAAGCTGTAGACAGGCCTTGTCTCTAAAGAAAAAAAAGTCAAGAGACACAGAGGGAGTTTTAAAAGCTCTCTTTTCCCTGTTGGACTTAAATCTTGATGGTAACCGAAGTTCGAGACTTTTCAATCTTTTTGCAAGACCTTAAGCATTTCCAGGATTAGGCCATTCTGTGGGTAAGTTTCTGTTAGCACACAACTGGGCGTCTTAAGTATTTCATGCTAAGAAGGCATGCAGTAATGGATGCCAGCCCCAAAAGGACCAGGCAGCTGCGGTCATTCTTAGGGACTGACCCTGGGACAGCTATTATCGCCACTAAGTGCTTAGAGTCCTGCTGCCTTTTGAGACATAAGGTGACTTTGAGGGTTCCTTGTGTCAGCCTATAGTTCATTTCCGCCTGCCCAGTAGACACAGTGTCCAGCGTTCTCCACACACATACTATATTGATTTTTAGTGTTATGACTGGCAGCCATAATTAATTAAACTCCTTATTTTAGTTATAGTGTCTTTAATCCTCATCAAACCTTCCCAGAGCAGTGGAATTATCTCTCCAGTTTCAGAAGAAAAGGTCAGGTTAAGATCATCTGCTCGAATGGATGTCTGCTTAGCAGGAGACACACACTCGCCTCTCCCCAAGGTCTGTATCCTTGGACCCTAAAACCCATTCTCTGCTTCTCATCTAGGTGAGACAGAGCAAGGAGAGCAAGTCAGGAGCCCTGGTCCCTGTCTTGGCTTTAATCTGAGTTAGCTCAATGTCCTCAGACAACTCCTCCTACCTTTCCCTCCCCTCCCTGAGCCTCAGTTTCCTGCTCTGTAAAATAATATATAGATCCACTCAAATTTTCTCTACATCTTTGGGCTTTCAAGCCCTCTCAGTGACCACTCTGGCACTGCCGGTCTCTTTGAGTTCCCTGTTGCAGAATGGATGTGTGCCTGGCCCAGAGAGGAGACAGTGCTAACTTATAGAGGCTCACTGTCCCGATTCTGACCTAGGAAAGTGCTTGCTACTAAAGAACCTAGGGTGCTTGTCGGCGCCCTAAGCTGTCACCTGCAGTTATGTAACACCCCCATGCTGGTCTGGGGTGCTGTGGGGGTGGCACTGTTGACGGCACTGTTAATTACCTTTGAATGGCTAGTTACCCTGATTGCTCCACTTTCTCTCTGCCTTCTCATCCGTCTCATGTGTCCACTAGTGTTTATACCTGTGAAAGTTTCTCCTGCCTTCCCCAGCAGCCAGTTCCCCCAGTGGCCCCTGGAAGCTGTCACAGTACCACACCTCAGTGAGTCTCCTGAGGTTGTTGCTGCTGCTGCTGCTTTTTCCTGCTATGGCTAGAGAGCGAGGCCAGCCCTCCTGCTCCACTTCCCGCCTTTGTCCAGCGGGTCTCTCTATGCCTGACTGCTCGTGTCTTTGCTCCCTTTCAGCCAGGTATCCTTACAGTTATCAGCCCCACAATGCAAGGGGCCACAGCAACAGAGCTGACCGAATTTGCCCGAGGAGCCCTGGTGCTGTTACACAGCTCATGAACATCGGCATGCCCCACAGTCCACAAGACAGACTTTCCCTTCCCCCAAGAGCCTTTCTTAGTCCCACCCGTCGTGACTAGGACTCTGGACTGTGGTGACTTTGCCAGAAGAATTTTGGATTCAGAAGCAGACCTCTAGCTCCAAAGCTCATGAGGTTTTGATTCCTCTCTTCCCTCTTGGCTCAGAGGTGCTCACATGGAGGCTATGACGGGGTCATCAATTAAGGGACTTTTTCGATGACCTGGGCACCTCCAGCAGCCTTGCCCTTTTCATGATTAGAATAAACAGTTCATCTGGTACACACAGTGGCTAAGAGGATGCTTGGCACCAGATCTACCTGGCTTCAAAGTCCTGGGTCCTAGTTAGCTGATTGCTTTGAACAAGTGATTAAATTCCAAGCCTCAGTTTCCTCATCTGTAAGATGGGCTCATGTAATATCTCATACATGGGTGCTCTCAGTTCATACGTGTGAAACTTGAAAGAGAGGCTATCTTATAGCAAATGCTTAAAAACTGGACTGTTAGGATTAAGACAGAGTATTACACTGTATGTACAGCTGGGGGACAAAGCCTAAGATGGACCTGGACCACACTTAGAAAGAGACCCGGTGCACGCATCTTTTTTCTTTTCTTTGATACCATGCCAGATAAGGCGACAGATTCTTCTAAGCCTCGGTAACTAGAAAAACACCCCCTGTAACCTCAGAAGAACTTTATGCTTAAAATAACTGAGTTCACAGAGAAGCCCTACAAAAGAGCCTTCCTACCCATGTGCGGAGGATCCATGCCGCATCCCTTTGGGCTGCAGAGGGGCTGTCCCTGGCCCTGTCACTCCTAACGGAGGTAGGCATTGTGGGAAAGGAAAGGAGAGATGTGCACCCACATTCAGCAGCTTGTCTGCTGCCCCCCGAGCTCCCTCCCTGCCTCCTCCTGCTCTCCTCACCCTCCTACAGTCCCAGTGACATGGTGCTGGAAAGGGATTTTCTGCTTGGAGTGCTGGATGCTTCTAACCTGCTGGGATCACAACAGCCCCAGCATCCTTCTTAGAGGTAGAGCTAAGGGCAGCCATTGATACCTCCTCCCAGTTCGCAGCAGTAGTAATAATTAGGATGATGGCACACCACACCTGTATTGCTCCTTTTTAATAAGTAAGGCCTCTGTTTTCATATTTGATCTTGTTTTATATTTTCCTTGTTGGCTTAAAATCAGCCCTAGGCTTAATTGCTAATGTGGGGGAAGCTAAGCTGGCCTGGGCTGACAAGAAGTGATTGAGAAGGTTCTGGAAGTGGTGGTACCTTTTCATGTGACCTTCCTTCTCAGGCAGACCGCTGTCACTGGTACCCCGTTGTTTCTCTGCTCTCTCTCACTGCCGCCACCCTCTTTCTCCATAACTGTGAGTCCGTCCTATAAGAAAGTCTTTCACCAATCATGTAGATGAACTCAGCTACATCGGAGGTGGAGTGCACAGGACTTCAACTGGGAAATGCATCAGTGTACTCTGGAGCTGTTTAGTATCAAGGCCAGGAGTACCTTGATGTGTCCTAGACCAATGGCACTGGGGGTGGCAGATCCTGGATTTTACAAACCCGCGCAGTGAGAGATCTCTGGCCGTGGGTTTGATTTGTTAATCATAGAAAAATGATGAACGCAAGTATCTATTCTGCAAGAGAGAAGACCATCACATGGGCTATGCCGCTGCTCCTCCCTAGAGTGACCAGAGCAGCATCTACAGCTAGGATATCCACCTCCTTCCCGGCTGGGCTGTGTCCCCCTGCACCACAGGGAGCCACCTGTTATCTTTCACCCTTCATGGTGTGGACTTAAGCAAACTGGCCAGGCATGGCCTGATGTGGCGATAAGCCCTGGACTCATTGCCATCCATTGTCTGCCATGTACCAGCTTCCCCCTCGGGTACCTATCTTCCATTGAATCATCACTGGGAATTCATGTCCTTGCATGACACCCTGGGTGCTCTTCTGTCAGGTCCTCACAGAGAATGCTTTAGACGGGTGGTTTAAGGAGATCTTGATGAAGATGGAGTCAGGGTTCCAGAAAGATGGGCAGGGGATTCAGGAAGTGAGAACAGCACCCTAAACTAGCAGTCGGGGAGCTTTTGCTGTGGGCCTGCCTGCAGGTACAAAGGAGAGAGCAGCCCTGTGAAGAGGGCCACAGCCTTTGGCAGCAAGTTGCAGCCACTATGCCCAGTGCCCAGAAGTAGCAGAGTGAGGACCTGAGCCCCAGCTCCTCTGACCCAGCCACAGACTCTTGCTAGTGGCCGGCCTCAGACACAGGACCTTTGATATGCTCTACACAGGTCAACCTCTTGGGGTTCGGAGCACAGGTCGGAGCGCACGGGCAGAACATAGGAGTATCCTGACGGCTATGGTGGTATAAAACATGTCTGCTACTCTTGCAGAGAATCAGACTATGAGTTTAGAGAATTCCAAGACGAAGTTCCTAGCCTTGAGAAAGTTTGGGTTTACTTGAGAAATAATAAACTTTAAGAAAAACAGTTTAAAACTAGTTGATACTACTAGCGAGTGTTTATGTCAGTGACTATTTTACAGAGTTCTTTTTACAAATATTATTCCACTTACCCCATACGGAAAGCTCTTTGAGTAAATAATATCACGATCTCTCTGTGGAGGAGGAAATGGGAGTCCAGAAAAGCTAAGTGGCTTCTCTGACGTCCTGTCAGCTTTTGGGTGGGACAAAAGCTGGCATCTAGATTTTATTTACTAAGTGACTCAAGTGCTCTAGATGAGGAGGACGGCCTCGGAGCAGTGGACGGTTCTAGAAGCCAGCAGAGGCTAAACCTGGGCCTCCAAGAATGAATGAGTGGCTACGGGATTGGCAGGCACTGCCTGGGATGGTCCAACCGGTAAGAGTCCCTGACTCTGCAGGCCCTGAGGTGTCTCCCATAGGTCTCTAGCTCTGCTCTCTAGAGAGAGGTGACCAGTCCACAACATCAGAAGAGTCCCCTGCTGGACCCAGCAAAACTTTATTCATGGAAATAAGTGGCTGTCTAGACTTGGCTTTAGAGCAGTAGTTTGCCCGCCGACAGGATATGAGGTGGAGGGACCAGACCCTCCCCGGAGGAGGGATGGATGCTATCTGATGCCATTTAGACAGCTGCCGAGGGACAGTGCATCGAGGGACAGCAAGCTCAGCTTGCCTGGAGAATTCTTCAGGATGGGTGGAAACAGGTACCATCACAGCCTAGGCTGCCTAATAACATACTACAGACCCAAGTGACAGAAATGGATTCTTTTTCTGATTCTGGAGGCTGGAATCTCAGATTAAGGTATAGGTCAGGCTGGCTCCGCAGAGGCTACGAGGCTGTGAAAGAGGGGTCCATTATAGGCCCCACTCCTGGGTGTATACGCACTGTCTTCACCCTGTATCTTTCTCTGATCTCTCCTCTGTCTCTGTCCAGGTGTCTTTTTATTGGGGCACAAGTCATGTTAGATTGTGGCCCCATTTAATTATACATATTTAAGGACCCTGTCTCCTGAAACATCCATTCTAGTCAAGAGTGTTTAAGATACCGGCATGTAGATTTCTAGGGGGCGTAATTCAACCCACAGCAGATGAGATGCCCAAGTTAAAGGGGGTGGAGCCTGTAAGGCTAGGCACTAGAAATTTTTTTGTTTGTTAGCCATGCTGTCATTAGTACTTTGAGAAAACAAATGCTAGCTATACCATTTTTTCATATAAAAATGTAATAAAATGGTCATCTTGCCGAGTAAATGGCAAGGCTTCATATAGGAGTGGATGGGCCCTGCCATTGCAGCCCAGCAGGCTGGATGCCAGGAGTCACCCCAGAACTCCTGCCAGCATTCTCCCTCATGGGGAAACACCTTCAGCCACTGCCAGTAATGCCTATGTTGGTGTGGTAACTCCTTCTCAACGGGGAAGGACAGGGTTCAAAAGTAGCAGGTGAGTTCTCTTGAGTTCGCATAATGGCCTAACAGCTACATTGTAAAAATGACAATATTTTTCTTCGAAAGTTTCAGGAGAAGCTGACCATCCCCACTGATGTCATATGAAGACCCTAGAGACCCACACACACACACACACCTGGGACAAAGTCAGGGCTGTTTGGGGACTCAAAAGTTTTAGAACTCAGCGTATTTCATCTTCCTCCCCAGGTAAAGATGCCTCTTAGGTGCCTCTTCAGTAGTAAGAATACGTAGGAAATCTGAGACCGGGCCAGCCTAGGTGTGTTCTATGTGACTGTTTCTCCCTGTATCTCTTCCAGAAGAAAGAAAGGAAGGATTCCCATCTTTCCGTTTTCCTTGCTGAGTGACCACACTAATATTTTCCTTTACCCAAACACAAATTGCTTTGACTCTCAAACCTTTGTCAAAACCCTTCTGAGATTTATTTTTTTTTTACTTATGTGGATGCAACTGTTCATCTTCCAGTGCACGTATTACATTATGCTGATGTTGTGGGGCCAGGCTGAGCTAATTTCCTCTTAAGGGAAACATGAGTTTTGATTCACCGGCCCAGCCCGGATCAGCCCTGCCCCTTGTGGATCTGTTTCCTGAAGGTCTGTCCAGAGGGAGCTGTAGTTTTATGCGGGGCTGGCTTCCTGTAGGGGACCACGAGGGCCACGAGCTGTAAGCCTCCTCGTTGACCACGGCTGCGGGAAGACTGCCAGATGAGCTGTGCCACCGTAATTCAAAGACTCCACGTGGTGTCTCATGGTGGAGTCCCAGAGCCCAGGGCTAAGATTTCCAGAGGGTTTGTAGACTCACACACATGCCTGGAAACACCCAACTGGACAACAGCTTAGATCTACCCTCCTCTGAGGTATATTATTGTGTGGTCTCCACATTATCTCGTAAAGAAATTATATGTGGAGATTGTGATGATTTATTATAATTTCCACGGTATCTACCCAGTCGTTTTCCAAGCAAGCCGAGGAGAGTCGCTAACTACACCTCTCCTGAGACAGAAACAGACTACCAAGTGCCACTCAAGCAAGAGTGGCTACCGAGAGTGGATGTTAAGAGGGATGGAGGGTTGGTACTTACTAATCTGGGCATGAAATGAGCTGTTGGCAAAATACTGCCTAAGTGGGCGTGGTGGCTTCTAGCTATCTGGGAGGCAGAAGAAGGATCCTTTAAGTTGAGGAGTTTAGGACCCTGTATGCTAAATAAAACAGGAAGAGTAGAGTCTGTGCAACTCATTTTAGGCATTGCTGCTAAAACTAAGAAAATAGTGATGCCACCTGTCACTTGCAATGACAACTGTGAATTGCTTTCTCAAGAAATCTTTATTTTTTGTTTTGTTTGAGAGTCTTCCTTTCCAAACCCCAGAGATGCACATTTGGTGATAGTGCCTGTTAGCAGTAAAGTCAGAAAATGAACTCCATCTCTAGCCTGCTTCCTCAGCCTCTTTCCTCAAAGCTGCATCAGGTTGGGCTGGGGAAACAGTTCAGCCAGTAAAGCACTTACCATGCAAGCGTGAGCACCTGAGCCTGACCCCAGCACGTCACCAAAGCTGGGCCTGGTGATGAGCGCTTTAGTCCCCATGCTGGGGAGGCAGAGACAAGTGGACACCTAGGGCCTGCTCACCAGCCATCCCAGCCAAATTGGCAAACTCCAGTTCCCAACAGACGCTTGAGATTGACCTTTGACCTCCATCCACACATACGCTATCACAGCATACACATGAACAGGTACACACATTATACACCACACAGACACACACATGTACACATACAGAAACACAAAGGTACACACACACACACACACACTGTGTTTATACAAAGGGTATGTCCTCACAACATGTCTGGAGAGACACAGCCAATCACATAATCACATTGAAATGGGGTGTTCTCTGACTCCGAGTTCCTTCCCATCTTTCAGCCAACCACCTTAGCTAAGTAACCACAGGTGGTCAAGCTTTCTGGCTCACCTGTGGGATAAGTGTCTCACATTCATGATTCTAGACCTAAAGATTCTGAGCACACAGTTCCCTAGAAGTCTGCCTTAAACAGCAGCTGCCAGACTGCTGTGTGATCCTTTCCTGACAGGAGCACCGACTTCATTTTCAGCTGTTTTATTCTTCCAGGTACTTATGGAATAAGCTGTCATAAATGTGCCGTTCTGGTGGGAGACGTTCATGTCAGCCAGGGACCTTTAGATGCGACTTGACCTGCAGAGCAGATTGAGTGGAGACCATGCAGGTCATGTAGGGAACTGAGCCGGAGCTTCTGCCAAATCCCACCATGAGTATCCTGACCACGTGTGGTTATATCTGAACACCCATATATTTATCGGGTTCCTCATATGGCGTTTAAACTTATCCCACAGTTGTTTCCGAAACTGAACTGGCTGTGACACGCTTTTTGTCAAGCCAAATGCTGGACAGTGCTGCTGTCTGACAGGTCTCTGAGCCTTGAGCCACTGACCAGCATCCGTGCGTCCTCAAACCAGCTGCAGGAGCCTGGCAACAAGCAGCCTGCTGCTTCCCTTTCACACCCCCACAGGCAGCCTGGTCCTCGTGGGACTCTCATTCTTGCCTTAGTTCCTGTTCTAAAATGCACCTCTCTAGAGGGGACATGGGCGTTAAATCACTTCTGTGTTTGATTCAGGTTGGATATTTTTTAGAATAAAGAGAAATCCCGGAGCTGATTTGAGAGTTGCTGTTATCCTACCCTGTGTTTTGTACACTGGAGACATGGGCCTTCCTATAGGTGGACAATAAGTTTGACCCCTTTCTGAGAGGAGCCAGATTTCTGAGTCCCCACTAACAAGAAAGCCCATTGGCCATCATCTAAGTTGTGAGAGACTAGAATGAGTTCCCTTCACTGCCTTCCCTGGAGCACATGGGCCACTTGCCTGTCCTCATCCACACACACATACACTTTCTTATAGGGCTCTCTGGTAACTTCCTTCCCCGTCACTGCTGCTCAATAAGCCATGGTCAATCCGTGCCCTTCGCTTGTTTCCCACAGCAGCTCTGTGGTTCACAGAAGCACATAAGTATGAGTGTTATCAGGAGAAACACCCTTGCTGGGGAGTTAGCTAGAGCGTTGGCTCCTGAGACTTCAGGCCACTGTGTAGCCCAGACTGCCTTGTCCTTTAGCTCCTTCCTCTTCGGTTAAGCCCAGACATGAGCAGAACAGAGCGTGAGGCTTTCTGTACACAGGAAACTGAACTCCGATGAAAAGTGGATCCCCAAGGCAGCTTCCCAAGACTCTCAGGTTATTCCTCTTCAAAAGGAAATGGAATGTGAAAAGGACTATATATGAATCGCATGCATAGTATATGCAAAACTGAACAAAGTAAACATTCAAGGGTGAAATTCAAAGTAAAGCAGGTGCATATGTGCTCGGGATGGAACCAAGACTGAGGCATTGGGGAGCCTCTTACTGAATGAAAGGCAATGACTGAGCCAGAGAAGGGAGAGAGTGACATCATCGGGGGACAAGTGGGAAGGAAGCACTGGAGCCCACTGAAGCTGGCATTTACGGTCCCTGTGAGGGGGGAGCTTGAGCCACCTAGCCAGTGGGACAGGGCAAATTCAGGCACTAGCTTGATCTCAGCAGTTACCTACTTAAATCTGTAAACGGGATGCCTTCCAGTTAGCGGACATAGATACTAGGAAGTCCCAGTTACGTGTGTCAGTGTGGTTGGGAGCCTCTTCTAGCATCCGCCATTTGCTTTACTAAGGGTCCATCATTTGTTTTATGTTGATAATTCACGTGACTCAAGGAGTTTGACCAGATTTTGTTTTGTTTTCTTACATGTCTTGGTTTATGCTTTTCATGCTTTTTGTTAATTTTTGGAGATAAGAGTGTTCTATGTAAGAGCTGGGTTGTTTCTTATGCCTGTGCTGATTGCATGTTCTCTGTTGATGTCTTGTCCCTGATCTTGACACTGGCCGTCGTGTCTGTGACAGGAGGTGCCGCGGCGGGCTTGCTTGATCAGAAGAAAGGGAAGTTTGCTTGGTTTAGTCACTCTACAGAGACCCATGGTAATGTCTCCTATGCTCTCTGTGTGTAAATGTGTATTGGTCCATACAGATTGCATGGGAGAATGCTGCTCTTGATGTCTGGTGTTTGTGTGTGGGGGGGATGTATGTGTGCACAAACGTGTGCTCTTCTGTTGGTATATGTTTGTATGTGTGTGTGTGTTTATGAGGGGAGGACCACTGACCCTCATCTCCTCCACTGGATAGAGTCAGCAAGCTTGACAACCAGCACCAACTGTTCCCTGATAAAAGATGGAGTCATTCCTTTAGATAGTGACAGCCAGAACCAGTCACTGTAAATACAGAATGAGCCCCGGTACTGGAAGTACCTTGACTTTAGAGGATATGCTTACTCCTAAGACTCAGGCTGCTTGTTCCTAGTTTTGGTGGCTTCTTGAGCCTAGAACCACTACTCCCGCACCAGCCTACTCCCATACAAGGGGTTCCCTGACAGCCAAGTATCAGAGTCAAGTGGCTTCTACATAGGGCTCAGATCTCCCAAGAATGACACCCGGAGTCCTGGGTGACTAAAGATAAATGAACTGGAAGGCGAAGTTCTTCTCACTGTTACAGCTTCTCATTTAATGTGGATTGTCTACAACCCATGGAAGCCTCTGAAGGCCTCTATTCCCGGTCCCCAGTGCTAAGCTACCTCAAATGACTAATCCCATCCAAAGGCCTTAGGCTGTGGTGTCACTGTCATTGCTATAAAACTGAACATTGCTGGACTATTCTATGCCATCCAGTGGTGTTCCCAGAGCCTGGCTCGGCTTCCCTATCATTGACTTATCCTAGATGTAGAGAAGAGTCTACACTGGAGCAGTCAAGGTGAGCATGGGGCAGGGACAGTGCCCAATCTCTTGCCCTTTCTAGGTGTGCCATGTGACCTTGACCGTCATACCGGTTCTCTGGCCTCACTTTCCTCTCAATGTAACATAGAGTCGGGTAATCTCTGTAGTTTCCTCCAGCCCTTAGTATCTTTTTCCTCAATTTGAGGCAGAATCTTAAGTCCAAGAGAACTACTCCATGTGACAGTCAGAACATAGTAACTCATGGGTTTCCTGTTTATGTCTTCCATTTTTTTTAAGTGAAATTCTTTTCATCCACCTGACTTGCCTTAAACCAGAAGAAAAGGAACTGGGAAAAGTGCACCTCCATCCACATCACAGTGTGACCTAGGGATGGTGGCCCATGGGAACTTGTCACTAGCCCACATTCCGACTAGCCATAGACACTGTGGCTGCCAAGGGCTGGTGATTTCTTACTGGATGAGGTTTATTCTGGAGGGAGTGCTGGTCCACATTGGTCTAAAGAAGTAGTGATAAAACCAAGGAATTCCCTGGGAGTTGTGGTACACATCACTAATACCAGCACTCAGGAGGCTGAGGCAGGGGAACTGAAAGTTTGAGAACAGCTGGTAATATATCATGACCATATCATTTTAAAAAAAAAGTAAATATATACACACACACACACACCTACACATATATAGATTCATATTATATTAAAAGGATGATGGCAGTTCTGAAAAACTCTTTGAGCTAAACTTTTAATTTCATAGAATAAATGATACTGGAAGAATTTATCTCTTCTAAGCCACCATGCTGAGTCTAAGCTAGAAAACTCCCTCTGGAAATCTAGCCTGCTGCTGCCATGCTGAAAGATGCTGGGCATTGCTTGGGCAGATCGGCTCCAGGAGAATCAGGTCACTAGTATCTCTTGTGTCTGCCCTGTTGTGTGAGGCTAAACCCATGAGTTGGACAGTGGCTGGTTACCTCAAGCCCAGCACCTCACGGCCTTAAGTGTCACTGCTTTATGACACGGTGCACTGCAGAAAAATAATGTCCTCAGATCCATCAAAAAAAATGTTTTGAGTAGCAAAAGTGCCCTTCCTGCAAACAAGCTAGACTCCAGTCTTAGGTTGGAGCTGGCAGGGGAAAGAAAGAGGGCAGCGGAGTCTTGCTTGAGGGCTTCTCTCCCTGTGCTAAGTTGACGATGCAAATGGAAAAGTTCCCTGCCTTTCTGGGACTACGAAGTTGAGGGCAGATGAAGGATGCCACCATCCTTCTTTCCCAAATGCGTCCTGTTAGGTCTGATCACCAGAGTCCCCCCACATTCCCACTCATCTGCAGAGTCCTGGCAGCTTTCTTGCCCAGCCGGATGAGGACAGTGCCAGGACCAGGCCCCCATAGACAGGCCAGCGTGTGGTGCCCGGCCAGCCCCGGGTTAGAATGGTACGATATACACTAATACTCTTCTCCTCTTTCTCTCTCCCTACCCTTAATGCCTTCTGTGCCTCCGTTCCCTCACAGTGAGCATGCCCACAAGTGAGACTGAGTCTGTCAACACTGAAAATGTGGCTGGAGGTGACATCGAGGGCGAAAACTGTGGAGCCAGGCTTGCGTAAGTACCCATAGCAAACTTAGCGCCGAGTTCTTCCTAAGACATGGCCTGGGAAGCTGGCTCGTGGAGTCCAGTGGGGTGGCTCCTCACTGCAGGGGCAGAATCAACCTGTGCCCTGTGTGGAGAGAGAAGTGGCCTGGGATGAAGCATGGCCTCGTATATGGTAGTCAGCTCTTCACATTGAAGCTTTCACTTCTGTGAGGGCCACCAAACTTGGATGCTGGAGCCTTTCAGCCCTCCAGAGAAGTACAGAAGTAGGGTGCTCTGATGTCTCTTTTTTTTCTTTATTCCCTATCATTTATATTTTTTCATAAGAGCCAATAGATCAGGTCCTTGTAGCTACATGGTCATCCTTTCTATTCTGACAAATATGGCCTCAAAGTAAATCACCAGCTAAGAAGTCCACTGCCCGGGGATGATCCTCATCCTGTGCAGCTCTGAGCAGCCCTCCTAATGATGGAGAACCAGTTCCTGGTGTACCGCCTGGAGTGTCCTCAGCCTAGGAGGTAGCAATACTGAGCATCCGAGCCTTCCTCCCAACCCCTGGCTGCCAGGAACCTGTGACTTAGCCAGATAAGAGAGCTGTTATCCATGGGAGCAGTTATATGTGGATGTCACGATCTGGAACACAGAGTCAGGTCATCCACATCCATGACCCTCACTCCCTAAATGGAGGGGGAAATGATTTCATTACTAAAAATGGCAAAACCAGGTTGATTACTAGTGTCACAAAAGCAGAGCCTGGGAACAAAGAGGTATGCCACTAGGCAGAATATGCCCACTAGGTCGCCACGCCCAGGCTTCACTTTAGGAGGCCATGACCGCTTTTCCTCTGGCCAGGAGCATGACAGCTGTAACCTTGTCTTGACCACTGAAGGAACTGCAGAGAGAAAGCTCTGGGCAGGATTAGCCCAAGTAAAATGTGTCTCCAAATGCTCCCTGGCTAGAACAGCACCTTCCCGTGTAGCGTGACTCACTGCCAGGCCGGCCCAGCCTCCTCACAACAGTAGCTGCAGGCGAATCTGAGCGTGCCTGGGAGAGAGCCAGAAGAGGGAGATGAGCAAGACTGAGGAGCAGTGCAGCCCGGTTCCAGGGTATGCGGGGCTGTGGCATCACTCACTGTGACAGTGGCACCAGGGAGTCTGCACTGCAGACTTCTCAGCGCTGTCGCGAAGCAATTATTGTCAAAGTGTTGTTAAAATATGGTGCTAATTACATCTGTAAGCAGTACTCCTGGCCCTTTCTCTTCTTTTCTCTTTTGGAATTCTACAAAATAGCACTCGAGTTTCTAGAAGTGGCCCCAGATAGCAATGATAGGGGCAGGCATATGGGGCCCTTCTAGCCCATAAGTTCTAGGTCCTTCGGCTTGCTTGACATCAAGGATGGGGAGTTTGGAGAAAAGATCATCAAGGTTATTACAGCGCTGGCTTTGGGGCGACATGGCCCAAGGTATAAACCAGGAGGGGCCAGGGAGCTGGTACCAGGAACTCACTGAACAGCACATCCTCAGAATCCATGATGCTGGCTGGAAAGCAAACACGATTGTCCCCTGTGAAGGGAAACTGGTGTCACTGGCCTGTCGGTCACCTCCTAGGAAGATGTGCTCTGCTTCGAGGCTGATCTTATTCCTACACAAACTGGGGTTGATAAACATCTACACTGTATACAAGGGATACGATTGTGGTGCCAGAATTATAACATGCACTTCATCCTCTAGTGTCTTTCCCCATCACCAGCAAGACAGCGTTGAGCTAAGATAGCCACTGTTCCCATCAGTGAGTCGGCCTGAGAAGAGAAGCAGGCTGAGGGCAGAGTGAGAGATCATTGCTTTATATCCTCTGAGTTAAAAGTCTTGAGGTCAGGACTAGGACTTGCATGTAAGGAGAAGGCTGGGGTAAAGATGTCGCGTGGGTGGCAGAGGGGTGCGGAAAGAAGGACATCACTTATGCAGTGACAAGGGAAGAGACAAAGGAAGGGCTCACCAAAATTTGATAAGACAAATTGATACCAAGGCCAAAGCAGGATTGGAAGAGAAGATCCAGTCTAAAGGATATGCAGGTGCTGTGTGGACAGCTGGGTGAGGAACTCTGAGGTTCAATTCTCGGTAGAGATGGAGACTGGCATTTGCGGCCACTGATAAGTCACAGTTTGTTCAGAGAGGTGCAGGAAGCAGGAGATGAGTACCAAACTTGGAGAAACTAACACACAGAATATACAGAAGCAGGCAAACAGACAGTCATGCTGGGGGATATGGGAGGGAGATGTGGGAGGAAGATGTCAGGAAAGCCCTCTTTGGGAGAGCCTTCATGGCGGTCACACCCTGTGCTGTTTCGTAGAGATAATAGTCATCCAGAAAAGGAGCACAGACTCCATGAAGCTGACCATCTAGTGTGGAAGACTAGAAATCAGGGTGTTACGGTGCGCAAAACAATGAAATGTGTCCTCAATAGCGGAGAATCCTGGTTTGGAGAAAACTAAGGGCCAGCGTGTGTGTGAGGAGCGGTATTTCAGGGGCAGGGCAAAGACGAGTAGGCTTCGCAGTGAGCTTCATCTTTGTTATAAAACAGTAAGAACACAGAGCGTGTGAGGGGGTCTGTTTCATGTCTTGTGCTCTCGAAGGATCATCTTGACATTAGGAGCCATTAGGAAAGAGGCTAATATACAGATGAAGCACCCCCTGTGGCTGCTCGTGTATGGGGTAATGGCGACCTCAGGTAGACTTGTAACGGGGGAAAGAAAGAATACACCGATTGTCGATGTCTCCTGGAGCTCTCTACTCTAAGGAGAATGGGGGTATACTGACTCTGGGAGCCACTCTCTGCGAGGGGAGGGTGGAAGTGTGTCAGTGCAGGGCACCCACCAAAACACTGAGGCCATGCAAAGGGAAAGAGAAATAAGATAGGGAAAGGAGAAGGTGCCACAGGAATAAAGGGATGGCATTCACTGCCATCAGGGGGATCTTCAAGGCGCTGAGAAGCCAGAGAAAATCAAAAGGCTAAAGAAACTGCAGAGGAATTGAACACAGGAAGTCAATTTCCTTTGCCTTGGAAAATGAAAGGGAGCCAACATCAGACCTCAAGCAAGCACTCTCTCTAAGCTCCTGCAGAAGGCAAGGCTGGACACTGCCTTCCAGGGCTACTTAACGGGGCACCACATCTGGCTCCATGTGCAGTCGCAAATGACTAAGGCACCTGCGAGATACAAATGGGAGGACCACCAAGGGACCACTAGGTGTGCAGCTCTGGCCATTCTGGAGACCGACACTGTTGATGTAGACTTGGCATCTTTGAAATGTGTTCTTGGTACTTTTTATAGCCTAAAAGCACTAAAAAATATATATGTGAATCACTAAAAATTATGGAATCTAGGTGGGGATTAGCCACAGTGACCCAGCCATAGGCCAGACGGGTCATCTGCCTTATGTCAAGGGTCACATGGACATCACTGAAGGCCAAGCTGAACTAGAAGTCAAGTCCATTGTTTGCCTGGGAGCCTTGGAAGAAGCAGAGTGGTCAAGAGGATCCCCTACAGGCAAAACCCGTGTTCCAGGAAGGAGGTTCAGGCTAGAAATGGGGAGCAACTGGGTTTAGCACCCAATAACTGGAGTGATGTTCAACTTTAGCAAACTCCAGGATATGTCCCCTCTCGCCATAACAACTAGGGTCGTGATCAAGTTGTGGGATTAGAGAAGCTGAGTCATCTGTCCTTCAGTGTATGCTGAAGGCAAAATGAGAGCAATTCAGGAAAACACTCTTCCACTGCAGGTAGTAAGTGTGAGGTACTTGTGGCCCGAAGAAGGAAGGGGAAGCCGAAAACATGAACAGCTTCCAAGGAGTTCAGATATTTGTCAGATAATGATCAAAATACAAAGCGATTAACTAAAAGGGAAAATGGTTTGGGAGTTGTCTCAAATTTTGAATGCTAAAACCAGGGAGGAAAATCTTGGTCTTCCAGGTTGGTCCTGGAGGTTCATGAGAGCACATGCGGATAAACAGACTTCAGTCCCCGCCCAGGGGTGTTTTCTGGAGGTCTCGTGTGACAGCTAGTTATTAACTTCCTCCCCTTCCTTGCCTTTAACAAATCCACCGGAGACATGAAGTAGGGATGGTGTTGCACTTGTATATAAATGATAGAAAAAAATCCAGAAACTCCGGAGCAAGCTGCTCATGCCCATTGGGGGTTGGGTACACTGAAGGCTTCTGCTGTTCCCAGGACTCTGCAGTCTGCACGGATATCAAACATCAGTAGGAGGCAAACATGCTAAGATGCTCACTGCTCTTTGGCTCCTCTCTCTACAATGAGAACAGCTGTCCAGAGATGGAGTCTATCACTATCGCCAGGAGACAGTGGGCCGTAGGCAATAGTGTCCTATTTTGTGAAGTCCTGTAGCTAACTGCTCCTATATTCAGGGAGTGCTGAGGAATCAAAGTCTTTAATCTTATTAAAAGTTCTAATCCCAGCTCTTCGAGGACCCACTTGAATGCTAGTACTCCTTTCCTACATGCTGCTGAGGGTCAAGGAAATATGCTTCTATTAAAACAAAGGGATATATTGGATACAGAGAAGACAAAGTCATGCTCACAGGCTCCTGCAAGCCAGAAGAAGCCTTCTTCATGTGAGGTGTGCAGGGTTAGACATCAGGACTCAGAGCCAAATAAGCAGGAGGCTCATGGACCATTTCCTTTGGACCAGAGAGTACAAGGACAACAAACAGTGGCCACACATGAACGAGGATAAATTCTCACTCAGCTCTGATCTCCCTTTATCCCATATCACAGATTCATTTTCTTAAGAGAACTCCGAAGTTCCTTGACAGGGAGTTTCTAAGGTCTCACTTTTGCTTGTGACTTTAATTGAACTGAGAGTGAGACTTGCAGGAAACAAAGAGTCTCAGTTGAGCCAGGAACCACTGAGACCTCTGCAAGAAAGCCTGGAACCAATACCGCAGTCTCAAAGATCCCTGAGCTCAGCACATCCTTGCTGCAGAGAGTAGCCTGCCTCCCTGTCTCCATTTAGCAGCTAGCAAACATTTCATCCCCCATTAAACAGTGACTCTGGATGAAAAGATGCTGCCCTGGGCTCTAGGTCCCCCTCCCACATGCTCAGTTAACATGTGATTAAACCCTGCAGCCTAGCAGGCAGTCTTGGGGGTGGAAAAGGGTTCTTAGCTAACAGTTCAGAGCAATAAAGGCACTTGGCTCAGCTTCCCAGTGCCCTGGAGACATAATTATCTCATGCACGATGGCTTTGCCACCTGTCACATCTTCTGCTTTATTTTTTTTAATAATAAAAAAAAACAAGAAGGGTTGATGTTTTCTTGTTACGAGACATAGCTTGCTTTTTGCTGACTGGGACAACATGGCTCCAAGCAATCACCTTCCAATGTCCCTACAAGAGTCTCTGGTCATTGTCATGTCTCATTTGAACTCTGTTCTTTGTGGCCATTTTTACTTACTTATTTTTGTTTTAAAATTTTTATTCATTTTACACACCCACCACAGTTCCACCTCACTCCCCTCCTTGTGTTCCAACCCCACTCCCTACCCCAATCCATCCTGCATCCTCCAAAAGGGTAAGGAAGGCCTCCCCTGGGTAGCCAACAAAGCCTGGCACATTAAGTTGAGGCAGGACCAAGCTCTCCTCCCCCCGCCCGCATCAAAGCTGAACAAGGCATCCCACTATAGGGAATGGGGCCCACAGAGCCAGCTCATGCACGAGGGATAGATCCTGGTCCCACGGCCAGGGGTTGTGGGCATTTTTAAATTTAAACTGATTTTGTTTGAGAATTTCTTGCATGAGTACTGTATTTATATCATCCTCACTCTTCTCCCCTTCCAGCACCTTCCATATCCCTCCTATTCCTCTCAATCTCATGACCCCATTCTCTTTCATTATTACTGGTATATATTTATAAATATGTGACCAGCTGAATCCACTTACTATTGCTCATATGCAGTGTGTTTACAGCTGACTTGGGATTGGATAACCTGTCAGGGACCTCATCCCTGGAGAAGACGGATTCCCCCTCTCTTGGCAGCATTGGTTGCCTGTAGTTCTTCATTTCAGGGTGGGCCTTTCTGAGATTTCCCCCGTCTGCCCTGGTGTTGCCATTTTACAAGTCTTGCCGTGGCTGTCTGAGTGGTCTCAGTCAACCTGCTATTTTGTCTGTGTTCCTCTTTCTCTCAGCCTCAAAGCTAAGCTGTAATGTACCTTCAAATATTTGGGTTTTTTGTTTCCAAAATGTTTTGTGTTGGTTGTTCACATCCTCCTTCCTCCTCTTCCTATCTCTTCCCTTTCTCCCCCTTCTCCTTCCCTCTCTCCCTCACTTTTCTGTACATTAACAAGCCTCTCTCTTGCCCTCTCTCCTCCTGCTAACTCTGTGTAGCTTTCCTGGAATCTGTCCTAGATGGACGGGACAGTCCCACAGCCTCCCTGGAGGGAACTACCTAATCTGTCCTAGATGGACGGGACAGTCCCACAGCCTCCCTGGAGGGAACTACCTAATCTGTTCTAGATGGGCTGGACAGCCTCACAGCCTCCCTGGAGGGAACTACCTAATCTGTTCTAGAAGGACAGGACAGCCCCACAGCCTCCCTGGAGGATGCTATCTAATCTGTTCTAGATGGACAGGACAATCCCAGAGCCTCCCTGAGGGTGCTACCTAATCTGTTCTAGAAGGACAGGACAATCCCAGAGCCTCCCTGGAGGATGCTATCTAATCTGTTCTAGATGGACAGGACAATCCCAGAGCCTCCCTGAGGGTGCTACCTTTCAGTACACAGCGATCCTTCAAGGCAGTTGTCAGGACACTCCACCTGTGCTTAGATCTCCAGAGCCGCACCCACCTTCAGTACACACATTGTCCCTTTAGAACCTGAGGCTATGTGTTCAGATCTAGCAAGCAGCTCTGAGCTAGGAAAGCAATGACCTTCCCTCAGGCTGTCTCAGGTGGCCTCACATGGGTCCTAATCCAGCTCTGGTAAAGATCCTGGTGGACCACAGTGAGCTCTGTGCCCCGAGTTCTCTGTTGTCTGCAGGAGAGACTTTCCATGTGCCATGGCTTTCCTCAAGGGGTGCTGTGCTTAGCAGGTCATGGAGATTGTGGGCAGACATGGATCCTGTCAGGACTGTATGCTCATCTCTCCTGTAAGCGTCATCACACTTCAGAAGATACTAGGTTTGTAGATGTCCGCTGGGCCAGCCATGTTCAAAGGCAGAGCGTTATCACTAGCCTCGCAAACCCTTCCAGTGCCCACATAGTCCTGGGGAACTCCAAATACCTCGGGGACGGCTAAACACTCATTATGTGGAAGAAAGTACCTTGTCTTTGCTAATATTTCCTTTTCCTCTTTCAGCCACCGGATCTCCAAATCCAAGTTCAGGTGAGTGAGATGCAGATTGCTCCCCTTCCCTTCTGCCCCTCTAGCTACATTCCCAGCAACAGTGTCAGATGACCAAGGTAAGTCCCATCAGCTCGGGCCCTTCTGGGGGTGTAACTGCTCCCTTTGATATGGGGGTTCACAGTTTGGTCAAGGGAACTAGTACAAGGATTGAGACTTAAGTTCTCTTGGTAGGCTCTGAGCGGTTAGAACACACTACTTCCTGCATAAGATAAAGTAGGTTCAAATAAATGTGTGAACATTTGTTACTACTTGGCATATGGCACAAGTATAAGGATTAAAGACAGAATATAGATTCTGCCACTGCTTTGAGACAATATCAGAAGCTTCCAGAATACCCACCCTGTGACTTGCCTGTGGCTGCACATCTTCCCACTGCATGCAACTCCTTGCAGGTTCCGAATGTTTTCTACTCTCTTGCACACTAAGACTTTTGTGGGGCTTTTCCTCCACCAAATTCACCATCTACGTCTCTATCTGGAAACGTCAGGATTGTCAATCAACTCAAAGGTTACAGCATCTATGGCACCCTTGGCACACTCCCAATGAGACTGAAATGGTTTTCCCTTCATCCTCCACCCCTGTGTGCTCGGCCACACCCTTCTCCTAGAACTTACCGTATTGCCCTCTAGATATTGATTCAAAGGCCTGATGCCTCCATTGAATTTTGCACACTGCAGGCTGCTCAGTGCCTACCTAGCTACCCCACGGGTGGACTCTGCGAGCTCCCTGACTGCTTGACTGGTTATATATGTAGGATGGGAATGCACATTTAATTCTACAAAACCTATACATGGGCTAGCCTGGCACACACAGGTCTATCTGGTTTGGACATACCCCACTGTTGAAAGGAAACCGCTTGTTGGTTTCCCAGCATCCTGGCAGCTCAGCCCTGAAATAACCATTCAGAAACTGTATTGATGAAATCACTGCTTGGCCCATTAGCTCTAGCTTCTTATTGGCTAACTCTTATATCTTAGTTTAACCCATTTCTAGTAATCTGTGTATCGCCACAAGGCTGTGGCTTACCAGCTAAAGTTCCAGCATCTGTCTCTGGTGGGGCTACATGGCCTCTCTCTCTGACTCTGCCTTCTTTCTCCCAGCATTCGGTTTAGTTTTCCCCACCTAGCTCTGTTCCCTTACAGCTCTGCTATAGGCCCAAAGCAGTTCCTTTATTAACCAATGATATTCATAGCATACAGAGGGGAGTCCCACATCACATTACTACAAGCCATGTCATGTGCCTACACCACACCCCTCTAGTCTTGAAATCTCCACTGTTCTCTGACTCCCAAGCTTTGTGGTCCTCTGTTCTCCCTCCCTTCACACTTTCATGTCTCTCATAGACCATAACTGAGCTCTGGGAACCAGAGGCCCCAGAGCGCATCCTCTAGCTACTTACATCCCCCTCTCTCTGAGAACCAACCAGATAGAGTGGTAGGCTAATTATTGACATTTCTGGAAGAGCCTGAAGAGCCTGTCTACAAGCCCCAAATCCCTAACCCCCCCCCATGACATCCAGGTGTGTGTTTCTAAGCATCCAGGTGTTTCTAAGCAAGTCCCTCTAACTTCATGACATTCAAAACCCAAGCATTAAGATAAAGTGAGGACTCCAGTATTTGACTCCAATTCCAATACCTCCTTTCTCCCGTCTTCTATTGGGATCTGAAAATACAGTCTTCCTTCCCCCATATTGTTCTTTCAAACCAAGGCCTCCTTAGTATAAACATCCCAGGTGAGATCAACCAGTGCTGGCTTTTATTACATGGAAGGGAGCTCTAACACACAAGAATCCTCTCTAGATCTCCCCTCTTCATCTCCTGCATGTGGAAAAGTAGCTGGTGTATAATAAGAATTCTGTAATATTTATGAATAGATCGATGGATCGATGGATTGATGGATCACCTGGTCTTGATAAGACAATAATCTTGACAGACGTTCAAACAAATGTCATATTTGACAAGTACATGTTACTCTGAACAGTTCCAGGGCCCCCACACAGTAATAGTAAAGAGATTAAATTTTACAGTGAAAATATTTCCCAAATTCTATTCTCGCTACATGCAAATGAGGAAATCATAGATTAATGAATGGATAAACACAATCTGGAGACTTGTGCAGAAGATTCCATGCGTGATGGACACTCTTGCATTATCAGGAGACCAAAACCTTTGAATTGGGCAATCTATAGTGTTAGGTATGTCCTTGAAAGTTACAATCTTTTGATCCTTGGGACTTGGTCCACTCTGCATCTCCCAGCCACAGGGCTCTAATTGTTTACTTTCAGGAGTGGGTGCTTCTCTCTATATACTTCCAGTTTAAGGGAAGTGCAGAAATGACCTTGTATTCACAAATGGCTTCTTGTCAGTGGGTTGGCACTGTCACTAACACCAGTAAATGATCCCTGAGGCAGAAAGGAGCCCAGAGTCACAGCTGGAGATGGTCTCAGCCATCCTGCAGGTCAAGTCCTGGCTGGTGTACTGAACCTGTTTCTGTGCACGCTTTGAAAATTATTCTAGTGGCCATGTCAAGCAGTACAGTGGAGCAGCAGGAAAGGAAAGAATTTTATTTAAAGCACTGCAATGAAAACATTGTCATTTCGACAGGAATTGACATAACACGTTTTAGTGAAATGGTTTCTGTTCTTTGTTGCACCATGACTTTTTGGAACTTAGCGTGTACCTTACATGTACTATGTGTAGCCGGGCTGTGGTGGCGCACGCCTTTAATCCCAGCACTCGGGAGTCAGAGGCAGGCGGATCTCTGTGAGTTCAAGTCCAGCCTGGACTACAAGAGCTAGTTCCAGGACAGGCTCCAAAACTACAGAGAATCCCTGTCTCGAAAAAAAGAAAAACAAAAGCAAACAAACATTTACTATGTATATCTTAGTTTGGATTGCTCATATGTTGCTAGGGGTTATCACCCCAGACAAGGGGATTCTAGGAATATTGAGCAATACTACAAGCAGCTTGTTAACCTAGATCCTGATGGTGTCGGGTTAGAGAACAGCTAAAGCTGGTAATGGATTGAAAATGCTCCCAGAATTATCAACATTTTCCAAATAGTTCTCTCAGTTGGGGAAACAATTTAATAGTGACAGTAATAGAATTTGAGCTTCAAATGGGCCTATTTTAGGTGCAGGACCGGATGATACAAAGTTATAGTTAATTTTCAGAGAATGGTTGAATAGAGCTTGCAGGGGGAAAAAATGAGACAAATTAGATGATAGTTGGGTTTTTGATAATTCAGGTTTTCAAGTAAAGGAAAATAAAGAATTGGCTACATTTGAGACTCACTATGCATCATTGATCCAGAGGCCTGTTGGAGTCTTTCCTAGCACAACTATGCAGAATTCAGAGCAAATCGCATGGCGTTCCAATGTGAGGACTCTCCAGGCCTCGTCTTCAGCAGGAGCTGCCTTCCACCTCATTGTAGTTCTGCTGTGCCATGAGAAACCAGGCATAAACCCAAGTCCACCCCAGTCTTCGTAGCCCATTTTTAGGCTACTTACTCATAAAAGAATTAAATGTAGCGGTTTTTCTCTGCTGTTTGTTTCCAGTTCTGCTGAAGATGGAAACTTGCTCCAGCTACCAGGCGCCTGCTGTGTCCACTGTTTGCTAGTCTCTGTCTTGTCAGCATTTGCATGATGAGAAATCCAGTTTGAGAGCATTGTCCTTTCACCTTCCCGAGGCCAGGGGTTTTTAAGATTTGCCTTTATCGGGGAGTTAGACCTGGGGCATCCATGTCATGTCTCACACAACCTATAAGCCAGCATCTTACTGTATGAGATGAGCAGTGCTTAATACTATGGGTCTGTAACATAATAGAAGAAGTGGCCCCTGCCTCTTGGGGATCTGATTATCTCAGTAAAGAATCAGGGGCCATGCGTTAAAGTTAACTGCTTATACCAGGCAATGGAAGGCCTCTACTGGGAGAAACCTCTCTGGGTGCCTCCATGGCTGCACAAGATGTGATTTGGGGACACCACTACAGAGTTCCTCAGCATGTAGCGTGTTCGTGTACCCGGCTGTACCCCGGCTGAGCTTTGTGCTGAGAAGGATTGAGTCTGTTAGCGGTTGATAACTTGTCCATAGCAAGTGGTGTCAAATACACAAACAAAATGTGTAAAGCAGACAGGCTCTGCAGGGATGCTGGGGCTAGAAGAGCAGAAAGTCCACTGCAGAGAAGCTGGGGTTTGAGTTGAACCCTAACGATGAGGAGGACCGAGAGGATGGGACTAGAAGGTGAAAGCCTTCATAGTTGGAAGCGTATTTTGTGTTTCTAAAAAGAGCGCAAAGCCCTGTGGTGGGGGTGGGGTGAAGATAGGATGAGCCGAGGGAGAGCGAGCAGAGCACAGTGCTGCAGACAGTTAGGTACAGTCGACACAGCCACCTCCATCCTTCTCCCCTGCTTCCGTGTTTCTAGAGTAAATGGCTTCCAGCTACTGCAACGAGAACATGAATAGCAGGCAAATTTCTCCTCCCTGTTTTATCATTTAATATCCTCTGTGCATATGTAAACACATAAATAAATTTACACATTCTAATAAACTATTACATCTATTATGTAGTAGGAAGTGTTGCCAGGAAACCAGCTGTCAAGCAAAGCTACATTTGAAGAGTAGGAGATGTACAATTATCTTTAAATACTTTCCCTGGATAGTAATTACTCCCATCCCCACCACAACCCCAAATCCATGTGATTCTCCAAATCGGCTCTGTGCAGTAGCACCCACATCTAACAGAGCTGGCCAAGAGCAGTTCTAGACCCATGTGCTAGGCCCGACTTTACAACAACCCGTGTTCACTCCTGTAAACTAGAGAGGGATGGTCGGGGTAAATTCTCAGTCAGTTTCTACCGACTGTAAAAGCCACCTTTGTAGTCTGTATGGCAACTATCAGTGGTCTCTGCAGTACGGGATTGGGTCTATTTTAAAACATATCTTTGCAATTAATATATGTTTTTTAAATTATCCTATAATATTATTGATCATAGGAAGAACTAGAGATGTGTTCTGATAACACAGGACTATGCAATATCAAGTTCAGGCAAATATAAAAGGCTGTCTTTCATTGCAACCACCTGGGACTCATTGTCCCAGTTCCCTTGTCCCTCTCCATATATCCCCCATCTCCACACTTGCATGTGGCATGAATAGATGTTTCAAGCACCCTGAAGGGCACTTACAGATTAATGTCTGTCTTGCTTGGTGCATAGTGAATTCCCCAAAGCACCCACTAAGCTGAGTGTCTCCTGCAAAGATGGGGCATCCGGTGAAGGATAGATCATGCCAGAACACTGAGGCTGACCTATCTGTCCTTCTGCTTGAATGAAGACCAAACCATAGACGCCTTGGTAGTTTTCAGGGAAGAATCCAAGTTCTTAGATTGCCCCTGGTTCTTCCATCCTCATTGGAGAATTCAGCTAAACCTTGGTAACAGGATTTTCCAAGGAACAACAGGGACAAAAATAGCAGTGTTAGAGACATAGATGAAGACAAGCTGCCCAAAAAGGCAATGTGGGCAACTGGACATAACTATTCATATAGAGGTCTGTCTCTCCGGGACCACAGAATACAGTCTGTCCTTGGCATGAAGCTGGTGATGGTGAAAAAGGTCTCCCTTAAGGAATAAAGGGCTGAGTTTGGGACAATGTATGTAATATATACAGCCAGTCCCACTTCTAGCATGCTTGCCCGTACTGCTGTGAGATGCTGAGGACCAGCCATGATTCTTCACCCGATACACACCAGTACAAGTCTACTACATTTTCTCTATGATTTCTCTCACCAGAGACTGCAGATATGGACTAATGACACAGACTTACTCAGAATGTGGAACTACAGGCCAATTTTATTGCCCTAAAATAGAAGGCTGATTTTTTTTTTTTTTTTTTTTGCATCTTGGCCCAGGACACACACGCACACACACGCACGCACACACACACGCACTAAGGATTTTATTCAAGCATTTCTAACTACTTCTTTTGAATATTGCTATGATATTTTCATTCTGCCTCTTTTTTCAGTGTCATTCGTGGCCTATCAGATAGTGTTCCAGTCACTCCTGGGCTGCAGAATGGGGTTTGCAGATCTGCTGCCAGCAGGTCCTGCATGCTTGCTTAGAGGCCTAGACTGGAAATTACCACATGTAGAGTGCAGGTCCCTGCGACTGCTGCACCAGGGAGTCCTTGTCTCACTTCCTCCTGCCTCTTTTACCACCTGAGCTGAGGCTCTGCATGCCTAGGGAATCTTTCTGCATACCTGCCCACCACCACCCTGCACCATTGCCCTTCTTCCAACATCCTCCCTTCCCAGAGTACTCCTGTCTGGCTTTCGGTTGGTTGTGAGTGTCACACCCCCAGAACACCAGGTAGGCATGTCGGTGCCCCTCTGCTCCTCTTGGATTCCAGTCTCCTGTTGCCTCTGCTTCCAATCTGCTATGTCCTCGCTATCCTTTGTGACATGAATAACGTTTTCCTTACATCATCACTAATCCAGACAGCTGGAGCTGTCCCCTGGGTTCCACCTTGATCTAGAAGCTCACCAGGTGCTTGTATCGGTTGATGTTTTGTTTTCTGAAGTAAAATCTGATCGTGTGAGCCTTCCTATGGTGGGTCTTGGCCTGGCTGTCTGTGGTCTTACTCTTCACGCTTCTCCATTGCATTCCAGGCAGCTCTTAAACACATCGTCCTGAGTCCCCAACAGCGCTGTGTGTTGTGCAAGGGAAACCCTCTAATACAGTCATAAAATGGGAATGTCTCCTTGGGAGCCCCAGCTTAATGGCTCTCAACCATGATTATACGTTAGAACCAGCTGGGGGAGGATCAAAAGGGCCAGGGCTATCTTTGGGGTGTTTGAATGTACTCAGCACCTAATCAATCAGTTTTCAATCAGATTGCTTAGCTGCTGAGGTGAGGAACCAGGGGAAGGGGTGGCTGGGTGGTTGTCGGAAGTTTCCCAAGCCATTCTGCACATAGCCACACCTGATAACCACTGACAGAGTCCTTGATCAGGAACGCTGGGGAAGGCTATGTGAGTCTAGCTGAGCTTCGGGGTTCTGTGTATGCGTGGGCAGGGGGTGTGCCCATTTTTCTAAAGAGAAAATCTAAACGTTCATTGAGTTCTCAAAAGATATCCTAGGACCCCGTGAGTGTAAAGGACCCCTGGTGTAAATCAGCCTCTTCCTCTGTACGGTGAGGAGTATGGGTCCAGCAGGAGGGGCGGGGCTAGGCAGAGCATCACCCTGCTTCAGCTCTATCTGCTCTAGTGTGCTGGACAATGAACCTCAGTGGCCCTTAGATTCCTCCTCAGTATCAGGATAACACAAGCTTGACTTAAAGGCTTTTGGAGAAGCCCTACGATGTTCCTAAAATACCAAGCCCACAGAAGGCTTTAGTCACTGCCACCAGCATGGTGACTAATTCCCCCTATACTTGCCACACTATTTCTGATAATGCCATTAAAGTAAATTAAAAATAGCCAGAAACTCCCTTTATCTACCAGTACCCGAGATTGTAACCAAGGCTTGTGTGTGCTTGGCTTTACCACTGAGGTATATCCCCAAATGCAAAAATAAAAAGCAGTCCCACTTGTTGGGCAACTTCAACTTCGTGCCAGATGGCTTATATGGCATTTTATGCATGTTTACAAGAAGCCTGTGAAATTGTCCCTGTTCTTATTTCTAACTGAAGCTTAGAGATGGAGGATAGATAGACGTGAGGCCACATAGATAGCTAAACCGTGGAGCCCGCCCACTTAGACCACTGCACCACCAGGTTGTGTAGTAAGGCCAATCCAGGGACAGGTGAGATGGCACCTCATGTGCTTTGGGTTGGCAGGAAGTCTGGATCTCCCAACCAACCCTGTCTTTCCCTCCTTGCCCTTTTCCAGCCGCTACTGGCGCAGGTGGAATAGATTCTGCAGAAGGAAGTGCCGCGCAGCAGTTAAGTCCAATGTCTTCTACTGGCTCGTGATCTTCCTGGTCTTCCTCAACACGCTCACCATTGCCTCCGAGCACTACAACCAGCCCCACTGGCTCACGGAAGTGCAAGGTGGGCAGCCCCTGGCTTTGTACTGTTCACACTTGCCAGCAGAGCTCCAGGTCCTGAGGAGAGATGAGTTATTGGTGGGAGGTTGACAGACAAGCAGCCGGTGACTACGGCTTGACTGGTGCCTTGCTGGAAAGTCCTAGGGCCTGGAAGTTTGCAAGCCCCGTATTAAAATTCAGGCCCTTGTTATAAACAGATGTAGCCCTTCAAGTCCTGATGTGCCTCTCGCCCTCCTCTGCAGCCATGGTCATCACTGAGTCCCCGTAACAGGACAGCTTATCTGACTGTTTCAGACCCTCAGCTGCCAGCTTTCCAAAAGCCATTTTCAGTTCCTCTGGCCTTTCTGTAGCTCCAGGTAGCTTTCCCCAGACCATAACAAGAAGCAGAGCCTGGACAAGGGACAGTAGCCCCAGAGGTTAGCTAAGACCTCTTGTCATGCCTGGACCCCTGTGAAGAAATCCATAACCCATGCCTAAGTGTCTCTGGGGAGTGAGGCAGATACGGCTCAGGCTATGGGGATCCTGGGAAGAGATGATCTAGAGGTAACAGGGACAGGGAAGGCAGCCTACTCTCAGCTTTGGCTACTGACTCGGACGGGTCACTGACCCTTCTGCACCTCCTGTTTCCTCTCTAAAGATTGGGTTTAATAGAAACAGCACCGCGCCTCTGGAGTTTCTCTGGGGATTAAGGAGGACAACATATGCTAAGCCTCTAATGCGTGGTGGATGTTCGGTGCATGGTTATAATGTCGGAAACTGGACCTAATTGTTCTTTCAGAAGTATCTGGGAGAGGTCTCCTGGGAAGGGAGGGGAAGGAGAGATGGGGAGTAGGCCTTTTTCTCCAGCTATGACAGTAACTGTTTTATGTTTTCCCTCCTCTTCCTCTTTGCTCCTCTCGGCTCCTTGCTTGAATCCCACCCCCGACCTACACCGCCAGACACAGCCAACAAGGCCCTCCTGGCGCTCTTCACTGCGGAAATGCTCCTGAAGATGTACAGCCTGGGGCTGCAGGCCTACTTTGTGTCCCTCTTCAACCGCTTCGACTGCTTCATCGTGTGTGGGGGCATCCTGGAGACCATCCTGGTGGAGACCAAGATCATGTCTCCCCTGGGCATCTCTGTGCTGAGATGCGTGCGCCTGCTCAGGATCTTCAAGATCACCAGGTGTGTGGCTCCTCGCTTCCCTTTGGGCATGGGACTCAGAGGCTACCGGAAGGCCAGGGAGGATGGCCTGGATGCGGGAAGAGCTGCAGATTCTGGAATGGTCTAGTAGTCTCTGACTGTCTGCAGCAAGGGGAGTTGTGGTTCATGTGCCAATCAGAAATGCCCTTAGCTGCAGACTGCTGTCGTTCAGCTTGGTTGCATTTGTTCTGCAGTGTGACTAGAAGTCCAAAGGTAGATAACCAGGTGGCTTTAGGAAAACATCAGGGACTTGGTCACCTCCTGTCCTTGGCTTGTAGGGTCTAAAATGGCTTCTGGGCATTGAGGTCTCATCAATTCTCTGGAAAAGCAGAAAAGGGTCTGCTTCTTTGCTCCCCCATATCTCAGGCAGACCCATTGTTAGAGATGCTATTCAAAACCAAACAAGGCAACAAACATCAAATGTGAGGGAAGACATGGAGAGCTGGGGACCCTGGCACTTTTGGGGTGTTTTTGTGGCTTCTCTTAATGCTGTAACCAAATGTCTGGCAAGGGCATCTTAAAAAAAGAAGGCTTTAGTTTGGCCCGGGATCCATCAGGTGGGAAGATGTGGCACCCAGAGTGTGGGGTGGCCGGGCACAGTGCAACTGCAGGACCTGATGGATGCTGTGCTCAGCTTGTTTCCTCCTTAATCTGCTCTGTAACTCCAGTGTGTAAAATGGTACTGCCCCATTCAAGATGCCCCCCACTCAGTTAAACCTCTTTGCAAAAAAACCTCATAGATATGCCCAGAGGTTTGTATCCTAAGTGGTTCTAAATCTCCCCAAGTTGACAGTCAAGGTTAACAGACTTGTGGTAGAAATGGGCAATGAATGGTCCAGCTACTGTGAAATACAGAGCTGCCATTTCTCAGCTGATTAACAGTAGAATTACCGAGTGCCCCAAAACTTTACTTCTGGGTATTTACACACAGCGTTAAAAGCCAGGTCCTGAAGTGATTGATGTTTAGAATGACGTCATTTACAAGAGCCAGAATGCAGAAGTGTCTGAAGCGCCGGGAGAATGGATGGAAAATGGCATTTACAGCCCACGGAACACTTCTAAGCTTTCAAAGGACAGTTTTTATGCCTGGTACCACAAGGATGAGCTTTGGGGACATTGTGCTGAGTGCAGTAAGCCAGTCACAAAAGACAAACGCTGTTTGATTGCACTTATTTGAAGTTCTCAGTCATAACATCAGAATCACAGGGGCTGAAAGCAGGGCAGTGACCTAAGGGCAAAGGGCAGGGGGCAAAGGTGGCTGCCATTTAAAGACCAGAGCTTCAGCTCTAGAAGATGTAAAGAATCCTAGAAATGGATCCTGTACACTATTAATGTATTTAATATCCTTGAACTGTAAGCTTAAAAGTGGGTGAGGTGGAAATTGTAGATTTTATGTGTTTTAACACAATGAAAATATTGGGGATAATGGACTGCTGAGATGGCTCAGTGGGCAAAAGTGCTTACGGCCGAGTCTGACACCCTGAGTTCAGTCCCTGAGACCCACATGGCAGAGGAGAGCACTGGCTCTAACTTCCATACATGTGTACTTGCTCTCTCTCGATAAGCCAAGTTAAAACTTGAGGGGCAACAAGACTGTTCAGCAGGTCAAAGCCTGTCCCCAGGTCTGAAGCCCTGAGTCTGAGCCTTGTAAACACGTGACGGAGGAAGAGGAGCAACGCTGGCAGGTTGTCCTCTAACTTCCACATGATTTCCTTCCTCACCACAAAACAAGTAAATACATATAATTTTTTAAAATGAAAAAAAAATCTCTTCCAGAAATCTCATCAAAGAATTTTCTGGTCTCATTGGCTGTTCTTGTTATTAGGAAAAGCTGAGAAATGGGTCTCTCTGACAGGCATGGGTTGCTACAGATGCACAGAGATGGCCAACTCTGAGTCAAGATGGTAGGAATTATATCTCAGGGGACTTTGGTCTGGCCTCACACACACACACACACACACACACACACACACACACACACATCGTCTGTCCTTTGGCCCATCCACAGACTGTTCATTCTCACTGCAGGGCAGGCAGAGACTCAGGAGGAGGGAATAGCGGGAGTACAGGGAGTGAGTGGGCAGCCTGTCCAGGTCAGGGAAATTGATTTCACCCTGGCCTGGTAAAATCAATTTACCGGCTAACATCATCCTTTAAAAACTATTTTATTAAGATTTAACTTTTCATTTCTCTGTGTATGGAGTCAGAGTTTTGCAACCATTACATTCTGATTTTAGAACATTTTGATTATTCCCCAAAGAAACTTCATACAGGTTTCTCCCCCAATCCTGACTCCATGCTAGCCCTAGGTAGCCACTCCTCAGTGTTTGGATTTGTCCATTATGACAAACATCCTGAGGAAGAAATCTGGGATACAACAGTGTATTGTGGACAGTGTTACATTGAATGTAATAGTAAACAATGTGATTATTTGTGTCTAGCTTCCTTCACTTAGCTTAGTGTCTTCAGGGTATATCCAGGTTTTAGTGTGGATCAGAACTTCCGCCTATTCTTGGTGGAAAGGATCCCACTGCACAGTTATCTCGTACACCATGGTCATTCCTCCGTGATTGGACATTGAGTTGAGCTACCTTAGAATGCCTGTGTTAACGTTTGTATTCCAAGTTTTTACAGAGATGTATAATTTTCATTTCTTTTGGATATATATCTAGGAATGCAACCTCTGGGTTATTCAATAAACCCTTTATAAGATTTTGAGAAATGATAAAATTATTTTAGAGAGGTCAGACTATTTTACATTTTCGCCAGTGATGTACAATTTAAGGGTTCCAGTTTCTCCGCTACTCATACAAACTGTTCTCTCTTTGTTTGTTTGTTTGTTTGGTGTGGGTTTTTTTTTTGGTTTATTTGAGGTTTTTTTCTTTTTTACCTATTTTATTCTTAAATGACAGATGGTAGTTTACATATTTATGGAGCACATCATCTTACTTTAAATACTTATGCCTTTCTGCCAAAAAAAAAGCATTCAAAATCCTCTCTACGAAATATTTTGAAATGTTCAGTTCACTGTTGTTGCCAGTTGTTCTGTTCTGTGTTAGGGGCATCGGAGGTGACTGTACCTTTCGCTACCGTGCCGTGATCTGTCCTTCCCTGGCATTCCCTCTCTGCCCTGGCTGCTACCTCCATGTTCTATGTGTCTTTGAGATGGGTGTTTTAGGCCCCACCTACAAGTGAACCTCATGGCACTTTCTCCTGTGCCGGACAGACTGTAACATCCTCCAGCTCCCTCCACAATGCATCAAAAAACACAACTCTAGTCTTCCTTGTTTTGACCATCGCTTTCAATAAAAGAATGAGATTGACTGGAAAAACACCCGAGGGCCTCACAACCCCATGAACATCATTTCATAAAAGCCTTTGTGATACCCCCCCCCCCGGTTGTCAGTGCAATACATATGTGTGAAGTGAGATGTGGTCAACTTCAAAAATGTATTTAAGGGCAGTAGCTGGAGGGAGTCTTTCAACCCTCCTCCAGTTAGAAGTTCCCAGATCCCTTCGTAATCTGCTTTGTGGGCAATCTCTGGAAATAAGAGCATCAAACCGCTCACTTGGATTGTGTTGGAGACTTGTGTTTCCAGGTCAAGGACAAGCACGTCACAGCTCACACAGGGTGTTTCTCTGAGTGAGTCACCAGGCGCGGTGAAGCGTCCTAGCTGTCACTATCCTTGCTGCAGTTTTCTGAGCAGCCATCTGAATGCACAGTGTCGTTGAGACTCCAGTGAGAGGCGCATGTATTCAAGTTCAGGGCTGGCATCAGGGCCTTTTGTCTGCAGTCCAGTCAGCACTGTTACTGTTCTTAGAGAAGGACAGTGAGGTCATGAGACCTCACGCGTGGACCAGGAAGTCTGGATGTTTTGAGAGGCAAGGCTGTCCGTGAGCTCTCTAAGGATCTCAGCAGCTCAAAAACCACAGAAACTGCTGTTAAAGTGCGTGACTAGTAGGAAGACTCAGGGAGTTATCCTCCGGGAGATCTGAGAAGAAATACACTTGCTTAACAGAAGAGCCACACACGGGTGTCCCATCGCCAAGCTCGGCTGGCAGGTTCACAGGGCCAACACCCAACCCATATTCTAAGCATTTCAGGTCTGAGGTTGGAGACAGGTTCTCAGGAAGCAGAAGTTTGCCCTGCAGGCGACACGCTGCAGAGATAGCCTGTCTTTTATTCCCTTCCCACTGTGCACGTGTGAACATCTGAACGTACGCCTTTCCAGATGATTTGGGGCTTGAAGAAGTAGCCTCCGCTTAGACAATGGAGTTATTCTGCTTCTGGACTTTTTTAGGCCCACAAATGCTATTCTGTCTTCTTGTGTGGGACTCTGGGATGCCCTCTGGCCAAAGCAATTTTTAAAGAGTTGTTCCTTGTCAGTATTTTCACAGTGAGAATACACGAAATAGTTAAAAGAGAATCAATGGGCAATCACTCCAAGATCGTATAACAATATCTAGCAGTGAAGTTCCTTTTCTAAATAAAACTGAAAAACAAAACAAAATCCATACCTCAAACATGGGCCATGTGAGAATTATTTAAGAGGCAGCGAAAACTTGTAAGTTAAAAATAGTGTTTATCAGACCTCAGGAAAACCAAATATGGTGACCAGTTGTCTAATAAGAGTCAGTATGAACACAGTTCGCTAAGTCCTATCTTGGGACTTGAACAATGATACAGCCTGCCCCGTTGGCTCTGCGGCTCGCTGGGATCCAGAGGATGCTCTGAGAGACAGACCCACCCTTCATTGTCTTTAGTGTGATACCTAAGCAGTGCGACCTTGGGCAAATGGCCTAACTCTATACCCAGTCATCTCATCTGGAATCAGCCCTCTTCCCATCCTTTGAGGTCATTAGGCTGAGATGCTCTGCAGGATGTCAGCATCAGGACCACCCTCTCTAACACACAGTGTGCCGTAGTGCTTGTCAGCATCTATTGCACTAGTGTTTCTATTGCGCTTGTTATAAACCAAAATACTCTTGTTGTCACCTTCCTCCCCTGCAGCTGCCTCCCTCGCTCTCGAATATGCCATTAGATCGACTTTAGAAGACACACCCACCCTAAAACATGACCACTAATGGGGTCCTCAAAGCCCCATGTGATCTTCACGTCCTTATCCAGAGTCTTGCCCAATCCCCCACCAGGCCCCCAATCCTCCTGGCTTTCTTTACCACCTTCTAAAGCAGAGGCTCAGGAGTTTATGGAGCCTCTCACCCCCTTTAAGGCCACCAATAAACAGGAATCTGGTATTTGTGACGTTCCCAGGCTAGAGTCTGTAGAGAAGATGCCCAGACCAAAGAGCCACATGCTGTCCTTGTGGGGAGGAGGGAAGTTACTTCCTGGGGTGGTAACTGTCACCTAAGAAGATGCTCTAAAGATTATTTGAATGTGCCTCCTCTCAGACTCCATCACGTTTATGATGTTGGGGGTCAGTTAGGTAATGCCCAGTACCTCTGGTCTAGAAACTCAAAGAAGCACCTTCCCAAAGCCATCCCAAGGTCAAGGCCAGGCAGTCGTGGTATCTTGACCAAGTCTTATTCTCCATGCAGGATGGAGAAGACAGAGGAACTAGCAGGAACTGTGCCTTGGCCCAAACTGTCCTAGCCCCCAAGCAAGACAGTCTAGAATTCCTTATGGCTCCTTCTGACCAACCACACACCACTTTATGCTCCTGTCATACAAATACTCCCAGAGTCTGCTGCATATTCAAGGACCAGGCTCAAGTTCACTGCAGTTTTGGTCCAAGGATGGCCATGCTGGGGTCCCTTGGCAAGTCCAAAGAGAGGGAAGAGAGAGATTGTGCTTGCTCACTGTATATATTCTGGCCCCCACATTGCTTTACTTGATTCTCATCCTTTTATTCTGTTCTTCTGTCACAAAGCACCATAGTACACAAACTTACTGTGTGAAAATCCATTTGAGAATGCTTCCAGCAATAGATAACTTGCCACCAAAACCAAGAGAACATTTCCTCAGTTGGGCGTAAGATTGGTTGGCAGGGGTACCTTCAGTGGTGCCCCTCTCTGGAACAGAAGAATAGGGTGGGGCACCGTGAAGCATCCTCAACAGTTAATCCTGTTGTTTCTACCATCTTTTATTTATAGCAAAAGGGCTGGTTGACACCGGCATGAAGGTAAAGGGCTGGCCCCAAGTTCTTTGAAGCGAAAGATTTCCGAACTGAAAGGTTCTGGAAAATCTCAGATCATTAAAGAAGAGAAAGGAGAATTCTACAGAGGCCCAGATCCCGAAACAGATGTACAGAGGGAAAAGAGACGGCGACAAAGTGTCCCTGAACAGAGGGTGTTGAGTCAACCCAGGAGACTGAGGGCCAAGGCTAGCAATAAAGAACAAGTGGTCACCGGTCAGTGAGTGAAGAAAACATGAAGGCCAGTGAGGCCGAGGGGAGGGGAGGGGAGAGTTAGGTAGACCGGAACTTGGCCAGGTCAGACTCCCTCAAGTGCACCACAGTTCAGGGAAAGAACAATGAGCCAGTGGATAGGGACCTGGAGGCAGAAACACACACTGGAGAGGAGGATGCAGTAGAAAAAGCATGCGTGTCCAGTGATGGGCAGAGGGCCTGGAGGACCCAGCTGTGTGTGGACCCCTGTTCTGACCCCAGATGTTTAGGTCTCCCAGGTTTTCTATGAGGTCTAAGTATTTGTTGGAGACCTAAGTATTTGTTCTCCAAAAGTCTGTTGGTGTGTGAGGTGTGTGGTTCATGCTTTTGGTCAGTTCGGATAAAAGCTGATGTTGTTAAGCCTGAAGGCCGAGCTCCAGTTAGCTTCCTGAAAAGGACAGCGGTTCAGGGTGGGGACCATGGTCCTGTGTTCAGCAGTCACGACCCTGAGATGGGGACTGAGAGGGCACGCAGGCCCAGGGGCATCACCTATATTGCCAGTGCTACTGACTGAGACCTGAAGATCTCACCATATTGCCCATGGTGGAAATACGCCCTCCTCATACCCCGCTGTCAGCTGAGGCATGCTGGGCTCACACAGCCAGCTCCCTAACCTCAGAACCACACTAGTGTTCTGTTTTTAAAAATCACATTTTAATTTATTTAATACTTTATTCTTTGAGAATTTCATACATGTATCAAATGTATTTAGGTCATAGTTACCTCCTTCTCCCCCAAACTCCTCCCAGATTCACTTCCCAACCCCTCCATGCTCCCATCTCTGTATCCCTCCATCCTCACCCCTGCTCCCACCTTACAACATGCTCCCATCTCTGTATCCTTCCATCCTCACCCCTGCTCCACTTTACAACATGCTCCCATCTCTGTATCCTTCCATCCTCACCCCTGCTCCACTTTACAACATGCTCCCATCTCTGTATCCCTCCATCCTCACCCCTGCTCCTACTTTACAACATATACACAAAAGCAAACACACGCCTGTGGGCGCACTGCCTGTCAGGTAAGGACAAATTGTTACATTCATAGTAAAATCGTTCATTCATTCAGTAAACTACTAATTGATCACCTTCTGAGGGCCAGGCACAGTTTAGAGAAGAAGAGCTGGCCTAGGATAGCTGAGAGAAGTTTCAGTGAAGGTCCGGTGATGATGCTGTGCCAGAGGCCTTGAGCCAGAACAATGGCTCATTGCAATGAGCATTTTGGGGGTTGGGCTGAATGGAAAAGGATATACTACATGACAAACTAGGACAAATGAAGAGGTGTTGGAAAGATGGATGAAGGAGATAGTTTTCGTTTGTTTATTTGCTTTTGTTTTTAATTAATTTGGGGGGCATGCTGCAGGGGCGAGGGGCAGATACAGAGGGATTGGGAGATGAGCGGGATTGGGGCACATGATGTTAATTTCCCAAAACATCAATAAGGAATTTTTTATTTAAAGAGAAAGAGAGAATAAAGGAACCAAACAGCACATGTGACTCCCTTCCCCCAAGGACCTCAATTCTGGTAGGGAAAAGAAACACTAAGCCAAGAAATAGACATTTGTCTGGTGGTGATATTTCCTTTAAAAATAGAATGAGCTGCTGTTCAAATGGCTCACTGAATGAAGTTCTCGCTGTGCAGGCCTGACGGTCTGAGTTCAGTCACAGAACCATGTAGAGGTAGGACAGGATGCCTGCAGAAAGTTATCTTCTGACCTCCACAGGTGTACTGTGGTTCACTTACACAAACACACACACACACACACACACACACACACACACACACCACAATTATACGAATTTTAAGAGATAATGTAGAACAAGACTAAAGCCGAGGTCAGGGATGCTTGCTCTGAGATCAGAGACCCAGGACCTAAAGGAGGACCATACTTTCCTCTGGGAAGGAGCTGAGTAGACTGTTGATGGAAGAGGACCTGTTTGCAGAGCATCAAGACTCATGCGACTGGAGTGAAAGAGGACGAGCATAGGAGCCAGGAAGTTCAGGGTTTTCTTTCTTTCTTCCTTTCTTCCTTTCTTTCTTTCTTTCTTTCTTTCTTTTTTCTTTTGGTTTTTCAAGACAGGGTTTCTCTGTAGCTTTGGAGCCTGTCCTGTAACTAGTTCTTGTAGACAAGGCTGGCCTCAGATTCACAGAGATCCCCCTGCCTCTGCCTCCCGAGTGCTGGGATTAAAGGCATGCGCCACCACCGCCCAGCTGGTTTAGGATTTTCTACCAGGTATCATGAAGGGCTGGGAGTGGCTCCATTATGAAGGGCTCACTGTTCTGGTGTGGTGAATTGCTATGGGAAGCAGGAGGCTGTTCTAGAAATCCCAGTGAGAGAGGCTGGTGGCTAGGCCAAGGTGATGGACTCAGTGGGAGGTGGCCAAAGTCAAGATTTGTTTTGAAGATGGAACCTTGGGATTTACTACTGTGGGGTAAGGAAAGTACAGGTTGGCCCTGCTGTTCTTATCTCCTGACATGGGAGAAAGGTTGGCAGGAAACTTCACAACTCATGATGTGATACGCCTTCCTAGCTACCTGAAGCCCAGACTAACCAGGATAGCACTTGGGTTCGGGCATGCGGGCCATATTGGAGAAAAGGGCTATGCTTTAGCTGGTGTTTCCCCTTGGCCAGCCTGTTGATCTCTGTCTGGCTCTCAGGTGGGTTCTGCTTTGCCCTGTGCTCCAGTCCTTTGCCATAGACTCCACTTCCCTAGAGCTTCAGGCCTCAGGAGACCCTGGGTCAAGAAAGTCCTCTGTCCTGTCTTGTTTCTTCAGCATCTTCACCTGGTCTCCGTAGTGACTTATCCACTGGAGTCCAGAGCTTCTGTGGCTGACTCCTTTGAGTGACCCCATGACTCCCAGATATAGCTAACTCTCAGTTCAACCCCAGGATGCTAGTTCCCCCACCCCCATGTACTTCACGACTTCCCTTGACCGTTATGACCTTCCATGACAGTTGAACTCAGTCGCCATGCAGACACCTTCTACTTTGTGACTGGACATTTAATATGCTCTAAAGTTGCTTGTTTCTGAATACCAGTGTCTTGAGAGGCCCTGCACTGACTGCTTTTAAATCACTCAAGCCCCAGCATCAGAGAGTGTGACCTCATGGTTCCCAGGGGACCTGAGAAGACACTTTTAGGACATGGTTAATATCTGAGCAGCTTCTGCTCTCCGGTAGGTTTGGAGGAGCTGTTTCAAGTATAATAGGGAAAGGTGTTCCAAACCCAAATCTCTCTTGCGTTAAGCAGATCAGCACCAACTCTGACCAATGGGGACTCCAGGGAGCCGCTCGCACATCAGGGGTTTTCAGAGCCACCAATCCTAGCCTGTAAAAACTGACACAGAGAAGCTGTGAGACTGAGGAAGGTGAGGGACACAGATTATGGTTACATGCAGTTCAGTTCAGTGACTTGCTGATGGATGGGTAGCCTGGAGGTGCAGACAGGCCAATTGGATCCTACAATTTGACTCAGAAAAAAAAATAGTTTTTGATGAGTTTCTAGATTAGGACAAAAGTTATTGCATTATCGCCATAATGGACCTGTTGTCTTAGTATGGTATCAAAGAGTCATGGGCCTCTCCAGAGCCAGGTCTGATTGCAAAGCCCTGCATGCCATCCTAATGGTCTTATCTCTGTAGTTTACTGCCAAAGTATGCAAGAAAAAGAAACAACAAGGGTTAGCCTGGAGTAATTGCAGTGGATAGGACTCAAGATGGCCATGGTCGTGTGACGTTGAACCAGTAATCTGGGCTGTGGGTGGGAGCTCTGCTGCCAGAATGGGTTATTCCAGCGGGCTCTTGAAGAAAGGCTTATTCCCTCTGATCACTGAGCTAATAAGCTGTAAACAGAGGCCCAGAGGACTCCCTGGAGGGCTCCCTGGAGCACCCTTGCCTGGAGCTGTCCCCAGTAGAGTGATGAGTTAGCTGTAATCTAAAATTATCAAAATCCTGTGGGTTCTTATTGAAACTGTAGCTCTCTGGGCCCAGATACAGGGTCAGAATTTCCAAAGGAATGACCTTTAAAAACAGACCACCGTGACAGGGAGGTCGGGGCCATCGCTAAGCTCTTTCCCACTCTTTGCTGTGAGTAGCACCATTCCCATCTCCCCAGGTAGCTGCCGCTGCAATCTGCTCAGACTGGCATTCTCGGCGAGGGGAGTGTGTTTTCTCTGTTAAAAAGCAGAAATGTCCATGGTAATTATAAACTTAAATTAGCTGTGTGACAGACTGGGCAGCCTTGAGAAGAGGGAGGAAATTATCTTCCAGGTTACCTAATGACTGTACACACCCCTGCTATTTCCATTTCTTTCCAGGCAGGAAGGCGGAAAGGGAGGGGGCATAATGACTTTTCCCAGGGCATCAGCAGCTGGCAGAGCGGGTGGGAATGTCTGGCCTCTGAGCCCTCTCTCCTTACTGATGCTGAATTTATAGCTCTGCATCCTAATTGTGAGTCCATTCACACCGCTACCCAACCCGGCAAAGGAAATGGGGGCAATATCAGGGAATGGAGTTTTGTGGCAGAGCCAGCAGGGGTGCACAGGTGAAGGCTGGCGGAGGGCAGCAGAGGACGGGCAGCTGAACTCCCTGTCTGTCCCCAGGTACTGGAACTCCTTGAGCAACCTCGTGGCATCCTTGCTGAACTCAGTACGCTCCATCGCCTCCTTGCTGCTGCTCCTCTTCCTCTTCATCATCATCTTCTCCCTCCTGGGGATGCAGCTGTTTGGAGGGAAGTTCAACTTTGATGAGATGCAGACCCGCAGGAGCACCTTCGATAACTTCCCGCAGTCACTGCTCACTGTGTTCCAGGTACGGACTCGCTGCTGCCATTCGCACTGGGAGGGGGGTTCAGCCAAGTGGGAGGTGGGCAAGAAGAAGCCTTGAAAAGGTGGGGCGGGGAAAGCAGGACCCTTTCTCTGGGCATGATGCCAGCCTAGGTCATCCGTGGAAGGCCTTTCTGTAGTGTCTTGTCTCTCAACCTTCCACGGAGCTGCATGTGGCTAGACTAACGATGCACCAATCTAATTGATCAGTTTAAAAATGTTTGTGTGGCCATGGCACCCATTAGTCAAGACAAACAAACAAACCTGTGTGAACACATCAAACAGAGAGGAGACTGATCTGGTTGGGAGGTAAAGGACCTGACTTTGCTCTCCAGCATCCTTGCTACAGCATCCTTGCCACTGGAAGAATTCCAGCTGGTCCAGAGTAGTGCTTTCATGAATGTTTCGGCAAATGACAGCTACATGTATTTGAAACAAGTATTTGAGTTTCAGAATAGACTTATTTACAAATAAAGGGAACAATCTGTATATATTTGTATTGCTAAAATCTTAATGATGGCACCAAATGATTATGTTTAATTCACCTGACACTGCCACCCAGGGAACTAATGGTGACCATCTCTTATACTGTATGTCAAGAGCAACCTGATATTTTGATCACAGAGCTTTTATATATGCCAGTGGCCATGCAGTTTGTCTGTGGGTAGGGGTCCACTTGCCCAGGCTTGTAGTCCCCAAGAATAATTGGGAGCCAGAACAGGAAAAGTCTAAATGAGATTTGGGGAATTTCTGTTAATAAAGTGGGACAGGGCAGGGCAGGCAGGGCAGGGCAGGGGAGTTTGGGGGTTTGCTGTTGGTCTAACGCTGTGTCCCTTATTGGTGGGAATGTGTCATTCAGATCCTGACCGGGGAGGACTGGAATTCGGTGATGTATGATGGGATCATGGCTTATGGCGGCCCCTCTTTTCCAGGGATGTTAGTCTGTATTTACTTCATCATCCTCTTCATCTGTGGAAATTGTATCCTTTGATGCTGATGCTGCCCCAACCCTGCTATCCCAGTTGGCCTTTTGCACAGCCATATGTGTGCTCTAAGGCCCCGACTGGGGCTCTGTGCTGTGGCTGCCCATCTGGAGGCTAGCTGGGCAAGACCACTCTTGGAAGGAAATGTGTTCTGGCCTAGAACCACTTCAGCCATGGTGTGGGTCTGGGTGCATGCTGCAGCCGGGACCCAGGAGACAGTGCACCTCACATTCCTGAGCCCATTTACACTCGAGGGCCACCCTCTCTGGGAGGTGTGCTCTGGTCATAGTCTAGGTGAATGAGGCCCCTAAGCATTGCAGCCTGTGCAACCAAACTCGCACAGACTAGGACGCAGTGTGTCTGGAGTTGTGTGCCCTGGCCACTCTGGAGCCACTGCACTCACTCAGATCTCAACCCTGTGCATTGATCAGTTTCCTCCCTTTGAAGCTGTTCTTGGGGCTACAGTCATAGACAGATGAACAAATTACCAAGTCCTTCCTGATAGCTCCTTCCCGATCAGAGGCACAGACAGGACTCCAGGGCCTCAAGCCCTAGGCTTTGCTTTTTCTCCCACTGGTTGAGCCTGTGAGAGTGGAGTCTAGAGCTGGTTGATAAGATAGAAACACTTCTAGCCCCAAATTTGAGAGAAACCCTTGGTTTGGGTCGTTCAAAAGTAAAGAACACTATGCTACCTGCAGGGAAAATTAGCATTCTATCAGCTAGATGGCCTTGGTATATCAAAGGCCTTCTTCTTTGGCATATCTATAGTATAAGACAGGGTGAGAATCCCTGGTCCAATAACCCAGTATCTGGAACCTTTTATGTGCCTACAGATTGCATTAGGTAGAAAACCACTTGAGCTTCTCATGTACAAAATTATTAAAGGTTTGGAGAAGTCAATGTCCAAGTATGTGTAAAGGATTATATGAAAACAAATGTACTTTGGGCCCTATCCCTGAGATAAATCCCATCATGTGTATTTCAAAATTTGAAAAATAAATTGAAATCCAGATCTTTGCTGCAGGCATTCTGAATTTGCAGTGGAATAATAGAAAGTACTGCTTAAAGGGTCCCGGTGAGTTGGCTGGAAAAATGCACATAAGGGCTCCTTAGCTCCAGATTCTAGGGCCAAAAGTCAATAGTCATCTAGGACAAACCCTTCTCTGGGGAGTTCTAGCTCTGTGTAGCCAGTGGTGTGGATTTATGGGTGCCCAGGACTGGGTGTTGGGTTCAACAAACTTAAAACTGCCCAGCTATTCCTTCTTGGTTCTGTGGTTCTCTGGTCCATAGTGTTTCTGTTGGTTGAAAAGCAGGGCTTGGCAGGGTGGGAGAGACAGGCAGATAACTGCTTCAACAAGAATTCTCAAATGAGCCCAGCTCTAGTCATACAGACACCGCAAAGGGTGTTCGTATGTCACGGACTGACGGGTTCCCTGCCACCTCTTCAGTGCCGTGTTATGTGAATGGATCTTAAGAACAATCTGATAGAGGTAGTGATGCCTATCAAAGCCAGGCATTTCGGTGGTAAAATGAAGAATGAAATCCAGCAGCTAAAGAGCAAGGCAGAGCCTGGTGCTTCAGACCTGTCCTGCTCCAGTCTGCAAAGCCTGCCTGGTCTCAACCACTTAGAAAACTCTGAACAGTGAGCAGGCAGGTGGGGACAGAAAAGAAGGCACACGGCTGGTCTCCACCCCTCAAAGTGGGTTTCTCCTGGGGAGCTCTTCCTTCTGCATGCTCTGTACTCTCCCTGCCCCCTGTGGTCATCATGTTTCCCAAAACCAAGGGTCGTTTTCTTTAAGAACGGACACAAACAGATATCCTACTGAATGTGTTCTTGGCCATTGCCGTGGACAACCTGGCTGATGCCGAGAGCCTCACTTCCGCCCAAAAGGAAGAAGAAGAAGAGAAAGAGAGAAAGAAACTGGCCAGGTAACCCTCTAAGCTTAGAAAGTCATTCCCACTGGTGGGAGAAAGGGCTGGTGCCCATCCCATGGCCATTTTTGGCTGAATTGGACTGGAGTGATGCTTTCACACTACTTTGGCTCCTCCTGTAGTGTCCAGCCGTTGCTGTATAGTCTCTACAGAGACGTTGCATTTCCCGCACCTGTCCAGGAAGCCAGGGGCTATCCCTTGGGAAGAGAAGCCATGGAAACACAAGGAGGAGATGGGGGAGGGGAAAAGCTGCCTTCGGAAGAAAACACAACTCCAGCTCAGAAAATAATTTTCTCACTATTTTTGTACCCTTGGTGTGTTAGAAAGACAGAATAAGATTCTACATTCCACCCCAGTTGTGTAGCTAGAACTGTCTTATGCCCTTGTTGGACACTGAGCAGAGATCCTTTAGGAATCCTAAGTGAGACCCAGCATCCTCTGATTTAAAAGGGGGAGCAACTAAGGATCTGGGAGAGGTCGAATGTGTCCCGGACAGAGCCGGGGGTGGGCAGCACTGTGGTACCTATCCTGGAGCTGCAGGTGTGATATCCCTAGAGCAGAGATAATATATGTAGACCCAGGGCTGGTCTTGCTGCCCCCAGGAGACCACAAAGCAGTTCCTGTCTACACTGTCCACTATCATTCCAGTAAACATCCATTTCTGGGTTTTTTTCCTGCTGACCGGCCAGGACTGCCAGCCCAGAGAAGAAACAGGAGGTGATGGAGAAGCCGGCCGTGGAGGAGAGCAAAGAGGAGAAAATTGAGCTGAAGTCCATTACTGCAGATGGAGAGTCTCCGCCCACTACAAAGGTGAGGGGCGGGCATCTTTAGGAGCTCAGGGACTGTCACTAAGTGGCAGGGTGAGGGGGTCTTCCTGTTCTTTACCTGAAGGAAAGGAAAAGAAGGGAAGGATGAGGGGAGAAGAGAGTGACGATGGAATTGAGAGGGAAGAAAAGACACGCTGGTGGAACCTCGGCCTTTCTGATGTTCCAAGGGGAGCTGAAAGCCACGAGGACAAAGATGCATTTTTTGTTTTAAGCTCAGTGCCTCACTGTGGTGTAATTCCAAGGCTCCTCTAAGCCCGAGAACCCTAGCACTCATTCTAACTGAATTCTTCTTCCTTCATTTGGCTGCCTAGATCAACATGGATGACCTCCAGCCCAGTGAAAATGAGGATAAGAGCCCCCACTCCAACCCCGACACTGCAGGTACTGTTGTACTACCTGGCCCTGAGACTGAAAGGCTGTGGGTGGAGACTCAGTTATGTGGGAGTGGCCGAGCCCTGGGGTCCATGGGACTGGTCTCCTCTATGAACACCTTCACCACTAAGCGTCTCGTGTCTGGATTTAAGTATTGCCAGTTGCCGTCTGCGGGAAATGCTCTTCCTGGGTTCCTCATGATAATATTGGGATAATACCATATTTGAGGAAGACTTTTTGAAATAGAATTACTTTGGCTTATTCTTTTTTAAATTTCTGTTTTATTGTTTAAGAAAAGGGGGAAGTATGCAGGATACAAATTAAATATTTTCTAATAGTAGTAAATTTCATGAAGAAATTTATCATAAAATAATTCTTCCATATACAGATCATTTACCAGCTATTAAAGACTAATGCAAATTTTTATACTAATGAGATATAGGCTTGTTTTCATATAAAGAAACAAATCTTGGCTAAATATTCAGTGTTGCAGGTCACAGAGCATCTTCAACATTTCTCATAGTTGATCAATATTTTTATTTCATAATTGTCAGCGCTAAGAATACTTCTCACATAAAACGTCTTAAGCAATAGATCTATGCTTAGGGCCAGATAAAACAATTGCTAGAAGTGTCATCCTAATCCCAAGCCAAAATTCATTTCATGATTTTTCTTAATGACACTCAAGTCAGCAACTCAAGCAGCACTTTTTAAAATCTAGAGATCAGCTGATTCTTACGTTAGAGGAATGATAGTGAACTATTGCCTGTTTCCCACAATTAAACCGTTATGTGTCTGCAACAGCAGAAGACTCTGTGTGAACTTTACGATAGGCAATGGCTTTAAATCCGAATTGCGACATCTCCAGCAGCGCTCGCTGGTGTGGCTTGGCGTGCTAGCACACACAGTGCAAGTGCCTGCTGGATGTAGAGAACCTAGGCTGCACTAAAGCTGTGTGAATCATAGCGGGTGCTGGCAGAAGCACCTTCGGCGCCTCTCACCTTTGCTTTCGAGTTCCGTTTTGGTGGCTGCACAGTCATAAACCTTTCACTATGGGCAAAGTTTTTACAACCCCTCTGTATAACAGCCGCGGCCCACCGTTTAAGAAGCTGTGCTCCTGCGCCACCGATGTGGTTAACGTTTCTTCCCACCACGTGTGTCGCTGTCACTGTCAACTTACGTATTTTATTAGTATAGCATATGCTGCTGCATTCTGCTCACCTAATAATAGTCAATCCAGAATCCATCTTGTCATTACTCAGGAGGCATTGCTCACTAGGAGGACAGCTGCCGTCACAGATGTCCCATTTGTGGCTCCATAAAATGCTCTCAGGTCTCTCGTTGCCAAAGGAACTCCTGCTGACAAGATTCTGTGCATTTGTCTGATGCGTGACCTGACAGGCAGTCTCCTTTCAGAGGGTTTTAAGGTTGGAGGCCCTGGCTGTCCCGCCACAATCTACACCCCAACTTCTGGAAGCCCCATCCCAACGTGAACCTTAGGCTTGCTTCCTCAAGCTGCCAATTTGTCTCAAGCCCAAACTTGAAGGCAACGCACAGCAAATGACTGTGGATTGTAAATGACCTTTCTTCTTTAGCCAGGTTAGACTGCACTCGGCTGGTACCCTAGGGAGGTGGCCAAAAGCCAAGCTAAGCTATGTCTCCTTGTTGCTTTCCCCAACTGGTTCTCTGCTGGGTCTACAGAGATGCTATAGGCCTCCTCCCTGGAAGCAGCTCACTTTCTCCACCCTTACTCCCTTCTCCCTGCAAGAGAAGTAGGAGTTGGTGTCTGCGGCTCGCAGGAAGAGCCGAGTGTGTCCAGGGTTTGATGTCTCAAAACCTAATCTTAAAGACTTGCTAGAAGCAATGACTCAAAGCAAAGGAAAGATTTTTGTCCGTGTCCCCAATAAATAAATTCTATTCTGTAATGATGTTTTCGAGATAATTGGGAGAAAAATTGAATATGGACCAGGGGCTAAATTATTTTAAGTAGATTTTTGCTAATCATGTTAGTATAATAATGTGGTAATTCTGTCTCTAAAATACTGCAGTGTTTATGTCTAGAGTCTGAAGTGTTTCGAAGTTGCTTTAAAAATGGTTCAACAATCTCCTAAAGTGAGAGCAGAAAAGATAAGTAAAACTACATCAGCCAAATGGCAGTAGATGTTGAAAGCAGACGGAGAGCCACCTTACAAGTCTCTCTACTCCTGTAAAGTCTAAGTCAAATTATAGTAATATATAAGAAGAGCCCATCCCAGACTAGTGTGGCCCGTAAGAGGCAGCCCCATGTACACTGTGCCTGTATCTGAGTCTTTTCAGCTAAGCCCCCTGAACCCCCACTTCTGCATGTCAGAGGGATGGCAGACCTCCTAAGTCTGTGGCAGTGACCTTGAGCTGTGTTGTTCTAAGCAGAACGTAGAGTGTTGGCTTTTTTAAGCCTCTGGTAGACACTTGCCTTCATTTTTTTTTTTGGTCCTTTCACCCCTTTAGTTCTTATGTTGGTCAGCTTCCTGTCAGAGAAAAATACCAGAAATAGTGACTCTTTCAGGATGAAGGGCTCCGACTCACTCACAGGTTCAGAGGTCGAAGTCCGTGGTCTTTTGATGGAGTCACATGGGCCTTTGGCAAGGCCCAATAGGTCAAGGGTGGGTGGGTGTAGGTTCTGTTTCTTAAGAAAGTGTGGAAGTTTCATCATCAACAGAACCAAGGGCTGCTGGGATGGGGGTGTAGCTCAGCTGGTTGAATGCTTATCTCCGATCACATAGCCCTGGGTTCTATCCTCAGACCGCGTGGGCACCACATAAAACAGATGTGGTAACCCACACATATAACCCCAGATATAATGGAGGGATGGGTGGGGAGGTCAGTCCCTGAAGGCCGGGTAGTCGGGACACTGAGGGAAAGGTTACTCTCCAGTGTATGTTTTCTGGGAATCAGATGGGGAAATATGGGTGGGGTTTTTTGTTTGTTTATTTAGTTGACTAGAATTTTGATGAATTTTTTGTTTTGTTTTGTTGTGTTTTACTTTTTGTTTTGAGACAGGGTCTCATGTTGTAATTCTGGTTGGCCTGAAACTTAGTATATAAACCAGGCTGGCCTCAAACTCACACGGACATCTACCTGCCTGAGCCTCCTGAGTACTGGAAAGTGTTTGGTTTTTTTGCTTTTGTTTTTAGTCTCAAGTACAAATTGTTAATTTTAAAGGAATAGTTTTATTAAATTTATTCCTATTTTCTTAATATCGGATGCATTCTGTTTGCCTTCAGCTGCCTGTCCTCTCCTATTGCCTGCTTACCCGTGTGAGTCCCCTCCCTCTGCGCCTCCAAGGCCCTTTCTCATATCCATGTCTCTGCACTAACATTCTTGTCAGTTCTGCAGAGCAGGCAATGAGAGGAAGCTCAAAGTGGAAGAGCATTAGCTTCAGCCAAAGCACACAGTATTACAGCTTCTTGGGCCCTAAGAAATAACTGCACACCGGGCACCTTAAAATAAACTAGGTTGATTCTATCCCACGTTCACATGTCTGACATCAGAGTGTTAGCAGCGCCGTTCTTCTGCAAGGAAAGAATCCTTGCGTGGCTCTTCCTCTTTCCTTTTGGTAGCCAGAAATGCTCAGCTTGTAGACCTACCACACTCATCTCTGCCTCTGTCTTCATTCGCATGGCCTTCTAACCTGTGTGTGCCTTTAGACCTTCTCGGAAGACCAACTGTCATTAGATGTACGGCCCAACATAGTCCACCATAACTGATGACATCTGCAAACACCCTGTGTCTAAGGTCATACTCTGAAATTCGGGTGAGCATGACTTGGAGACTACCAGTCAACTCACTGAAGTTACTGGCCACACAATGCTTGGATTTAAGCAGATAGTCTGTTAGGAATTCAGAGCAGACAGGATGCGACTGAGAAAGACGTGGAAAACTAACTTCATATGCTCTGTATCTGTTTTCTGGGGAGATGGTAGTGTGAGAGCTGCCACTTGCATGACTTCAGCTACACACCGGTGTCCTGAAATATCTATGTGCTATTACTGTTATTCCTTCAGAGGGGAAGCGGAGCACGGGGAGAGTGAGTGTAAGAGCCATATTCAGAAAGCAGCAGGGTCATGATTTAGACGAAGGCATTTTCTGGAACATTTCTGGGTATGGCAGCCATTGCAAGCTACCTTTCCCAGGCTGTTGATTTCCAAGCACACATAGCACCTTCCCTGTAGATGCAGTGAGGCCAGCTAAGTAGGAATGGGTCGACTGATTTCCATGCGGTCTAGCCACTGGCCAGGAGAGCAGAGGAATCCTTCACCTGATGTCGCTGTCCAGCATCAGGACGAAAGCCTCTTGTCATTGCTCGAGCTCCGCTATCCCTGCCTCACCTTCTGGGAAATCGTAGGAAAATGCAGGGATTTTGAAGTTCACTCTTTAAAAATGAATATTAATTCAATTAGTTCCTTGACGATTTTATGTATTTATTAACATACAGTGCATCCTGGTTACTCTTATCACCACCCCGACCTTTCCCAACTCCCTTCCACCCCTGTCGTGCATGCCCTCCTCCCTACAGTCATGTCTCTCTGTGTGGCTCTGTGACTCAGGGTTTAATCAGAGCTGCCCGGGTGACTGGCATTGGAGCTGTGCACTGCAGCCTGGTGGGCTCTTCCCTGGGTATTCAGCTGATGACAATGACTGCCCCTCCCCAGAATCCAGTGACGCCAATAGTTCAGCGTGGAGAGGTAGCACCCCATGAGACTCTTCTTCCCACCCATGACTGACTAACAGCAGGCCCAGTCTTATGCAGGCCCAGTAGAGGCAACCCGAGCTGCTGTGGGATCTCGCCTGCAGTGGCTGTCATTCCCAGAAGATAGCAGTTTGCGGCCCTCGTTCCTGTCTTCAGACTCACATGTTCCGTCCAGTCCTTCTTTTGTCGTGTTCCCTGGGTCTTAGATATAAATGTCCTATTTCGGACTAAGCACGCAACTGTCACGTATGCTTGGCACCTACAGCGGCCATGAGTCTCTGTGTTCACTACCATCCATTGCAACTGGAAAATTCTCAGATTGCTGCTGAGAGTACCGTTTGTCTATGGGCATAAAGATAAACTCTTTCAAAGGCAGTTTGTGGCCATGTCAGTTTGGGTACAAAGCAATAGTAAGTTCCCTCATTTGATCAATGGGAGTTTCAAAATCGGACTTGGCCAGACGGGATTGCGCAAGTCAGCTAGGCCACCCCCTTCTCTCACCTGCAGCTAAGATGAATGGTGACACCTGGCAGTGCCCGAGCCTATCCCAACCCACTCTCGCACCTTTCAACCAATCGTAACCAATCTTCTCTTTTTCTCAGTGTTAGGGGGTTTTCCAGCGTAGGGGATTTTCAGTTTTAAAACCACAAGTTTGGACAAAGTAGAACATATCCTATTTACAGCCCTTAGAACGATATACTTCCAGCAAAGCCTTCGACAGCCCCACGGGGCAGGGCAGAGCATCGGCCTGGATTCTACAGCTCAGAGCACCAGTAATGTCTTGATCCTGCCGTAGGAGGTGTCCGGAAGGAGACACAGAGGGGAGAGCGAGACCTGGAGTTGAGAATGGAGCTTTTCCTCTTTCTTACAGGAGAAGAGGATGAGGAGGAGCCGGAGATGCCTGTGGGGCCACGCCCCCGGCCCCTGTCCGAGCTACACCTTAAGGAAAAGGCGGTGCCTATGCCAGAAGCCAGTGCGTTTTTCATCTTCAGCCCCAACAACAGGTGTGTAAGAGTGGCAAGGGAAGGAAACTGCTTCCCCTTGGATCCGAACCTAGCACTTGCCTGTATCCAACCTACAGGAGAAGCCTAGGTGCCCCTGGCTCCCCACAACTTCTGTGGAGACACTAAATTAGGGATGTCCTGGATCATGAATCAGTTGGCCTGTGGTTAATTCCCTCTTCAGGATTTTCACGTGTGAAATATTCCTAGTGGGCCACACTAAGTCCATTCACCTTAAGACACCAAGGCTCAGCGGTACTGAACTTGTCCTGCCTGTATCCCACCTTTCGTGACATCTCCTTCCTCTTCCTCCTTCGTACACAGGTTCCGCCTCCAGTGTCACCGCATCGTCAACGACACGATCTTCACCAACCTGATCCTCTTCTTCATTCTGCTCAGCAGCATCTCTCTGGCTGCCGAGGACCCCGTGCAACACACCTCCTTCAGGAACCATGTATGCACTCGGTTTTGCTCCCTGCACCCTGTCCTTCTGAGAGTGGAGCGGGCCCACAGCTTCTGCTGCTGATGTCTTTGCTCAGTTAGGAGGCCCGTTCTGACCTCATAATCCAATTACAGTGAAGAGTCCTCTAAGAGATTAGAACCTTGATAGAAAACCCAGCCCGGGAGTTTTCACTGAGCAAGTGAGCATGCATCCAATGCATCTGGCTAGTTGATAATGGACAGTGATCAGGCATCTTGTTGCCTGTGGATGTTCCCCAGGAAGCTCAAGTTGCCTGTAAGTCAGCAATGTGGCCACTGGTTTCGCGCCCTGCTCCCATTCCCTCTGACTAAGAAGGAGCATTGGCAATTAGGTGCTGATGTTAAGGCTGACCTTATAAGAAACGTAATTAAAAAAACAAACATGATAATCTTCAAGAGTAAATATGTTTGGAGCTACCCAAGGCTCTCATGATCAATATTAAATACTAAAAAGAGTTGCCATACTTCAAAAATCCCAAAACTTTATTAAATTTTAGCCACACAGGCATGAAGAAAAAAGAGCCACTTTCCAAAGCTATGTCTATAAACAAAGTTCTCAACTCTGGGATTCTACCTGTTCCAGGCTGTTTGCTGAGGTCAGGAGGAGTAGCCTCAGACCTGGTCCATCTCATAAGATGAATTCAAATATCAATGCTAGAGTTTGTTCTCAGCCTGGGCTGGCCTGGAGGATTTCCTTCCTAGGGCTCCAGGCCATGACAGCAGTGTGAATGTCCTCCTCTGACATAGCATGCCCCAGCTGTATGAGAGCTGGACATTCTAGTGAGCCCTGCAAAAACAAACCCATTCTCTGCTCTCCTGACCAACATCCCGTGGTCTATTCTGGGTTTATAAGTAAATCGGGTGGATGACGGAAGGAAGCATCCAGATGGATGCTGTTCTGACCTGGTTCCTGTTGAGGCCTGCCCCGGCAGCTCCCCCTACCTGCCTACAGACACCAAGCCGAGCCAGAGCCACCCGTGCCAGCTCTGAGTGGGAACTAATGTGGGGAAGTCTTTCCTACCTGTCTCCTCGCCTGTCTCCGTGTGGAAAGGCTCTGGTCACGGTGTACGGGGATGCGCCTTGTTTTGAAGTGCTTTTCCTTTTCTGGTGAACATCCACTGACCTCGCCCCTTTCCTGCTTGTGTCCTGCCCACCCCCCCCCCATCCTATTTGTTTTTGTTTTGCAGATTCTGTTTTATTTTGACATTGTTTTCACTACCATTTTCACCATTGAAATTGCTCTGAAGGTAAAGCCCCATCTCCCTCTCTCTTCCTTCCTCTCTCTGCCGGTCCCAGCTCTCCGCTCTCCGCTGCTGTCTGTCTTGTTGCTAACACATGCTCCTGTTGGTGTTGGGTGCACTCTCAGAGCCACTAATCCAATTCTGCTTATTTTTCAGATCCTAGGCAATGCAGACTATGTCTTCACTAGTATCTTTACATTAGAAATTATCCTTAAGGTAATGCCCCTGAGCCATGTGTCTCCGTCTCTCTGTGTCTCTGCTCTGTCTGGTGACTCTTCCGTTTCCTTCACTCTCTGACTCTTGTGTCCTCACTTCATGCTCTCACTTGGCCTCAGCTCAGCTGCCAGGAGGAACCCACGCTACCACACCACTCCCATCCACTCACTTAGCCGCAGTTCTAGGCCTCGAAAAGTCACGCACTGGCTGTGTCGCCATGGGTGCTGTCCCATCACTGGCTGAGCATGGTGGCTGTCAGGGGTGCTCAGAACCCACATTCGCATGTACCTTCTAGAATCAGTCAGTGGCTGAGCCCTACTTGAAATTCTCTCTCCCTCCTCCTGCATAGAGGAAAAGCCAAACAAGCTCTAGGGAAGCAAACCCTCTGGAGCATGAAGGAGTCACTTTGGCTCCTGTGGTTGGAGGCTTATCATCAATCCCTTTCTCAGTATCAAGGCAAACATAATGGCTAAGTAGAAGTTGGGCCATGTAATGGTTAGCAACGGTGGGCCTGAAACAGGACTGGGAGCCAGCATCACAACTGAGACATACAGCAGACAACTAGAGGTTGTTTCTAACCCTTTATGACCTGCTTCTCTAATCCCCCACCCCCGTAAGCTGCAGCTCAGATGAGAGAGGTTTTCTACAGTTTGTTACACATATGTCTGCACTTGTAAATCAATACATGGCCTTGTAGTCTACCTAGGCTGTAGGACCTTGGGTAATATTGGCTTCTCTCTGAGCAAGGGGGAGATTTTACCCTCAAGCAGAACAGACAGAGGAATCCTAGTCTCTGGTCACAGGCTTCAGCTTAAGCATCTTCCTGGGACACTTGCCTGGGATGCCCTCTCCCAAAAAAGCCCAGGCATCTCTTCGGCTCATCCTTGGGGTGGATACAAGCCACTGTCCACTCTGAGTGTGCACCAGTACCAGCTCCAGACCTATCTTTTCCTGACGAAACCCTCAGATCGCGCCCAGCCTTTTAGAAGGCTTGACATTTCTGTGCCATTCAGATATGACTTGAGTTGGGCAGATTCTGTGTCTCCCAGGATGTCCTTATACCTCAGAGGCTCAGTGGTCCTGACCCTTAGCTTCCCTTGCTCACCAACTGTGTGGCTCAGATGTTTCTTTCCTGCTCAGAAATGTTAGATGGGGGACACGTTCCTGGAAGTAGGTGCCTAGAGCCTACATTCCAATTCCTCCTTTCCACGGTGAGCCGCGTTGCTGCTGCACCCTAGACTCAAGGTCGCATACGGGTCCTAGAGGAGCTTTCCCAGGACAAAAAAAAATCTCTGAGGCCCAGTTCCCAGGACCCCAGGCCGAGCTTCGCTTGAGGATTTCAATGGTGCTTTTCTCCTTAAGATTGCCATGCAAGCAGAGATGAGAGTCTCTGCAAGCATTGCCATGGCAAGCCCTTCCCCCCACTTCTTCCTTTGGCTTCCAGTCTCTTTTCTGCTCACTGTGCTTCCGAATACTCCTCCTGCATTCCCGCTCCACTTCCCACACCTCCCGCACCTGGGTTTGTCTGCCCAGCTAGGAGGTCCTGTATCATGCTAAGACACTGATTGTGATGGTGCCCACAGGCTCATTTGCTCTAAGGGATTGTTGAAGAGCCATTTGTCTTTGAAAGGACAGGACAGGTAGGAGCGTACTAGTTAGTCTGTTCTGCCGAGAACGAAAGTAGAATCAAAACCAGCCAAGGAAGTGGCATAAGTGACAGGGTGGCTTGTCCCTAGAGGTTACCTGGAGAAAGGTGATTGTCTGGGTTGGGTGGGAGGAGAAAACTTCACCTCCAGCTCAAAGAACTTGGAAGCTTTTTTCTCACTCCATCCCTTTCTCAGAGCGTAGATGCTTAGGCACGGGCCTTTCCTCGGAATAGTTCAGGATTTAGGGACCAGGCGGGTGACAATCTAGTGGCACAGGGTAGAAGAAGGTCACTTGTCCAGGTATCTGTGTCTGGCTTTTTCTGGTGCCATGAATGCACATAGACTTCAGATAAATGTTCTGTCTTCCGAGTATCTACTTCCCCTTTCTCACGCCACTCTTCCTCTGGTCTCACCTGGGCACATGTCCATTGCTCCCACCCAACATCCTCATACATTCTAAAGGGCTGCTCTGATTCTAGCATCCATGACAAAACATGCCCAAAGTCAAGAGACAGAGTTGTGTTGTGAGCCACATTGTCCCTGTCCAGGACTTCCTGATGAATATGAACTGTGACAGTCACTTAACTCTACTGTCTGGGGTCCAGGTCTTCACAGAGCCATAGGACAGTAAGCCCTCCAAATTGTAGTCTTTGGGAGGGATCTGTAGCCATATTACCCCCAGAATCTTTTATGTAATCTCCCCACTTCTGAAAACTGCTGCCGAGCGCAAATTCCCGAGTCCCCTGTGATCTCCCGCTGGAGGAGATAAATGGCAAGAATTGGGTCACAAGAGCTATTTTTGCCAATTTCCCCCTGTATTGGTCTTTGGGTGTACCTCCCTAGACATGCTCTGATTCCAAAGAGAAAAACTGGACTCCAGGTGACCAGGAAACTGTTCTTGGTCTCTCAACCATCAGTTCCACATTTTTTTCTTGGGTAGATGCTCTGTGACCAGTAGCTTTATTTAGGCTCCTCCTGGGTCTCTGCGAGCCTTTACTGCAGTCAGCAAAGTGTGAGTGTCCAGAGTGCAGTTTCTTACACGCACAGGGAAGAATGTGAGTCAGATCCTAAAACAATAATCATCACCTGACATGCTCTTGTTTGAAACATTTTTAGAGAACGTTCTTTGCTGTCTGACCCATGCAAAAACATGACATATCACTCACACTTTATAGATAAGGGCACAGCTTCTGTTGTATAGGAGGAATATAGATTTCAAACCCAAGCCATAGTGAAAGCGAACACACCTATGGAGCTTGTCGTGTGCAGAAACATGTCCTAAGTGCTTCATGTGTGACCACTCCACTGATGCTCACAACCCATGAAACAAGTGTTACCATTATCCTAATGTTGCAGAGGAAGAAAATGAGTCACAAAAAAGTTCATTTTTTTTTTGCATGAGGCATGTGAAATATAGCAGAGCTGGACTTTGAATCCAGGTCATCTGGCTTCAGATGCTGTATTTTACCCCACTGTTCCACCTTGGCCCTCTGAAAGTAGCTCCTGCTCTTTAAAAGACCCCATCAAGCTTCTACATTTGACAGAGACCCTAAGCATTGCTGAGACTAGCATGTAGAGAAAGGCAAACTACAGTTATTGGTACTGACAGAGCTTTTCTAGAATATGGGATTTTTTTAAATGGTAAATCCAATTAAGTCCTGGACAAATCAGGATGGTCGGATGCCCATCTGGGCATGTCTCTTTCTTCCATTGATGCCTCATGTCTTGGCTGGCTCTGAGGGTGAGATGGGGAAAAGAAGTTAGGAGCCATACACGCAGTGGGAACATAACCTATGCAGAAGCAGCAAAGGACCCCCTGCAGGGTGCAGCCCTGTCGGCCTGGGGATGAAGGACAGTGGAATGTTAGCAAAGTGTCATGGTGCCTATCTGAGGTTTGGGGTTGAAGAACCTGACACTTGTCAGAGCTACTAAATGTCCCGAGCTGGGGGGTGAGGGTCCTTTGGTAGCTGAAGGAATGGCGGAGGAGTTTCTTGGCACTGCGTCACCTTCAGTCCTTCCTTCTATCCCTGTGCGGTGCTTGGGCTCTTCCCTGGGGATGCTGATGCTGTAGGCAGGAAGCCCGGTGTCTAAACGTTTCTGAAGCCTGGGTGGGTCACTCACTCGTGTTCTCTCCTCCCTGCAGATGACTGCTTATGGGGCTTTCCTGCACAAGGGCTCTTTCTGCCGAAACTACTTCAATATCTTGGACCTGCTGGTGGTTAGCGTGTCCCTCATCTCCTTTGGCATCCAGTGAGTCCCTCAACCCAAGATGGGGGCAAGCAGCTAGGAGTGGATATCAGAGAAGTCAATCAAGCCCTGAAGGGCCTTCATGCGGGACTCAGACAGTGTGACTAGGATTGGAATGGGGTGGAGCCTAAAGTAGTACCCAGTGTTGGTTTTTGTGTCTTTCTCCTCCCCCCTCCTCCCTCTCCTCCTCCTCTTCCCCGTCCTTTCCTCGTGGTCCTTGGGACTGAACACAGGGCCTAACTTGTTAGGCAAGTGCTCCAAGCTCTTTTAGTTTTTATTTGACCTAGGTCCCACTAAGTTGCCCAAGCTGACCTTGAACTTACGACTTCCTACTTTAGCTCCTGAGTAGAGAGGATTATAGACCTGCACCACCAGCCCTACTTAATTTCTTATATCTGTGTCTTTCATGGTCTGACACTTGAGGTACATTAATCCACAAGAATTTGTTTAAATGTCAGTATTTTTGTCATGGCAGGTTCAGGCTCCATTACAAACAAACAGGCATCTGTGGTACCTTCCTCTCTCTAAGCCTCCTTCACTATGCCTAAGGCCTGGGGCTGCCCTAGAGCTGCCCAAACCGGCCATTGCTCTGACCCACCCTGGCCTAGCCCAGCCTTTTTCCCTGATTCCCACATCTGTCCTCAGTCAAAGTCCGTGCACACACCTACACATGGTGGGGGTATGCGCTTCTGTTCTACAATGAGGAGGGGGAAGAGAGAGATTAAGAAGGAGGAGAGTGGTGAGCACTGCTTCTCAACCTTAGCTGCACAGAGGAACCTTCTGGAGAAGTTAAAAAGAATGCCTTTTTCCTGGGCCCCACCCCTGCAGGGTCAGCTGCGCAAGGACAAGGAATGAGTTGTAAAACTCTCTAACCTGAGTCCCTCTCAGGCCAAGTTGCAAAAGTTTCTCTCGGGGTTGAAAGAAATTTGATTCTGAGTTTCTACCTATTTTAACAGCTGTGCTTATTAATCCTACACTTTGAGTTTTAAAACATTTTCACAGATCTGTTCTTCCATGGTACACACACACACACACATATATACAGGTATACACACACTACCTATAAGGTAGGCAAGGAAATACTTTTATAAATTTTGGTGTTCAAGACATTCAGAGACTAAGCCAAGGTTATACCAGTGACCAAGGCTTGTATCCCAGGCATTGGGTCTCCCTTCCCAAGGTTGGCTCATGGCTAGCCTCTATGGTTATATGGAGGCCATGGAAGTGAGACCTTTTTCTTTGGTAATCATTTATGTTACCTAAAATTTCTCTTTCGGAGCCTAAACTTCTAGAGTCCCACCTCAACACTACCAAGGTCACTGTTTCACATGAACCAACAACTCCTCTTGGTTATCTTGATTTTTTTTGTTTTGTTTTCGAATCTGCCCTTAATTTTTTCCATTGTGATGCAATCCTAACTTCATGCCTCCCAAATGCTGTGGGAACAGTGACAGAGAGAAATGGCCTTTGTGGCTTTTGAAGTAAAGATCCATGGACTAGAGAAACTGCATTTTTTTTGTACTATCTCTCTCTTGACATAGGAAGAATAAGATCCACACTTGTTAACACATCAGACCCTGGTTTTTTTGTTTGTTTGTTTGTTTGCTTGTTTGTTTGTTTGGTTGGTTGGTTCCCAGCTAAGTCTGAATCCTGTTGTCACATGCTGGAGCAGATGCTTTAATTAGAAAGCACCTCAGGTCAGAGGTCACTTCAGAGGCTACTGAGTGTGGTTAATGACTTCTACTTGGGTTGGACAGATGGAAACCATCTAGCCATCTCGATGAAGGACTTATGGGGGTACCTGTCACCACTTCCCACCAGGAAGTAGCCATAGCCCAAAGCACCCAGATATGCTGGCATGACCTTGGCATTCCATGGTTCTTGGGATACCACTTCTTCTTTGAACATTTTTCCTGGCACACCACTGCCTCCTGGAAGTCTGAGCATGTCCTGAACCATGGTAGAATTTATATACAGTAGTGGGCAATGGCCCAGTCATTGTGTTTGGAAATATTCCAGAATTACTTCCCCGTGCCTACCACCTCCAACCACAAAGCCTGAAGTTTCACCATCAACGTGCATTTGGTATGTACTGTGGTGATGTCTTCAGCAGGCAAGATGGTGAAAACTGCCATTTTACTTGGTGTATTTATACTGTGCCAAGTCCCTTCTACCTAATGTCCATAAATTCTCCTTCAGTCCCTGAAACAGTCCTTGGAGCTAATTACTGCCCCATTTTCCAGATGAAAAACCAGGGCACAGAAAATTAAGAAATGTGTCCTGGTGCAGCTGGCAGGTCACAGCGTGGGGACTGATGCAGGTCTGGCTGGCTTTCATTGTCATTTTTGACACTGTAGACATCTCTTAAGTCACATATTAATTTGCTAGGGACTTGGTTTTTGTGCCCCAGCCCTCCCTACACCAGGGCTGGAGACCAAAAGAAGGCCTCAAGCATGCCAGGCAGCCCTCACCCTGAGCCATGTCCCCACTGCTGCTGTGCCTTTACTGCCAGGGGCACAAAGGTCCCAGGGGCACAAAGGGGCCCCAGGTTCTTAGCACTGAGTGATAGAAGTTCTCAGTCCCCAAGACAGAGTCTTCCTTCCTTCCTTCCTTCCTTCCTTCCTTCCTTCCTTCCTTCCTTCCTTCCTTCCTTCTTTCCTTCCTTCCTTCCATGCTTCTTCCTCGCTCCGTCCTTCCTTCCTTCTTCCTTTCCTCCCTCCCTCCTTCCTCTTTCCTTCCTTCCTTCCTTCCTTCCTTCCTTCCTTCCTTCCTTCCTTCCTTCCTTTTTCCTTTATTGTCTTTCTAAGAGCAACCACTCAAAACAGCATCCGCACACACACCATTCTCCCCTGTAGCCCAGGCAGGGGAACTAACCACCCACCCTGCTTCTCTCCCAGGTCCAGTGCAATCAACGTTGTGAAGATTTTACGAGTGCTGCGGGTCCTCAGGCCCCTGAGGGCCATCAACAGGGCCAAGGGGCTAAAGGTAAAGTAAGAGGGTCTGGGCGGACAGCATCAATGCAGTAAACATTATCCTCTGACTGGTGGAAGCTGAGGTGACAGACAGGCTACAGGTAGAAGAGTGTCACCTGTGATAGAGTCACTCTCTTAAGTTAAGTGTTTCAAAGGATTGCCCCCACACACACACACACACATGATAAGCCAATCTCTGTATACCTGGTTCTTGGCAAGGCAGTCACTGAAGCTGGCACCCCAGAAACGCTAATTTGCATCAATATAGCATAAGCAGAGAAGTTTACTGACTTGAAATGGACAGAGAGGGGCCAGAACACTAGGAAGTTGTTGGCCATCCCTTGCCAGGATATAGCATTCATGGAGTATCGATGGTTCTCCTAGGTGGTTCCTAGGAGGCATCTACAGGGGTTACAGGACCGGCTCCAGGGAGTGGCCTCCAGAGCAATTGAATTTCCCTCATTTATTCCTTACCCGGCTCAGCCGACAGATGCCACAAGACACACACAACACTCGCCCACTTAGGTTAGCATTCAGATAGGTAGGACTAAGACAAGGGAGAAACCATTTTTAAGTTAACTAACATATTGTTTTATCTTCCAAACCCTTGTCAAGGCAAACAAATAAACAAACACAACCCACAGATTTTCCCTTAAAGAGGATATGAGGTAGTTTATTTTGGTGCCAAATATAAATTATCCTAACTTGGTGCTCCAAATACCATGTTTTTGTTGTTAGTTACTCATTCCTTTTTTTTTTTAATTGGCTTGCGGTGTAACAGGTTTTCTCCTCCTGGAATTCTCATTCTTCACTCTAACCATCTCCCCTCTTTTCCCTTCACACCTGCCCCCTTCCCTGCTGTACCCCTCCACCCTCAGGATTCCCGCTTCCGCTTTTGTATGTCACGTGTTCTCCTATCCCCCTTTCTTGAAGCCTCTTTTTCCATCTCATTGCCCCCTTTCTTGTTTCCTGGAAATTGCCCTCATTTGCTCCCACCTAAATACACGCACTTAATTAGAAGCCAGTGTATGGATGAGAGAACTTGTAGGTATTGTCTTTCTGTGCCTAGATCACCTTACATAATACAGTTCTCCGATTCCATTCATTTTCCAACAAATTTCATTAACTTTTCTTTATGTTGAAAAAAATTCCACTGTTTATACATACCACATTTTCATTATCCACTCATCTGCAAAGACCATGTTTTCATGTGGTACCAGTTGAAAAGTTTATGTGTGTGTGTGTGTGTGTGCATATACAATGTATCACAATCTTATCTCTCCACCTTTCTCTCCTGCCCCCACACACTTCCCCTTACCCTGCCCCCACACACTTCCCCTTACCGTCTCCTGTCTTCCTCCCAACTTCTTCTCTTAAACAACTCACAAATTCAGTCCAATTGGTGTTGTGCATATGTGCATTGGGGGAGGGGTATCAACTGGGGCACTGGTAATCTGCCAATGGCCAGTAACTCTCCATCCTGTCCCTCAGAGTGCCATTAGCTCCTCAGCTAGGGTCAGGTATCAGGAGCCCCTTCACCTCCATGCCGGAATTCTTAACTCTTTTGATAAAACTGGTGTCATTTCATAAGACTTCTTCATAAAGCCTCAATTTTGGTTAGCCCATTCAGCACCTCTGATTTTCCCAACCCCCTTGCTCCCATCTCCATGTAAACCTTTAGCTCTCAGGATCCACAGCCCCCTCCTTTCATACGTGTCCTGCTCTCCCGTTTTATTATAATGTTTGCTTTGGTTTCAAGGTCACAGTTCCCATGTGTCTTCTTCATATAAGCTTCCTTTTGCTCAACCCTTTCCCCACCCCTTTTCCTGCAGCCCCATCACTACAGGACCTGCTTAAACTTTTCCATCTTCTCTACCTTGTTTCTGTAACCTGTCCCCTCTTCATAAGTGTATTCTACATCCACTAGCCCACTGCTAGTTCCCAGACTTCCATAGGTACTCCAAGATACATACACAAAACACATTATTTGAATCTGACAACCATCATATGAGAGAAAACGTACAATTTTTGTCCTTCTGAGTTGGGGTTACCTCATTTAATATAATACTTTCCAGATCCATCCATTTTTCCACATATTTTGTAATTTCATTTTCTTTATAGTTTATGTCTCTCTTTAACAAAGATGATAGTTGGGTTTCCTTTGCTGTGTTGAACACCATGACCAAAAGCAACCTGAGGAAGAAAGAGTTTATTTCAGCTTACAATCATTGTCCATCATGAAGAGAAGCCAGGGTAGGCGCCCAAGGCAGGAACTGAAGCAGAAACCATGGAGGAGTGCCTACTGACTTGCTCTTCATGGCTTGTTCAACCTACTTTCTACCCATTTAGGGGTGGCACCACCCCAATGGACTATGCCCTTCCACGTCAGTCATTATCAAGAAAATGTCCCATAGACTTGCCTACAGAATCTGATGGAAGCATTTTCTCAATTGAGGTTCCTCTTCCCACAACTCTAGCTTGTGTCAGGTTGACAAACCACCCAGGAAAATTGTCCCCTTGTTAATTTGACACACAAACATGTTGCTGTTAAACCATGAAGTTTCCTTTCTCGCTTATCCCCCAAGATGGCATGCTAATATTAATACCATAATATAAACACGATATAACTTTTTAAGTCCCATGGTCTTTAAATTTTTCAGCACTTGAAAGTTCGGTCTTTTTAAAAATCCAGTGTTTCCTTATAAGAGTTTCATCTTTTAACTGTGGGCTCCTATTACGTTCAAACTAAGTTAAATACTTTCTTGTTCCAAGAGGAAAGAACCAGGATACAGCCACAATCAAATAAAAGCAAAACCAAAAGTGAACAGTGTTGAATGTTCAGTACTTAGCCTCTGGGCCCCACTCATGGTCTTCTGAGCTCCAACATGCCTGGACAGCTTCCCTTCTCCAGCTCATCTCATAGGCTGGTCCTTGGCAGTCACCCACCCTGTGGTACTGCTGTCTCCAATATTCTGGGGTCTCCATGGCAACTAAAACTACACCTACACCAACAGCCTCCCAGAACTCTCTTCAGGGGCTCCAGCCCTTCTACCCAGGTCCAGGCCTCAGCTACTCTCCATGACTTCATTATGCCTTTAAACCAGTAACACCTCCAGCTGTCAACCTGAGATGTAGCCTTGGCCCTCTTTGGAGCACAACTTCTGTGTGCCGATCCTGAGAAAATACTCCCAAAAGGCTCACTTCTGTAATCCCAGTCTTTTCTTGATCAGCGCTAATTTCTCTGTTCCCAATAACCAGCATCCACTGTCCCATCAAAACAGAGGTTTCTCTTTAATGGTGCTGGCCTCCTGTTAATCACAGCCAATTCTTCAGTCCCAGCTGACCAGAGCCCCAGATTCTTGATTCAAAGTATCACTCAAACATCCCTTTGAAACATCACAGGCCAGGCCTCTCCATCATCTGCATCTCTCTCAGCATCCCTGTCATCCAAGCTCCTTTAGCATCCCAGTAAAGCTATGAGTACTAAATGGTTTTTCCAGTACAAAGTTTCAAAGTCCTTCTGCAATCCTCACAAAAACAACATGGATAGGACATCACAGCAATAGCCCATGATCCTGATTTTTTTTAAAAAAAAAAAATTGTCCTACTTAGGTTTCTATTGCTATGATATGACTATATATATGGAATTTATTCAAGTGGCTTATGGGCTGTGCTCCAAGTCATCCAACAATAGCTATCTTTACAGTGTAAAGGCCAAGCATTCTGTAGTTGTTCAGTCACAGAGACTGAAATGTCTCAGCAGTCCCTGTCTCATGCTGGAGTCCCAGGGAAGTCCTAGAGGGCTGTTGTTCTTCATTTTACATTGGAATCCCAAAGAAGTAGGTTCTATCACGAACAAAGGAAGGCCTCAGCAACAGGATAGAGGTGCTTGCCGATGGAAGAGGGGCAAGCAGCAAACAGCACAAGTTTCCTTTTCCTTGTCCTTTAATGTAGGCTGCCACCAGAAAGTGTGTCCCAGATTTAGGGACATCTTCCCACCTTAAATGAGGTAATCAAGAAAATCCTTCATAGGCATGACCATATTACTGGGGTTTTCATTGACTCGAGGTATAGTCTAGTTGACAGCCAAGATTAGCTATCATGATGACCAAAAATAAGTTGTTGTTTTTTTTTTTTTAAGCTTAGGGTTGTAGTCCATCTTAAAGGGAAGTCAGGATAGGAGCAAGAAGGCATGAATGGAAGCGGAAGCCATGGAGGAGTGCTGCTTATTGGCTTGTTCTTTATGACTTGCTCAGTCTGCTTTCTTATACACCTCAGGACTGTCTGCAAGAGGTGCTGCACCCAGTGGACTGGGCCTTCCACACGAATCATTAGTCCCACATTATAAGCAATCTGATGGAAGCATTTTCTCAGTTGAGGTTTCCCTTTCCAGATAAGTCTAGCTTGGGTCAAATTGGACAAAAAAAAGATGGTTCATTGGTTGACTTAATTTAATGGGACACCCAATAATTATTTTATAAAGGGATAATAAATGTTTTCAAAGAGGGTAAGTAGATTTTAGATTTCAGAGAGCCAACAAGAATGCTATAGGCTAAGGAAGCAAACGCTTTAGTTTTGAACAGCTGGTGTAATATGGTTACTTACCCACCAAGCTAAAAGACTGAACATCACAGGCAGGGGGATAGAATTTTGTACAATAGATCAAAGTTTTAAAATAGTTTTAAATATTGTCTACGAAAATAAGTTTTGCAATTGTTAAGTGATTTAACAGGCATGTCCCCAAGTAGGAATAATTTTTTTTCAAGTAATTCTTTTTAATAGCATTTCTCCCACTATGGAGGCAGTGGCCATCCAGCTAAAGAAGGCTTTACCCCATTGGTAAACACACAGTCTTAGTATTTTAACATTCATATGAAATCTAATCACTAAGTTTCAAATGGTTTACCTGATAAAAGCATAAAATAGAATACCCTAGTTCTCTGGGCCTTTTCTTTTTTTATTCTATTCAAGCATCAGTTTTATCTCGAGGTATTTTTAATAACCTTTCTTTATAGCCAATTTAGTCATACCAGTATCATCTCTTTTTTTAATTTTTAGGCTTTACAATATTGAAAGTATTTTAATAATATTTTATTAATTCTTTGAGAATCTCATGCAATATATTTTGATCCTTCTCATCCCTGCTACTCTTATTTCGCCTAGATCCACCCTCACCTACCTGCTCACCCAACTTCATGTCCTCCTTTTTTTAATCCATTGAGTCTAATTTGTGCTACCCAAATACTCTTGGATGTGAGACCATCCCCTGGATCATGGTTGATTTCCAGGAGTCATACCCTTAAGGGAAATGGACTCTCCTTCTCTCAACAGCTACCAATCACCAATAGCTCCTCAGCTAGAGGGAGGGCCTTGTGCCAATCTCTCTCCTCTTGACAAGTGGGGTCCCATAAACCCCCAAACATTATAAGCTATTGCCATTATTCTTAGTTACCCTCCAGAACTTGACAGTAAGACCCTACTGTTGACGGTACCAGGTATTTGAGTCATGGAACACGGGGAAATCAAGCTGACCTGGAAGCTTTATCCCTACTGGCTAGCTTTCCTGGTGCTGGAAAGTGCTGTGCATGCTGCCAGAGGAGAGAAGCAATCATCCATCTTTCCAAGCTGTGAGCCCTATGCGGTAAAATGATGACTGTCCTGGCAGGATTAGTCCACTGGTGCAAATAGTGACGTGAATGTCCTTGGAATAATCAAACCAAAAACAAAGCCATCCTTCACCTTTTTCCTCTACAGAGATAGCAACACTGCTAGGCTCTCCATGTCTTTGGGTGTCATCTAACACCCGCTTATTATTAGGTAAATCCTTTTGGAAAACAGCAACAGATCCCAAACTTTCACCAACCCTTGGCCAAGAATGCCATCAGGTGACATCAAAGGCCTATGACAGAGATTCCCCCACTTTACTATAACCCACCTATGCAGTACTTCCACCAATGTACTTGAGTATGCCTCCATTTATATAAAAATTTAAAAGAAAACACAGGAAGTTGAAACACAACAAAATGTGAACAGTCCTGGAGACATTTTCAACAAACTTACATTATTTGTTTTAAGATTTAAGCCTTTTTTTTTTGAGACAGGATTTCTTGCTGTAGCCGTGGCTATCTTGGAACTCACTTTATAGACCAGGATGGCCTCAAACCCAAGAGATCCATCTGCCTCTGTCTCCTGAGTGCTGGGGTTAAAGACATGTGCCATCACTGCCCGGCAAGACTTTAGCCTTCTTATAATAAGCATTTAGAAGTTGTCTCTGCCTAAAAGGCAATGGCTTGTCATTTAGGTCTACATGGCAACCAGAAGGCAGCATTAAAATGAGGCGTTGTGTCTCTATCCTTTTTATCACCTTTACTTTTGGGTCAGTTTATTTAGCTTTATAGTAAAGGTTTTAATCATTTAGCCAATGTCTTATTTAAAGTATTTTCTCCTTTTTTATATTTTCTCCTTCTTTAAACCAGGAGGAACAGTAAGTTATTACTCTAAATAGAATGAAAAAGAAAAATTGTGTTTATGTTGTAAGGAAACATGTTAGGATTATCTGTAAATCTTAAGATGTCATTGTCTACCTTTAAGTAGGTGAATCGGTTCTTTAAATGACAGCTTTGTTTTTTATAGTTTTAGTGTTGTCTCTTACCTAGGCTTGGCTAGATAAGGACCTTGAAAATGTGTTTTTTAAGTGTTTGTAGCAGTTAAAAATAGTCTTTAAAGTGTTTATATTTATGTGCATACGTATGAATCTTAAAACAAAGCAAGAATAGCACTTGCTAACTTCTTGAAAGATAAATAGCCACCGATTTTGTTGTTCAATTTTTCTTGGGACACAACATGACCCATAAAAACCAATCTCATAAAAATAATTGCCATGAACAGACACAACATAATCAGATATACTTTTTAGTAGCAACTAGGTAGGAAATTTATATCTCAAAGATATAGAGCTTCATTTAAACATTGAGAAGGGCCCAATGAAGGCAAACAACAGTGATGTCTATATTAGGTGGATGGGGTAAGGCAGTTAGTGTTCGTCGGAGATGTTCAAACGAGAGGGGATAATTTTGTTTATTGAATTTTTTCCTTCTGACGTTCTCAAGTCAGTGTGTAAGAGAGTTCATTTGGGCAGTGAGCCCGAGCATTGAGAAAGAACTCTGCCTTGTATCAGAGAGGAAGAAAGCTAGGCCTCGGGAGGAAGCCAGAGCAGGGCTGAGACTGCAGGCATGGCTGGGCTGTGAGTAGAGAGAAGTCATCATGGGCCGCTAAATGGCCAGAAGTTATGGTCCAGGAGTGGATATAACAGCCCCAGGAGGGGGGGGTCAGAAAATCGGGATTTGACTACCAGCTATTAGAGAAGGGAATCTGAGGAAATCTTGAGGAAACTGAAAGTCTGGCTTCCTGTAGGTCTCTCAGATCAGAAATTCTGGCCAGGAAAGAAAACCACAGGCACAGATGTCAACATTTTAGCCACGTGTTCTGTGTTCTTGTACTCTGAAGAAGAGTTGACAACCCAAAGGAGACCAGTTGAGCATCCCCATGGTAACCCCTATGACGTCTTAGCTTCTTTTCCTATTACTGTGATAAAAACAAATACTCTAACTAAAGTAGATCAAGGGGAACATGATTTACTTTAGTTCAAGTTCAAGGATACAGTACATAATGGCACAAAACCATGCAGCAGGAGCCCGAAGCTACTGGTCACGTGACAGTAGGAAATCAGAGAGTAAAGAATGTTTGTGTTCAGCTGGCCTTTTCCTTTCTTCTAACCAGGACCCAAGGTCAGGCAATGGCACTGCCCAAATTTTCGGATAGGGTTTCCCACCTCAGTTAACCTAATCAGCAAAACCTCTCACAGGCATCCCAGAAGCTAAATAATCCCTCGTAAATTGCCTGGAGGATGTCTCCTAGGTGATCTCAGATCCTGTCAAGCAATAATTAGCAATAACCATCACATACATGGAAGAGAAAAACAGTCATGTGGAGTAAAAAGCCAGGATAAGGCAAATGAAGGGGGCGCATTCCCCAATACCCCAAGGAGAGGCAACCTTGACTGGTAAAAGGAGAACAGAGGGGGTGTCCCTACCCCATCAGCGTCTTCCCTGAAGACACTCTCAAAGCTGTCTCTAACAAGCTGAAGGAGTGGTGGACCTTGCACTTGGGCACCCCAAGTGAGAGATGAAAAGGAGCTTCCCATCTGAAACAGCGAAGTCTTTTCTCTCCCACCAACAGAGTCAAAGGCCTCCTAAAATTCCCCTTTTAACTCACAATGTTCCTGGAAGAGGATCACCAGCAGCTAGGAGGTTCATTGAGGTCTGGTAGTATTCAACGTATGGAAAAAGAGTAGCGAGGGGAGATTAGAAAGGGGGAGTCCCACGAGATTCCCAGAAAGAAGCAACAGCTCCTAGCACTTTCAGGCTATAGTGGACCGTCCTTTTCCTTATTGCCTTAGTGATCCACCAAAGAATAGCTTTAGTTAGGGTCCATCAGCTGCAAGTGTGGAATAAGGCCTTCCACAAGGAGACAAAAGGATTGATGCCAGCCATCCGGAGTCACCTACCCTGTAGGCCTTTGGATATCCCTGAAGATTAGACCCAGCCAGAGATCTTCAGTTGCCGGTGGATTCAGCCAATTACTACAGGCTCCAGAGTGAAAGGGGAACAAGGAAATAAAAGAAGGGTCTCCTGTTTAGGCCACCACAGTGTTAGGTGGAAATCAAGATTTGAGTGCCAAGATTTCCACCAAGACAGAAAAACAAAAAAATTTTATTTATTCTTTATAGACAGAGAAAAGCCAGAACACTAAGGAAAGTGTTGTCCCTCTTGGTCAGGGACTAGGATTTATGTGGGTAGTTAGTAACTGGTTCCTAGAAGTCATCTACGGGGCAGTTACAGGACTGGCTCTAGAGTAATTACAAGACTTACTCTACATCAGGGTAATAGGATTGATTCAAAAGTAGGATGAAGGCAAGGGAGAAGACATTTTTGAGTTAGCATTGTTTGGTATTTTCACCACTCAGACAGGAGTTTGGAAGGAAGGGCTTATATCCCTGTCATTTCCCAGAGTCCAAGGAGCCCTTCGCATTCTGAGTTCCATCATCATGACTCTGGAAAGGTTGCCTAGACGCTTTCTCCCACTCAGTGGAGCATAGGATCTGTCTGTGCTGCCGGTGTGGAGGGGCCCTGGGACTGGCTCAAGCCTGCTTATGCTGAAACTTTATCCCATTCCCATTCTTCTTCCCATTGCAGCACGTGGTCCAGTGTGTGTTTGTGGCCATCCGGACCATTGGGAACATCGTCATCGTCACCACTCTGCTGCAGTTCATGTTCGCCTGCATTGGGGTCCAGCTCTTCAAGGTAAAGTCCCGCCTCCTTCCCCTCTCATCAGCATTCCCGGGAAGGGAGCCAAAGATGCAAGAGGGGACATCAGTCTAGGTCAGGTGTGCAGAACAGTACGACCTGAAACTACAACCTGTCAGACCTGAGACACTGTGACCTCAGACGACAACCTGTCAATCAGACCTGAGGCACCGTGACCTCTCCCCACAACCTACTTGAGCTTTTTAGACCAAGAGAGTAGAGGGAAACCTGCTCTGCCTCTCCCAGCTAAAGGCCTCTGTGTTCTCTGTTATGCCACCCCTCCCCTACACCACCCAGCCAGAGGCCTGGACGGTCTCTTCTTTTCTGCTTCCATCTCTTTAGTTCTGCTAGTCTCTCACCTGAAGCACTCTCTCTGTCCCTCACCCTCCACTATATACATTTCCACTGACTTCCTCCCATGAACTCCCTCCAATCCCAGATCCCCTTCTTTCTTCCTCTCAAGACCTTCCTAGAGAGCAGTCTTCAAAGGTTGGCTCCCTGCTTTTGAATCTAAGTGCACTCTGGGCTCCGAATGTGAACCACGTCCTCCACATCTGAACTCTGTTCATCTTTCACCCGTTATCCCTGAAGCTTATTGATGGTCTTCTGGCAGACCCACCCCTTGCGGAGCCTGTCTAATCACTTTGTTCTTCTCTCCTAGGGGAAGCTCTATACCTGCTCGGATAGCTCCAAACAGACAGAGGCAGAATGCAAGTGAGTTTAAGCTAAGAGGCTGCAGAGCCAGGGCTGGTTAACTCAGGGGAGGCTGGTGGCTTGATTAGAGAGGAGTGAAGACTGTCCTCCTACCATTCCATTATCTGACCTCACTTTTGTGACATGTGACTTTATTCCTCAAAGTTCAAGCCACTGAGGCTTCTGACAGCTGGGATAATGTGTTTGCATCCTACCCAGCATTCCAGGATGGTAGAGATATGGGACATTCTGTGATTACCTTTCTCTCCCTTTCTCAGGGGTAACTACATCACATACAAAGATGGAGAAGTTGACCACCCGATTATCCAGCCTCGAAGCTGGGAGAACAGCAAGTTTGACTTTGACAATGTTCTGGCAGCCATGATGGCCCTCTTCACCGTCTCCACCTTTGAGGGGTGGCCAGAGTGAGTATGAATGAATAACAAGGCTCACAGCCCTAACATTAGAGTCTAGACACTGACTGTCTATGTATTATCCAAAGTCTTATACTTTCTCTGAATTCTTCCCAGAGGTCATACTGGTGTTGTCCCCAGCCAGTGAGAGTGCTTCGAGAATTCTCACAGAACATGATCGCCACAAAAACATACACTTTTAGCTGGACACAGGGGTGCACACCTTTAATCCCAGCACTGGGGAGCCAGAAGCAGATAGAACTCTGAGACAGAATCTCTGAGTTTGAGGCTAGCCTAGACTATGTAGTGAGTTCCAAGCCAGCCAAAACTACATAGTGAGACTCTGTCTCAAAAACAGAAACTATCTCTTATAAAAGGTATTATAGGAGATGGGGATGCAGAGGATTTCCCTGAGGACCTTGTGCGTGTCATGCAAGTGCTGTACCACTCAATACATCTGCAGCATCTTAGAAATCCCAACCAAAAATGGATACCTTTTAACTCCTTTCCCCAAGATCAGTATGAGTCACAGGATTAGAAGTCCCTGCCATTATCTTTATGGCATTTCTGAGTCAAATATAGAATTTCTCTGTGTAAACCTTTGATCACCAGAGTTCTAGTTTACCAGTGTAGCTGGCATGGGTAAAGGTAACCAGGAGGTCTCTGTCCCATTAGACTGTGTACTAGTCTCCTTGGGGAAAGCCTTGTCTACATTGACACTGTCAAGTAAGAAGGAGACAAAAGCCAGGGGCCCAGTCCCTCTGCAGATGTGAGAGTTTCCCTACAGGACCAGCTCATTGGTCCTCACACGGCATGGCTGGTAGCAGGCTGGCCCATCTAGTGCCCTTTGTGTCTTGGTTTAAACAACTGTGTCCCCATCCAACAGTGCATGGATGGGATCTGCCATTGTTATATGGCAATATATAAGCGATACTTGGAGAATAGCCATATGCCAGGGAAATTACAATAGAAGAGAAAGAAATAATTCTGACCCCACAGCCCAGACTACAATGTATGGCAGACGTGTGTGTGTGTGTGTGTGTGTGTGTGTGTGTGTGTGTGTGTGTGTGTTTGTGTAATCTGAACTACTGTAGATGATGTGAATAATCTAAGGTCATGCTAGTTTTATTTTATCTAAATGAATATTTTTTCCTCAGGTTTACTTTTTGTTTGGCCTCACCTCCTTTAGCCCATGCCAGTTTGCAAAGCTGTTTCAATATTTACCAATACTTCTGTATTTGAAATTGGTGTCAGTGATGGATGTTACAGTTCAACAGCTCTTGACAGTTTCAAAACACTGTGTATATATTATATCAGCTGCTCTGTCAGATAGGAAAGTAGGGAATTATCATTTCCACTTGACAGTTGTGGACTCAGTGCCAAAGAGATTCATTGCTTTGCCTAGAAGGGACTTGAGCCCCAGACCCTCTGGCCCCAGCCTGGAGCTGTTTCCTTTGATTGCAGGGATCCCTGGGAGCAGTGGTGCCATCATCTCATGGAGGTGACACTGCTTCTCCAGTTCACTCTGTGAGCCTGTCTCCTCCTGTAGGCTGCTGTACCGTTCCATCGACTCCCACACAGAAGACAAGGGCCCCATCTACAACTACCGTGTGGAGATCTCCATCTTCTTCATCATCTACATCATCATCATTGCCTTCTTCATGATGAACATCTTCGTGGGTTTCGTCATTGTCACCTTCCAGGAGCAGGGGGAGCAAGAGTACAAGAACTGTGAGCTGGACAAGAACCAGGTAGCTTTCTGGGAAGGAAAGGAGGAAAGCCGGGACCCCAGAAGGAAGGGCAGAAGTTGGCTGCCCAAGAGCCATTAGAAGAGAGCCTAGGGGACTTAGAGAGATGTGTGTGGATGCTAATGTTCTCTGTCCTGTCATGCACTAGAACAGGGTTTTTCTTCCAAATCCCTGTGGCAGAAATGTGGATCCAGTCTTTCTCAGACCTGACAAACATGAAATCCTCCCAAATCCCAGGTCAGGAAAATACGATCAATCAGCGAATATTTGTTAAACTTCCCCTTAGCAATACTTTGTTTCAGACAACATGGAAAAAAGAAATTTATGTCATATCCAAAAATTAAGAAGTTACTTTATGCCCAGGTATGTTAGCATCATTGTCTGTAGTATGAGGCCACTTGTTAGTTCCTGGCTGCTCAGCCCCAAAATAACCACATAGAAACTGTATTAATTAAATCACTGTTGGCCCATTAGCTCTAACTTCTTATTGGCTAACTCTTACATCTTAATTTAACCCATTTCTATTAATTTGTGTATTGCCACGAGGCTGTGGCTTACCAGCAAGATTCTGACTGGAATTTGTCTCTGATGGGGCTACGTGGCTTCTCTTCACTCCGCCTTCCTTCTCCCAGCATTGAGTTTAGTTTTCCCTGCCTAGCTCTGTTCTACCCTATCAGGCCAAGCTAGTTTCTTTATTCATTAACTAGTAAAAGCAACACATTGACAGAAGGACCTCCTACAGTAATTGTCAAAGGAGAGACTAGAACATTGTTGTAAAGAGAGAGCTTGGGATGGCCAAGAGAGCGGTTTTAGGAAACCACTTAGATGGCTTTTCAAGCAAAACAGAGGTCTGAACAGGGGTCGAGAGAAGAGTCTTAAGGGGGTGTGGCATGGTGACACTAAGGTCTAGGATGTGCTCTCTCAGCTCCCCTGGGTGAGTAAGGTGCTGTTAGGATTGGACATTGGTCTGAAACCTCAGCTCCCTTTGCCCTCCCAGTGAAATAAAGCCAGCTCGTGAGGATACAGCCCAGTGTGCCCAGCTCTGTGCTTGACAGGAAAGCTGGACCTTTTGTGGGCTTTGATATCTGCTATTTAGGTTTAGATTTAACATTTGGGCTACTGTGTAGCATTGAAAGAAAGAGAAGGAGGGAAGCATAGATGAAGTGTGTAGAGAACCTGACCTAACAGATATAAAAACAGGAGGTCAGATCAGCAAGACTTGGGGATTAAGCATGGAGGTCAAGGGTCAAGCAGGCTACAGTGGCTGGTTTTCTGCTTCCTGATTTAGAGATTTGGGTGCTGTGCATAGAGTTTGCCTGACATTTTCTGTATTCCCAAGACTCTAGTTAGAACAAGAGTTCCTCTCTTGACAGTTCTGTGTCTTCTGATCGTGTAGATGCTCAACAATAAGGAAGAAGGATTTAGGATAAAAAAAAAAACAAATTAGGCAAGAAATACCCCATGGAGAATTTGTGGTGTGGGACAAAGCCAATGAGAGCTATGAGCCAATCAGTATTTATGAGGCGCCAAGCACTTGCTGAGCAATGCACCAGTCATTACCGGTTGGAGAAAAGGAGCTGAGCTCATTGCTTGCAATCTGGAGAAGAGTTGCTGGAAGGGGCCTCTGTCCTTGACAAGGGATGCCAGAAAAATCAAAAGCCATTACATGCCACACGTGTGAGCAGAGCCCGAGAACACCTTCCTGGGTTGTGGTTTCGCAAGCATCCTGCCTTTTATTGTCCCACGTCCTCTGTCACCCCCGCTCTTCCTCCATGTGCCTTCACTTCTCCTCCTTCCCTTCCAGAGACAATGTGTGGAATATGCCCTCAAGGCCCGACCCTTGCGAAGGTACATCCCCAAGAACCAGCACCAGTATAAAGTGTGGTACGTGGTCAACTCTACCTACTTCGAGTATCTGATGTTCGTCCTTATCCTGCTCAACACCATCTGCCTGGCCATGCAGGTCAGTCTATGGGTAGGGGGCTAGCCTAGGGAAAGTGCTGGGGAAAGATGTAGTAGAAGGAGCCGCAAGGCCAGGCCAAGTGGTCACTGCCTACAGCTGGGACAGTCAGGGAGTCAGAAGAGTGAGAGAAAGACAAGTAGCCCTTCTCAGGGATGGGGTTCCTCTGAGAGCTTATGGAAGAATCCCCGGGGCCCTAGATTGATAACAGGGAATAGAGGAGGTAGAGAACCATGGGAGTAAGCTTGGAGTCATCATCATAAGGCATGGGTGTGGAGGTGGATTCAAATCCTACCTACAAGGAAGTCAGTTTGTGCCAGGGCTCTCAAGTGCCAGAAACATCCAGAAGTCATCATGCCCAATCATCAGGAACTCAGATCTCTGCTACCCAGCTGTCACACAGTAGGAAAGGCAAGAGCTTGCAATGACTCCAGGGTCTGCCTGCCTGCCCAAGGCATGGTGGGTAGCCTTCTGAGGATGGCTCAAGGAAGATCTCTGCAGACATGGAGGCATCTGAGAAAGCGGGACAAAGGTGATAAAGAGTCGGAGGACTTCAGCCTCATGTTCGTGGTCTTCCCCTTCCTTCCTCTTAGCATTATGGCCAGAGCTGCCTCTTCAAAATCGCCATGAATATCCTCAACATGCTGTTCACTGGCCTCTTCACAGTGGAGATGATCCTGAAGCTCATTGCCTTCAAACCCAAGGTAGGCCTCTGAGAAAGAGCTGTTGACGGGACGGGGTGGGCATGTGTCCACAGGACGAGGGATGTGGCGGGAGAACGGCCCAGTGAAGGGTCATCCCTTCCCTGAGGAATGCTCTAAAAGCTACACTGGCCAAGAGGTGAACCAGGCCAACTCCTTGAAATACAACCTTACCTTGTAGTTTTGTCCATGACTGGGAAATAGATTTCTCCGTGAGCAGAGCTGTGGTCTTTCCATGAGCTCAGCCACACCCCTTCCCCTCCCATTTTCCACAACCTGGCAAACCAAACTTCTCCTGGCCCAGTGCCCCAGATCTGGGAAGGTCCCTGATATGCCCCTCTCCCATTCCATGTGTCATGCAGAGCAGGTGACTGTGAGAAGTGCAGGCTGGGCCTGTGTTTGCTCAGGGCCCAGTCCTCCATGCCATGGACCATGGTCAGAGACACTGCCATTGCTCCCTTTGTCCTCAGCACAGGACGAGCAGTTGCCTGCAGATTTTCTTATGTCACTTCTCACAAACAGCACCTCATAGAAGAGGGGCGCTAGCACTGCCTGAGTGAGATGGAACTGACGAAACTGACCACCTGTCACTCTTCCTCACTGGCCTGCCCACCGTCCCAGGTGACAGCTGAGTAGACTAGTAGAAGTAGTGCCTACAGTCCATGACCTGCACAGAAGGCCAGGACCTCCGCTAGGCACTGGCCTGTGACTGACAGCCTCTTCAGAGGGCAGCTGTAGCCACAGCTCAGTAGCTCCTGTGGCTGCCCTAACATGGCCTGGAGAGTGGCGAAAAGGACGTGCCTGGAGACGCACACTTAGAGATTTGAAACATTAACCAATTTCCCAGGCTTCCTCTCCCCCTCCTTCACCAGCTTCACCAGATGCAATACAGAGCAGCAGGGGGCAAAAAGACAAATCTCCAGCTAGATCGTGTTATAGCGCATGTTTTGACAACATACCCAGAATCAACTATGTAATTATTAAGGAAAGAGTGGAGTGTCACAAGGGTGCGTCCTTGGCAAGGGCTCTGCTGAATACTTTTCAGAAGAGCAGAGACATTTAAGTCACATAAACATAGTCCATGCAAGGTTCAGAAACACTGGTCCTTCCTTTTAGCCACAGGACACGGAGGAATCTTGAATACTTTCCAGAGACTCCTAGTGAGCCTCATCTGGAACAACCGTAACAACGGTGTTTCCCTACCTCCAAGAAGGACATACATTCTTTGTCGTAGTTCTCTCTAAGTTCAGACCCATTAAGGGATAATCGGTGTTCTGCCCTGGGAAAGGCGACCAAGTTGTTGTGGCCACCTTCTCTGGAACCTGCAAGCATTGCCGCCCACATGTCGCCCTGTTCCAGGTTCCGTGCCTGAGAATACAGAAGCATCACCCGTGCATCCTGAGCCAGGCAAGGTGTGCAGGATTGCTGGGCTTCAGTCCCAGTTTTCAGCCTCTCAGGAAGCTGCCATCACTTTCACTTTGGGCATGAAACATATGGCTTAAATATTTAGTCTTTGATCATCCCCCAGTGGACTCAGATATGGTCCTGGTGTCTGAGGGGTCTCCAGAGCCCACTGTGGACAGACTTTCTGTATCATGTCTCTAGCACCAAGCTACCTGCCCTGGGAAGCCCATGAGATTGATATCTTCAGGGTCGTTGGCCTGAAACACACATTTGGTATATCCTACTGATGAGAAACAAACCAGTTCATAAGACATAACCAATTGGGATGGCCTAACCCATAAAGGGTTTCCTATTTTCTTCAATGCCTGGTTTTCTATAATGAGAAGATAGGGTAAAATATGAGAAACTTTTCCTGGGTGCAAAAGAGAAGCATCTCACATAGCAAGAGTCAGTCTTTGGCTTCAGAGGATGGCAAGGGGGTCTCTTCTATTAATTCCTCAAAAGGGACCCCGAACAATAGAGAAGACTATTAGTGAATGTGACCAAGGACAGCTGACTAGTTAATTGAAAAGAAGATGAAGAAGAGCCCGGTCCTTCTGCGCCCTCATTAATTGTATTCTTCACTGACAGACAGACTAGGAAATGGACCCTTGAGCTTTCAGGCAGAATACCAAGCAGAAACCCTTGTAACTCTGGTAGAAACATCTGCCTGGAGTTTGCCCAAGAACAATGGAGTCGCTTCTAATAGACCTGGACTACTTCTGGACTTTCATTTTCTCCAATTGCTCATGGATGAAGTGAGTTCCCTGGGAAAGGACGGTTAGCAAGAATGAAGAAGGTGGATCTGTTAGTCATCCTGGCACATTTATATTTTTATAATTTTTATAATTATAAAATACCTGCAGCGATTAACATAGTTTTGAAGGTTTGAGTGCCATATGCTTCCATCAACACATTCCAGGGAGGCTGGTGGGTAGTGGCACATCATAGCAGGGTTGTGTAGAGGAGCAATTCAGTCACATCTGTAACCAGGAATCAGGGCAAGAGTTCAGGCTAGAATCTCACAGTCCTCAAAAGAGCAGGCCATGAGTTACTTCCTCCAATCCCTGCTTCCTTCCTTCCTTCCTTCCTGCCTGCCTGCCTGCCTGCCTGCCTTCCACTAGGCTCCATTGTCTGAAAGTTTCCCCTTCCCTAGAATCACTATTGGGGACCAAGCTTTTAACTCATGGTCCTTTGATGGCCACTTAACATCCAAACCACAGCAATAGCCATTACCCGTAATCATGGCTACATCATCTGGAGGGGTCCCTGATTCAGTTTTCCTAGTCATATCCTCTTTATATCTGATTGGCTGATGGGTTAATCCATTGGTTTGGTTCTATTTCTTCCGTTGTCTCTACTGTGATTGATGCTTGTGATCTTTTCATCCATATCTGTTTTCCTCACTTCTCAATGTAAAATAAGTTTACTCAAGAAAATCTCTGCCCTGAATCCAACTCCCTAAATCCATACTTTGTTCATCCAAAACCTTTGCAGAAATATGAGATGTTAATATAAACAAGTTTAAAGACCTCTGTCTCAAACAACCTGGAGAAAGCAAAGGTGACCCACAGAAGAGGATGGGTGAATGCCAACGGAGTTCTGTCCTTGGCTGTAGGGAAAACAGGCTAAAGAAACAGGGCTGACACTTGATGGAGATACAAGCCGGTGGAAAGGTTTGGTTGGATGTTCAAAGGGTAACTAAATGGTTGTTTAATTACAAGAGAGATTATATTTATACCATGACCTGAAATGTGTCAATAATTACAGAAAAAATAAAGAAAACTTTTATGATGGATGCTGGGAAATGTTCAGTTTCTAAAAATAAATAAAACAAAAAGAAAACTAAAATTTTATACCAAGGAATAAAGAAAAGCTAATAACTGAAGAGATGAACTCCCTGGCTGGGAAACACTCCATTGCTAAAACTTTACTTCCTCTCAACTTGATCTATAGATTCAGCACAATACCAAATAAAATTCGTAAGGAACCCTACCCCAGCGAGAAAAGCAGAAGGGAGGGAGCCACACCGAACACCCAGGGAGTTGTTAGGATAAGCCTTGGAGCTCAAGGTTTGAGCTCATGTTGGCAGCTCTGCCCCAACTGTGGAAGGAAGCACAGGGCCCGGTGAAGGGTGGTGTCGCCACGACATTCCACTCTTAGCAAGAGGGCTGAGTGCCGGGGATAATGTCATCACCTAAATCCCTAGGCTTTTCTGGTGACAAAGGTTCATCAAGAATAACAAAATGAAGGCTTGATGAGCCCTGGGTTGCACACTCCTCCCAGCGCAGTAGGTCTAGGACATCAGGGGTCACCCTAATGGAAGGCTTTTGACCTCTCTGCTTCAGAAGGTTCTCAGTAAGACTGAAACTCACCTCAAGGCAGGCCTATGGGGGCTATTGTCTTCTGGGGAGCCCCTGGGCACCGAGTAGAGGGCTTTGGGACTAGTGTGTTGGTTACTTAGTAAGGAATCGCCTGACGTGGGCTCGGAGGATGTGTTGTCTGCCAGAGCCCGCTGGACCAGCGGTACAGCATGGTGTCAGCATCATGCTGATATCATCTGATGCTGAATCAGCTGTGAGGATGCAGACAAGGAATGAAAGATGGCTCAAAGTTTCCTGGCCTGTCCCCCGGGGAACGGACTGGTGCAACAATTCATTGAAATTGAGGAGAGCAGGGTGAAGCTAGCCCGAAGGGGATCCGCAGATGTATTGGGTTTTAAAAGCTTTTAAAATCTGGAACAGACAGTCTGGGCAAGAGATCTATCTTAGGAATCAGTACTACATATGGCTCTCCCAAGTAGAAGTTCCAAGAGAGCTGTCCTGGAGCCTCCTCATCCCAGAAAGTGGATACTGAACTAACAGGTGGGGCACTGGGGAGGGAGAGGTGGAGGGGGTCTGGAGGCTAAGAGCTGCCATGGCCAAAACAGGAGATCAGGAAAAACCACTGTTTCTCAGGCTAAAGGGCTGTGTGAGCAAAACCAGACACAGAGAAGGAAGGGAGGGTGAACAAGAGCCTGGAGGCTGCCCTGCTTCTCCAGGGGAGCAGGGGGGAACCCTAGATGTACTAGTCCCCCCTCTGTGAGTGGTGCAGAGGACTGTATTTCTTGAAACTCACATTGATCTAGAAAATTCAATTTAAACAACTTCAGGAGTAAGTAAAAATATTTTTTTCTTAAAGCTTGTATGGAAAGTTAGTCATCATTTTTAGGCTAATGGTCTTGAATCCTTTCTAGACCTACAAGCCCCTATTTCATGATAAATATTCTGTAATGTATTTTTAGTTCCCAGACATTCACACATATACATAAAAGGTCTAAAATACAGAACCTCTTAGCCATAATTTAAGTGGAAAGTGTTGTATTTGATTAAAAAAAAATTCATTTCCCACAAAAGTTGAAGACAACAGAAAAAGGTGCGGGACCTTAGAATAAAAACTGAAGTTGCCACAGGCCAGTTTGATTTGTGCACAGTACCTACACACATGTCTCTCAGAAGTCCTATGGGCACATCACTCTTAAGTCTCAGCTGTCCCACACAGCAGGCTAGTTGGTGTTCCCACCCACTGAATCCAAAACGCTGGCTTGGCTTCCAGGACCTACTCTGTAGCTCTACCCAGTTCCACAGTGCCCCCTGGAGGCCGATAAGTGGGACACAGACAAGGTGGGACTTCCTAGAGCCTCTTAACTGTTAGTTGAACTCTGTTCATTTTAGCTACTAAGAATCAGTGTCTTTCGCTGCCAGGGGAACCAATGGTCCCACAGACCTGGCACACATGTCTCTTAAAGGCATAGAAATAGAAAGGTGGCGGGAGGAGGGCACTGGGTATGGCATGCCACCGCCCCTTCCACTTCTTCTGGCCTCGTTAGGAGAGCCCAGGGACCTGTGGGTGTACAGCCAGCCCCTGCTTGCTTTTTAACAGCTGATTGGTAAGAAGGCATTCCCCTGATTATTGTTTATTTATGGTGTGCCCACGGACACCTGATGTTCACAGTGCCCAGCAGACAGGCACAAATGGGCTCCTCCGGAGGGGCCTACTCACCGCAGCTCTTGTACCCAGAGATTTGCATATTGTTGCAACATTGTGACAGGTTTCTTTCCTGCATGGTGCTTTTACTGTGAATGATAAAAAATAATTATATGACTTACATAAAGCCTTCGTGTGGGAAGGAAAGTGTTAGCTATTACATTTAATTATTTAATGTGGAAAAGCATTCACACTGGGTAAATGCCCCGTGGGAAAGTACACTGTGGTTCCGTCTCTGAGCCTGCCAGTGGAAAAGAAACTGAACCCACGAGGAGGGGGATTCCCAAGCCTCGAAGGTGCTGAGGCGTGGACTCAGCAAACACAAAACAGTGACCCTGACTGGGTGGACACAAGACTCCCAGATCCTCCTGGGAAGGAAGGGCCTTCTGTGATGCAGGAACCGCCAAGAAGTGAGGCAGTAATGTCACCAAGAGTGGGCACTGAGCACTCCTTCAGAGTCAGACCTTGTAGGTACTTCCCAGGCACAAACTTCCCGGACCAGCAGAGGCGTGCACAGTTATTCTTGCCATGCCCTGCATAAGGAAGCTGAGGCACAGAGAGGTCAGCCCACTTGCTCAGAGCTCTGGAGACTCATCTCTGAGAGAGAGAGTGGTTCACTATTTCATTGGTGTCTCGTTACAAAGGCAGTGCAAATGGTTGGATCAGATGACCTCCCTTGAATCATACCTGTGAAATCCAGCAGGCGTGGGGCCTGGGACCAAGGGATGATAGGTGGGGGGTGGGGAGTAAGGAAGGGGAGTGAGCAGGAAGGAGCCTGTCTTGGCTGGACTCTGAAAGCCTCCCCACAGCCTGTGCCATTGCACTCTTTAGAGAGCTGCGGCAGGACCAAGCTTGCCCACTCAGCAAGGGCAGCCTGCTTGTCCTTGCTACACCCACGCCCACTGCTACTGGGTCCTCTTTTCCGTGAACTTCAGGGCAGTGTGTGCTCAAACCTGAAACCGTTTGCCATGCCTGCCTCAAGGGATACAGCCTTCAGCAGGCACCCTAATCTGAGGGGAGTCTTTGGCATAAATATGCTCACTCTAAGGTGAGTAAGGAGAAGCAGCTATGGGATCCTCCAGTCGACCCAGCACAACTAAGGCAAAGAAAGAAAAAAGCTCCTGAGACCCCAAAAGGAACCCATAGTCCCCAATTCTGTCTGCTTCAGGGGACAGCTTTGGGGGTTAGATCAGGGTCTATGGATGCCAAGCCTTACATGTCTCTGTGCTCCTAGTAGCCCTCATTGCATGTTGATGAGATAAATAATGGATGCCTTCAGTTTGTTCCAGTGGAACTCCAGAGCAGAAGGCGTCTATGGAAAGCACACATTCCCGGTCCATATTCCTCTAACCAGCCTGGGAGCGCCACTTCCCAGTGAGGGCATCTTCAGGGCAAGGACCCAACCCTGGCCTGCTCTTGCCCATTGTCCTACGGTAGCCAGCTTTCTGTGGGAGACTCTCCAGAGCTTCTGAATTAGCAGACCATAGGATGGGCCTGACGGGAAAGCAGAAATCCTCACTGCCTCTCAGGCTGTAGGCCATGAGCAGCTGTGTGCTCTGTGATGCCTTCGCCACTAGACGCCACTAATCTCCATGATTAGTTATATCTAAGTGGCACCCTAATGTAATAGGATCTATATTATCTCTGCTTGGTGTCAGTTAACCATTGATTCCCTGATATCCCATAATATCATCTCTTCACAGACACAATGAGGCTTTGCCACAGTCACTGCTGTTTCTGGCTGGATTCAGCACCTCTCTCTCCAGTTCATCTAGTTCACCACCTCTCAGCTCCACAGTCCAGGACCCCGAAAAATCATCCCTCCTAGGAACTAGGTTCAGCCTCCCCTTATGTCTGTCCCCTCCACACCAACTCACAACCTGCCCTCCTCAGCCTTGTGCCTCACATCTTTCTTCAGACATTTGCTCCCCCAAGCCAGGAAGCTCCACTTGTTTGGGACCCCTGCCCTGGAGGGTTTAGCCATCTTTGTCCCTCTCTCTGTAGACCTGCTCTGCAAGGAGGGTTTGGCTACTCGCTCTGGTTTTGTATTGGCTGATGTTTATTTTCGCTGTCAGAATTGTGTGGTCAGTCCAGAGTTCTGGTACCCAGCGTTGGGTACTTCACATCCAGCCTCAATCTCAGCCTCTTTGTCTTTTTCCTCTTCTGTTTCCCTTTGCTTCCTCCTTTCTTTTTTTCTTTTTTTCTGTTTTCATTATCCCTATTTCTTACCATCTGTGTGTTCTATGTCTCCCCCTCCTGCACAGTCTCCCCCTTTCCCACCGACCTTCAGTGACCCTTTTCACCAACACTCTCCCCATCTCTTACTTTTCACGTTATTTCTGTGATTCCTGAATGTTTTTGGCATCTCCGTTCCATGGCATCAAGTCTCCCTTTATCTGTGCTTTTGTCTGGTTTTGACTTTTCACCTCTACGTCAGCAGTCTCGCTTCTAATCTAAGCTCAGATCTCCCAAAGCTATCCTGGGCCTGGAAGAGAGCAGTCCTGAGTCAGTGCCCTGGATGGACTGAAACTGTATCACCTTCCAGGACCAAGAAGGTCCTGGCTGCCTCTTTGCTTGACTTTGCCAGACCCATACAAGGACACAAAAAATAACAAAGACTAGCAAGGACATAATCTTTACCTTAAAATTCTTAAGAATGAGTAGCATAGCCCTGGCATACCAGTGTAAGTATGGACAGAGCTTCTGTGGCTTCTTACGAACCATCACCTGTTTTGAGGTTTGTGCTCCTGACAGAGGAAGCCTCTGGTCTGGGCAGAGGAGGAAGAGAATCCAGAATTCTGCAAAGGTGTGTGCCTACAACCTCTTCTGTAGTGATCTCACTCTGTGTCGGAGACGGAGGCCACCTGGCAAGTCCAGCGCCCTTCCCATCTAGCCTTCTAGCCCAAGGAAGACCACATGTCTTCTGGTTTGAATAGTTTCTTTTTAAGAACTTAAGAGTGAGCTATCTATATGAACTTGAATCTGATAAAAAAAAATTAAGCCATAACAACCTGCATACTACCACAATGTCAACAGTGCCACCTGACTGTACTCAGGAGCATCTCAAGACCAGATAGTGAGCAGAAACGGCCTTGACAAGCCCAAGCCTTCAGCTTCTTCCCTCTTCCACATTCTTGGCTTCCATGTGCCTGCTTTTGATTTTCCCTTTGCTCGGTCCCACAAGAAAGTTGAACTTGTAGATGCTTCTAAACAATGAGGCAGGCGGGTTGATTTTAGCTAATGATGACCACAGCTAATATGAATTTAGAGCTCCCTCCAGGTTAGACACAAGTCTAAGTGCTGTGTGTGTGTGGTATCTTTAAACCAGTCAGTCCCGTTTTCTACATAGGAAAACAGGCACAGAAGGTTATTTGCTCACTCTTAATGCTAGTTTGGATCTTGACTCTATTGAGATGCAGTTGGACATTTAGAAGTAGGTGCCTAGTGGAAAATAGGTCCTTGGAGGAGTGTCTTTGAAGTGTAAAGACCCTTTCTGTTTTCCTTTGCTTGACCAATGTCTTAGTTAGGGTTTCTATTGCCGTGAAGAGACACCATGACCACAACAACTCTTACAAAGGATACAAAGGAAAATATTTAATTGGGTTGGCTTACAGTGCATAGGTTCAGTCCATTATCACCATGGTGGTACATGGTATGCAGGCAGTGATGGTGCTGGAGAAATAGCTGAGAGTCCTACATCTTGCAGGCAACAGGAAGTAGTCTGAGTATCACACTGAGTGAAGCTTGAGCATATTTGAGACCTCACAGCCCACCCCCTCAGTGACACACTTCCTTCAACAAGGCCATACCTACTCTAACAAAGGTATACCTCCCAGTAGTGCCACTCCCTTTGGGGATAATTTTCTTTTAAACCTCCACAACCACTATGGGATAAACAGACCTATTTTACCATCGTGAGCTGTCTCACCAGAGACCCAGAGCAGCGGAAACAGTGCTGTGAACTGAAACTGTGAGCCAGAATCAACATCCTTCCTTACTGGTTCCCACATGTGTTTTGTCATGATAGGAAAGTGACACACACATCTATCTGGTTAGTAAGTGGCAGAATAGGATTCAAACCCGCAGTCTCCAGAGACCATACCGTTACTACTGCTGTCTTTGTCAAAATGGTAGGCCTCCCATGACATCACTGAATAGAGATACAGCTAAACCAAAAGAGAAGAAAATCCAGAATCCTTGTGAATATGAAATGCATTGCATGAAGCTCATGCAGTAATTTTTCCTTCCTATAAATGATTTGCTGGAGCCAATTAGCTATCCATTACTCAGCAGCTTTGCCCAGTGGGAGGAGGTTAAGCAGGGATGACAGATAATCAGACTCTGGCATTGGGGGCCATGCCAGCCTTCTCTAGCTGGGCCAGAGGGGAGGCCCCTGTTCTGACTTCATCCCAAGACAGTGGTAATTTGAAAGGGGAGGCCAATCAGCATGTAGGATATTGAAGGTAGCAAGAGAGGTCTTCCAGTTGTACAAGCACCATCTTTTATATATACACACCATCTTCCCTGGCTCTGAGGAGCTGGGCACTCAGAGGTTTGGTTTGCCACTTCTAAGAGAGCCAGCACAAAGCTTTCTAGCCCTGATGTCCCAACCCACTCATCAGAAAAAAAGATTGATGGCAAGTATAAGCTGGTCTTTGTCAAATGGATTATATTAAAGAAAAGGCCTGCGATTTTCCCCACTTTCCTCTCTGTTACATACCCAAGCCCCAGTTACTCATGGGAAAATGAGAGGGGGAAGCAGGTGCCTATGCATACATGTGTGTGCATATGAAAGAAAACACTTGACCCTTACACACCAGGTCCCTCGTGTAAGGACTTGGCCAGGTGTCTCCCTTGACAACCTATTTATTACCAAATGGGCAGATGTGGGCTTTGTTTCTGGAACTGGTGTGGGGCAAGTAGGAGGTCATGGTTCTTGAAATAGCGGAGGAAGAAACCAGCCAAGGGAACGGGGACCCAGAAGCTGGGTCTGAAGTCGTCCTCAAGGACCAGCTGGGAGGACTGGTGGGCTAAGAGGGATGGGAAGGTGGGTCTATAGGTCATGGTGAAAAACTGCCCCTTAAAGGAACTCTCCACCCTCCTGGAGTCACTCTGACGCTGCTGTCTCGAGCTGTGCATGTGTCCGCCAGGACTGGGTCCACTGGAGCCTTTGGCAACAAGATAACTAGTTGATTTCTGCACCCAGTGGTTTCCACAAGGTACTTTGCCATGGAACAGAGAAGCCGAGCAAAAGCCCCAGCCACACAGCCTGGTTCAGGCAACCAGGAGGTGTAACTAACCCCAACAGTCCTAGCCAGTCCAGTTCTCTGCAGCTATGGCTGGGGGAGGGTGGCTACTGAGGGCCATTTCTTTCTCTCTGCACATAAGAAATAAATCCGAGAGAAGCGGTGAGCAGAGATGCACAGCGGGAGGCTGACAGAGTCCCTTTAAATCTTAGCCCCTTCCCCTGGTGCATACTAGCAGATTAATTGTGTGTGTATCTGCTTTTCACCCAGTAGCCCACTCTTTGCTTTCTTCCGTCTCCCCGTTCCTCCTTCAGAGATTGCAGACACAGCCAGATTACCCGTTTGTTTCAGGTCTTTGGATGGAGAGACTCCACAGCTCCACGACCTTGCGGGAAAACTGTGACTTCCACCCTCCTCTCTCTTTCTGTTCCATACCCCCAATAACGTTTGCTTGCCCTGTTTTCTAGGCTGGTGCTGAACATTCTCCTGTTGGTTTTGTTTTGTTTTGTTTTTTGGGGTTTTTTGGCCCTGTTTCTCTCCTCTTCTTCTTTGCCTTCTCTTCCGTATTCTTCTGAAATTGCCCTATTCCTAAACAAACAGCTCCCACTTAGAGATGTCTCCAGCCTTTTCCAGGGTCCACTTTTAAAGAGTACACATATACAGGATTCATTTGAGAGATTCGCTCCTACCCTTCCTTTCCTAGATTAGTGTCCCCTTTCTACCCTGAGCGGGTATAAGAACCTAGGAGTACACTGGTTATTTGCCACTTAGAGCATGTGACCTAACGGGAAGAGAGAAGTCCCTGCCTGAGATATTCAGGGTGTTGCTCCAGGAAGCCAGCAAGAGAGCCTTGGCGCAGGCTGACCCTCATGTGACCTGTGACCTGGACAGTCTCAGGCCCAGTCTGACTGCCCAAAGCCTCCTGGGGAAACACAGGTTTTCTTTGGGCAGAAATGCCTGGGAACTTCGAGTCCCCTTTCCTTGGGGCCTGACCTCTTCTAAGAATAATAGCCATAGGGCAGCCTGTCTGGTAGCTTGCTCTAGAAGGAGATGGCTGGGAAAAGAGGCAGTTTCGGGATCTGGATAGGATGAGGAAGATGGAAGAATGCAGGCTCAGCTCTTAGAAGTACAAAATGCCAAAGAGAGCTAGAAGCCTTTGAGAGCAAAGAACTGAGAACCTCCCTGAGCGCTCTTCCTGTTTCCAAAGCCTCTGGCCAACCTCCAGACATCCATCTCCAGAAAGCTCCAGGCAGGGAGCAGTGGCCCCGCTGAGCAAACACTGGCAGCTCTAATCTGTCCTCTTTGGAGAGCATTACCTGAGAAACAAAAGGAACAAATGTCATTTTTTAAGAGGACAGGTCTCCTTGATGCCACCAATGGGCACACGACTGTCTTGCTATTTCCTGGGCTGTTTGGCTCTGTGCTCTGTAAAGTCTTGGGACATGGCCATTTAAGTTGCCACACCTCCCACAGTGGCAATAATCAAGATCTGAGAATGCCACTTGCTCTTTGTTTTGTGGCTGCCTTACCCAGGAGTCCCCAGCCCTTTGGGCATTCTGGATACCTGGTCACATAGTTGTCCGTGTCCTTCGAAAAGTCTTCCACTTTTCCCTCTTGTGAGTAAGTGGAAAGTCAGTGAAGCCATGTATACAGGTGGCAGTAGTAAAGTTGGGAGCCTGGTCTTTCCCTTCTGAGCCTAACTCCCGTCCACAAGGCTCTGCTGCCTTACTCCCTTTCTAAGAAGGCAGTATCCCTGCCCACCAACCAATCCCACCACCCAGCTCAGGAAGTCTTTAATAACAGCCATCACTTTCGGTAGCATTTTCAAGGAGCCTGGGATGGTACCTAAGAGACACCCCTGTGGGTACTCGGGTACTTCTAGACCAGGAGACACTTCTATCCCATGAGGAAAGTTTTCCCAAGGCAAACTTGCCCTGAGACGGGCGCGTCCAGCGCAGGAAGGAGGCTAAGCCCCTTTCCATCTTCACAGAGTCCGACTTACCATGGACACTGTTGGAGTGATTTGGTCCTTTGGTTGTCTCTGAGCTTGCATTCCAGCCCTGTCAACTCTAGGACATGAGCCACTGACTACCCTCCCTTCTTATAGGTCCTTCTAGGAGAGGGAACTAAGGGTATAGATCCTTTACTATATGCTATATGGCATATACTATCTGCTAGTCACTATAATACTAACTGTCTACTCTGTACTATAGGAGCTGACACATAAACAGTAGAATCCAGCCACACCCTGCACTGCTGTGCCTTACCTCCTTTGTCCCTATACCCATGGCCACTTCCACCCTGAGGGAGTGGAAGGGTCCTCTGTGCAGGAGGCAGAGAAAATACAAACCATGTGACCCTTGAAAGGCAGGACAGGAGGGCTGAACTGACCGCCTCTCTGCTGCTCCTATCCCAACCAGGCTCCTGGCCAGATGCTGATGTTCGGAACCCCTAACAGCAACACTCAGGTGCCTGGACAGTGATTCTGATGGTGATGTTACTCTGTTCTTGTCTGTCTAATATTCCTTTTTAATCCCCATCCTGCCTGCCCCTCCCTCATGTAGGGTTACTTTAGTGATCCCTGGAATGTTTTTGACTTCCTCATCGTGATTGGGAGCATAATTGATGTCATTCTCAGTGAGACTAATGTGAGTATCGCTCTGCCCTCCCCAGGGACCCTAGTCCTTCCACCTTCTACTTCCTCCACTCTTCTCTCTCTCGCTCTTTGTTTACCTCTTTTTATGTTGTTGTTTTTTTTAATTTCTGATTTTACCCACCTCCAGTCATGCTTTTTATTGAACCTGCCGTCGTCTTGTAGGGGAAAAAAAGCAGAAATCTCTTCTCCTTTTTTTCCCACTTGTCCTGGCTGCGCTGGGCCCAAGGGCGCAGATCTGAGCGGAGGGAACAGGCTGCACACTGGTTGGGCCAACACTGGCTGCCTTCCGGGTGGCTGTCGCCCACCCACCTCGGAACTAACCTAGCTTTTGTCAGGCCTCTCGATCCTGCGAAAACCAGGTTGCCCAGGTTTGAGCCGCCAGAACTATAGAGTGGTAAGAGTATTTAATATACCCACGTAACCTCTTTCTTTTCTCATTTTTTTTCTCTTCTCTCCTTTCTTTCATGCCTCTTTGTTTTCATTTCCCTCCCTATATTTTGTTTTCTCCTCTTTTGTTGGTTTGTCCCCTTCTCTCTTTCCTGGCTTTTCTGCCCCATGCAGCACTATTTCTGTGATGCATGGAATACATTTGATGCCTTGATTGTTGTGGGTAGCATTGTTGATATAGCAATCACCGAGGTACACGTAAGTACATGGTGTCTGTGACCCAGCTGACCCCGCCTGCTCTAACATCCATTTGTTTCTCCCTGCTTTATTTTTGTCTTTCATTTTTATTTTCTGTGCTGCCCCACCTCCTTATTTTTTTATTTCATTTTTTAATTGGTTTAAAAATTATTTTTTTTACTGCATTGTTCGGAGATTTCTTTTTATTTTATTTTTTAACCTTTGAAACGCACTAAGACTTCCTTTTAAGTGTTGGTTGCTGCATCTTTTTCTCTCTCCCTTTATAATCAGCCTGGCATGACTCACACTGTATAGGAGGGTGCAGCTACGCAAATTACGGAGTGAGAAAATGAAGGGTTCTTTACGAGTTCTAGGCAACCACTGGAGCTGGAACCCAAACCTTTCCTAACCCAAAACTTCACCTCCAGATTCTGCCTCTCCTCCTGTCGGTTTTCCATCCCCATAATTTCCCAAAAGGTGTGCCCGCAAAACAGAACACCCGGAGTCGAAGCTAGGAATTTGCCTGCATTGTCAGCCATGGCCTACCCTCTCCCAAGAACTACTTGATTGTTTCACGTTGAACAAACTCTTGTCTGCTTTGACTAAGCATCAGCATCCCATACCGGGCACTCTGAGGGAGAGAAGTATTGCTAGTTTTTAGGATTTACTTGTCCTCCCTTTTCTGGAAACAGTAAAGAGCCTGGTGGCTGGTGATTTACTGAGAGCCTTCCCGGTGGGTTTTGTCCTTCTGTTGCCATGGAAACAGGATCCATGTAAGAGCCTCATATCCATATGAACTCATCCTAGAGTTCATAGACTGTGCACCTGCCTGCTCTCCTTCCCCTTGCCCTTATAACCTGCCCCTGGCCCGCGGGCCTCAGGCAGGCCCCACACCCCAGCCCTGCTGCCCTCTCCTCCCCAGAGCTGCCTCCTTCTATACAGTTCTCGCACATGTCTTCTTGTTACCTGGCATGTTTGGGTGTCCTCTTTATCTATAAGCAAGTCCTCTTGCTGTTAGTCCTTAACATGTATTGTTTAGTTTCTGTCATTAGTTTTCCGTAAGAAAGAGACTTGATAATGTTTGTCTATACCTTTGATGGATAGAACCATTGAATAACAACCCAGAGCACCTGATTCTGGGACTCGATCGTAGATGTTTGGAATTCTCTTGCTCTCCTCCACATGTTCCACTACCTCCATGTAGACTGGCCCATCCCCAAGACATGGCCCTGACATGTTCTTTCACTAGTGTGCTTCTCCTCTATGTAGCCACCGCGCTTAGGAGGGAGGACTTTACATTCTCCATACATCCCTTCCTCTGTCCCCTGACCTATGCCCTCACCTATTCTATAACTCCAGCATCAATTTCTTGAGTTTGTCTTTGTCTCAGTGCGTGCGTGTGTGTGTGTGTGTGTGTGTGTGCATGTATGTGCGTGCATGTGTGTGCGCGTGTGTGCACATATGCATGCATGTAAACCCTTAGGCTTGACTCCTTCCGGTAAAAACTCAGATAATTAAAAGCAAAATCAATCTTCTGCAACTGCTGCTAACTTCCTTTCTGAGTAGACTCCCGGTATGCAGTCCGCGTGAACCCTAACTTATTTTCCTGTTGTTATTCAAGTCTCAGAACCTCAAGGCCAGACTCTTTGCTGATCACAGACGTCATGCACTGTGCCGCCTGAGGGTCCCGCGGAGAGAGCAGTAAAAAGAAAGACTGAGGCATGGGCTCTGCCATCTGTATGTAGGCAGTAGCGCAGGCTGGCAGAGAAATCAATGCAGAGATGTGCAGTAAGAAAACACAGGGAAGGACAGCCAGCTGCTTCCCATGGTGACAGAAACCCCATTGCAGCCCTGGGAGTCCCTCTGGGGTTCTTGGACTGCTAGCAAAAGCCATAGCTCTCATCCTGCCATAACATCGCTGTTTCTGTTCTCGATGAAAACAAAGACAACGCAAATAAGTAGTTCCCTATATAAAATGTGTGTGGCTGTCTGCTCACATAGCAGTACCTATCCTAAAGCCCTGTGTCAACTATGAAGATCTGTGAAGTAAAAGCTAAAGCATCCAAACAAATCACATCAAAACCCCTGCCTCTAACTAGACTGTCTCCTTGGTATGCCCATAACTTACAGCCCGCACACACCAGGAGTGCCCCCTTTTCTAGATGCTGTTAATGAGACTCGTGGAAGTGAACAGCAGGTACAGCCATCAGAGAAAGTGCAGGCCATCAACAGCCACAGGACCAGAGCCTTGGCAAGCCTGCGGCCACACTTGTTACCAAAGAACCCTGCACCCAAACAGCAGCCAGTAGGATAGCTGCATGATAACACCCTGCTCACCTGCCTCTGCCGTTAGGTGACGAGCACCCTGCTGACCTGCCTCTGCCGTTAGGTGACGAGCACCCTGCTCACCTGCCTCTGCCATTGGTGACAGTGACCAGCTGCAGAGTCAGGATTTTCTTATGACCTTGGGGGAAAACTCAGGAAATCCTGCATCCCTAACACCTGCTCCAGGCCTTCCCATATTTCTCTAGACACATCCCGTTATCACTAGCATAGTTTCCCACGCACCTGTTCTATCCAGTAGCTATCCATGATGGCTTTTCACCTGAAGCCCATCACATCAGACTCCTTTGGGACATGGCTAGCTGTTGTCCTCTCACGGAATCTCTCATTCACCTTAATGTCCTTATGAGTATTTTGCATATTTAAATCCATCTTCCCCGGGTGAGTGTCCTTCCCTCTCAGGAAATGTACTTTTCATTAGTTCCGGGGATCAGCACCCACTCAACTCTGTATGTTCATAGTCTGTTTCTATGGGTAGGCACTTCTTCAGTCACCCAGGATACACCTGAGTCAAAAAAGGCTCTACGTTCACGGTTTGCTTCCTACCGAGAAAGCAGTCAAGGGCAAGAAGGTTCAAAGTGGGCAGGTCAGAGGCGCCTGGCATGAATAGGTGGGCACCTTTGTGTTCAGAGCCATTGTGTATTGATAGTCCTTTTTAGCCTCAGTTTTGAGCTCTGAAGATTCAGAAGGGCATCCTCCTGACCACGGCAGGATGTTTCCAAGCTCCGCTCCAAGCCCCCACTATGTCTCTGACCCAGGCCTCCACCTAAATCTCCCCTGTTCTGCCTTTATAACCCCTGTAGGGTCAAAGCATGGTGTGACTCCACTCACTCTGGTGAAGGCTTGAGCTTCTCCAGTCCGGGGATATGAAATCACACCTTCTAGAAGTGTTCCATGGTCGTCCATGGAAGTTCTAATAGCATCCTCCCCAGAGTGCTCCCTGATATCCCAGATGAGAATCAGTTTGGGGAATGTGACCAACAGCCTTTCTGAGCACTGTTTTTGTGCTGCCTCTGAAAGGACTTTGAACAATAGAAAGTGATAGAAGACCTCATTTCTTACGTTATGGATGTGGAAAACCATTTCCAAATTATCTATTAAGAAGCATGATTATATTTCTAGCCTAGGTTCCAGGAACCAGATACCTTAGAGCAATCAGTCCAGGTCCCTGGGCCTCCATTTTTTTGAATGTGGTAGGAGTTGGATTGAGAGGCCTGAGAGTCTCCTGTAGCTCTTGGCCTCTGTGATTCCCAGTATGGTGAGGTAAGAGTTCCTTGTTGCTTTCCTGGGCTCCCAGGCCCTCAAAGTACTCAGCTCTGTCTGGACTCCAGTGTGGCTCATGTGGGACTAAACAGAGGCAGGGACAAGAGCGGGCCCTCCAGGGAGAGCTGCAGGCACTCAGGAGAGGTCCTGGGGAAAGAACATCAACCCTTGGGGGATTCTAGGCAAGTTAAGGGGAAGAAATGTGGAAGGGTGACTAGATGCAGTGTGCTGGACGACAGAAATGACCAGAGCAGGAAAATAAATTAAGGATTAAGGTCATTTTCTGTGAGCTTGGCTGATGAGGAGGAAAAGGGAAAATGGGCAACGTGTCCTTGACAATGTCGGTCATCAGGACAACTGTGTGACTCATGATTGAATCGAGACCGCAGGACCCCCTGCACATGTGAAATCTAGGCATACGCAAGGCAAGCAATTGGTCCAAAGTCTTCCAGCTAAATGGTGACAAGTCTATGATTCAAGCCATCCCTGTCAATCGGCTCTTACACTCCCACAGAGCTATGGCCATGTATTGAGATGGCATCAGCATAGCAACGCTAAACGTAGGCATTGGTGGCTTCTGCCACTCATGGGCCCTCTTCTGGTACTTTCTGCAACTGACCTTTATGGACCTGCTAAACAGCTTCTCTGTGCTGATGCTCAGCCAAAGGATGTTGGATACTCCTGGAATGCTCAGACAAAGCACTGTGTGGGGAACTCACAGGGGCAGAAGCAGGAGAGAGACTCTAGGGAGAACAGGCATGGGGACGAAATGCCCATCACATGCATTGGCCAAACCAACAAGGACAAGAGACAAGGAGAGAGAGCAGGCAGAGGACACAGGAGCTGGGAAGGATGGGTTATGGTGCTAGCTCCAGGTCTCCCTCACTGCCATCCTTGGTGCTGCCTTTCCCCCACAGCATCTTTCCACAATAGACCCCAAGGCTCAACTTCCGGTTATCAATGGTTCCTTCCTGGCTCCCTGATAATGGAGCCTGTCAGCTCCTTCCCTGCCTCCAGTTCCTTGCTACAATGGAGAAAAGCCTGGGCATGGAGACCACTGCCTACTATGTGTCCACCCCTACAAATATGAGGAACTCACACAGTAGCAAACAAGACAGATGTGACCATAGGCTTAAACCGCTTTGCATGGGCATCCTATGGCAGTGATTCCACGCCCCCTATGTAGCACAACAGAGGGTTTTCACTTACAGCTCCGAGGGTCCTGAAGACCCGGATGATGGCATGAGGTGGTTTAGGGATCACCATCTGGCCTGCCTAGGCTTCTTTCCATGCAGAACTCACTCCGTGATTGCGTCCTGGCTGTTTGAATGGCTGTTTCTGAGACCATGTAAGCACAGTGTGTGGGCAATGCTAAGGAGCCACTACTCCAGCCAAACAAAGGCCTTCTGAGTAGTATGGCTTTAAGGCTCAAGAAAAGTTATCCCATAGTTTCTCACCCTTTTTTACAAAGTTGTCATTACCTGGGCTCGGAAGCATAAGACCCAGATCTTAGCCCTCATCCCCAAGCTGCTCCGCAATCTTGTCTTCTGCTATAAGGCATGACCTGAGGACTATCAAGCTAAGGCCTGATACTAAAACAATAAAATACCAGAGAAGTAATCAGATCTAAGTCTAAATTTTGAAGTAAAATATAAATTAAGTAAATGATCTCTTTTTTCTTTTTTTATTTAAATTTTTTTCATTTTTTTCATTTTTTCATTTTTCATTTCAGTTCCCCCTCCCTCCCCTTAGTAGATGATATTTTAATCAACAAAAGGCCAAGGAAAAGCATCAGGAGGGAAGGTGGCCATGGCAAATGAATCTTTAAAGTTCTCCAATGAGGGATCACCAGTGTTCAAGTGGTAAAATAAACCATTTAAAGGCTGACCCAAGGTCCTTGAAAGTGACAGGTAGCTATGATGACATTAGGGTGTCCCTCGGAGTGAAGCAGTATCCCAGAACAGCCCCCTGACATGTCTACAGAGCACGTCACCTCCATGTGGCTCTCCCTTTCCACTGCCAAATTGCCAGACACAGAACTCTATGTAATCCATGGGCAAAAGCCCTGGACCAACCCGCCAGGGCAGGGGAGGGCAAAAAGATACACTAAGAGACATAGGGTTGGCCATCATGGCAGCTGCCTCATGCTGGTGGAAGAGAGGCTTGGGTGTGTGGACAAGGAATGGCCTGTCTGTGTGAGTGTGTATGTCTGTCCATCTGTTTCTGTGTCTCCTACCAACCCAGTAGCCAAATCCTACTGACGCATCCCCTCTAGACATGTAGACTGGCCAGGCAGCTGGCAATCCTCGCAGACATAGAACGTGTTCTGTAAATGACTAGAGAAGGCCCTTCCACCCCACCCTACGCCACCCCAACTCACTCTACCATCCTCCCAAACCATCAAAACCAACTCTATGGGGAAATTTTTTTTTAATTAATTGGTAAGAACTATGTTACCAAGAAGTTATTTTCATACTTCAAGAAGGTATCTGATTATGAACAGTTCTTTCCTTCAAACATGCTATTACGTCTTTCCTTGTTTGTGCACCTTGAAAACAAACATGGGCAACACCTGAAAGTAGATAATGAAGGCCTAGGCTCCAGCCCCAGTGGCTGAGATCAGCCAGGTATGACTTTTGTATGCTAGAGCCCAGTGTGGGGGTAGCTCCCTGCGAAAATTACTAGGGAAACTGGGAGAGGAGGGGCCTTAGGTGCTCCCTGTGAGCTCCTGCCCCCCCCCAAACAAATTCAGCAATCTAACCCTAGAAAACAACAACTTGGGGCACTATTGGTGACATCCTAAATTGTGTGCCGGGCCTTCGGGATTAAAAAGAAGTTCAACCGACTCCCATGTCAATGGCCAAGGGCCCCCGCGTTGCTAATCTGAACTGAGCTCTAAGTAAGCCTATGTCCAGCCTGAGTCGGATTCACTTTAAACAGACTACCTGAAAACAAAATAAACAAACAAACAAACAAACTGATCTCCACCCACAAATCTGGGAGACCTCCCCTCCTCCTCTGAACTGGGAGCTGAGTTAGTTCACTCATAGCCACAGGTGGTGACTGACTAGGACAGGAGACTCTTGTGGGTCCTTGTTGGCCACATGGCCTAGTGACACACAGCCCATGTTCTCACTGGTGTCCCTCCCCCTGCCAGGCCCATGCTTGTGCATTTCTTTCACTTGTTTCCTTATGCCCTCTCCTACCACTGTGTTGTTCCTCTGTTAGCCAAGACCTAGAATACCAGGCTCTTCGTTGGAGACTCATTACAGCTTATCTCTGTCTGCCTTTCTTTAAAGCCAGCTGAACATACTCAATGCTCTCCCTCTATGGTAAGAACAACCCTCCAGACCACACTCCCAGCTTCTGTGCCCCCCCCTCTAGCCACCACTTCTTATCCACCCCAACTTCCAGAGCCCTGGGAGCCCAGCCCAGCTCCCATTGCATGTGGCCACCATGTCCATTGTGTGCCTTACCTGCCTGTGCTCACGCGAGCTGTGCGAGGGTGTGTGTACAGTGGTGTTCCTCTACTTCCCCAAGCTTCCTTTGGGTGGTGAGTCACCGTGATCCACTGGGAGAGAACTGGACCCTTGCTATTTCCTGTTAAACATCCCAAGGACTCTGTGTTTCATCTCACATGGGAATTTGTGATGGATGCTTCTGAGAACTGTGATGAGGGTTCCGGGGAGAAGACAAAAGCAGGGGTGAGGGCTAGCTAGAGGGAAAGGCAGTTCTAACCGACCAGCCTCTCCTGGGCTTCATGTGGAAGGCTGTGTGAGAGGCACAAGCTGGGATTTGCCGTGGCACAGGGTTGGCCCGGCAGTCTCTCTACTGTAAGCCTAAGCTTTAGTCTTGCATTTTTCCAAGTCCCTCAGGTCCATTCCATTTGTGCTAGAACCACTTTTCTGTAATGTGGGAAACGGGAAAGCAAACCAACCGAGCCACTTCTGACGGAGAAGTAACATTTCTTTTGTCTGAGTGATATGACCTTGAAGCTCCTTGAAATGGCTTCCCCTAAGAGCTCCGTCACACCTTTCAAGCCAGGCTAATCATTCTCCAAACCCATGAGAGATACATGGGGAATGTTGTGGCGATCCCCATGGCAGCCCACACTGGCCAAAAGGCTACCTAGGAAATTCTCGTTTTGTTTTTTTAACTCATCAGACCCAGTTGTCCCAGTGACACCAGCTTCACAAATGGTTGACACCCACAACTGAAGTCCCTTAAGTTGGTTCTGTTCTGTTGTGTTTTATTTTGTTGTGGGTGGTTTTTTTCCCCTTTCTTGAACATGGTAGAACTGACAGGTAGCAAAAAGCTCTGAGCTCCTGGTAGGATTCTCTAAGGAGCAAACCTCCTTCTGAGGACAGAAAACAGAACGTAGAGGAGGCAAACAGATGCAGAGGGAGAGGGAGCCAAAGACTTCTGGGTAGGACCAGCAGCCCACATCGCAGGCCTTAGGAGTTCCCTGTACCTGTGAGTCTGTGCATTGCCTGGCGGGCTAGCATCTTAATAGCAATTGGGGTACCTCCAATTTTAAGATATAAGAAATGTTTTGGTTCTTGTCCTATCTGGAGGGTCTAAAAACCAGAACCCACTGCCTTGCTTTCTTCAGAGCCCTCCTAGTATGGAGGGTAGGGCTGATCTAGAAAATCTACCCCACATTGCTGCCTCCCTTGGTGGGTGGTCATTGACACGAAGGTTGAATATCTCATCGCTCCAGCCTGTTGCATATTCCTGGCATATCCCTAAAGTCCATTACATGCACCCCTCCCGACAGACCTGAGATAAACTGTCCTGAACTCAGAGATGGTCCAGAAGGCCATAGAGGAAGAACTAAAGGGTTTGTAGACCCCTAGGGCTTTAGCGCTAAGGAACGGTCCAGGGTACATATAGGTGTGGTGCTGTCAGCGAGGGACTGAGCTAGAAACACTGTCAAGTACAGCAAGTTAAAGGGCTGAGACAGGAGAACAAGCAACGTAAGACCCCTCCTTCAAGGGGTACCTGGGATGGGAGCCATAACAGGAAATTCTAGGGTCCTTTCTCTCCGGGTGCTGCTGCCAGCAGGGCTGGGTAGGCTGCACTAGCTTTGGGAAAGGCAGAAGGGCTCCCAGGAGCTCTTGGAGCTTTGGAGCACAGCCAGTCACATGAGCAATAGGGCCAAGGGCATAATCAGTTCTTGTTCTCAGGTATGGGGACAAAACACGACACTCGTGCCCCAGAGGCCTGGCTAGGCATGTGTCCACACCTTCAAGCTCCTCCAGGATAAGAAGGCAGTCGTGAACCTGTGGCCATAGATTCCCAGCAGCTCAGAAATTCTGTGCCCACCTCAGCTGCCCCTAACCTCAATGCTGCTCTGTCTCTTTCTCTCTGCCTAAGACCATGCAACAGGTACACTGGGTGGCACCCCACAGTGGCCATGTACCAGGCTCAGCCTTCTCAGGGACTCAGTGCACAGGATGCCTCTCCTGCCTTGTCCTGCTGGCATCGCCAGTCCTTCCTGACTGGACCTCTAGGGAAGGTCACAGCCATTGAGGCCATATGTCAAGCATCACCAAAGGGCAGCAACTCCAGAGGCACGGGACTGTGATCCCCCCATCATAACACAGCAACCCGCTACCACCATTCCCCAGCAGGCTTATAGGGCAGGACCACGGGAAGTAGAAAGTGGTGATGGGGAGAAGGGAGACCTGAGCATCCAAGGCATGCTCAGAGGCTATTTCAGGCAGCTGGGAGAGACGCCATCACCATCCAGCCTCCTCCCGATAGAGCAGCGGTCCAGTCCTACACGGCAAAACTCCCAATTGACAAACTAGGAGCCGCTGGGCTGCTTTCTCCAGTCACAGGAGGGCAGGAGCCTCTAGGGCAGTGGCTCTGGGCCCAGATGCCATGGCTTGTAATAGTTGAAGAACTAGGAATTATGGGAAAGAGGAGGATAGGAAAACAAGGCCATGAGCCCAGGCTGTTTTAGCAGACACCTTGGGATAGGCTGCCGACCTGGAAAGGAACCTAAGGGAAGAGTCTAGTGCAGCTGACCCCACCCTGGCCTGCCTCCTCTCAACCAATGGCTGTTTCTCAGAGGATCCCTTCCTGCCCCGCCTTCTTGCTGTGTTAACTGCACCCCCCTATTGCCAACGGGTTCTAGAGCGCAGAGGAGAATTCCCGCATCTCCATCACCTTCTTCCGCCTCTTCCGGGTCATGCGCCTGGTGAAGCTGCTGAGCCGAGGGGAAGGCATCCGGACCCTGCTGTGGACATTCATCAAATCCTTCCAGGTAGCCATGCCCCTCCCCCTCCACTACTCCCAGGAAGGGGAGTGACCTAGTGCTCCCCTGTTACTTTCCCTAGGGCTCCCCACAAAGGGCAGACCAGGAAAGAAACAGCGTGTGGGGCCCAGGGTTGGCTGGTGCCGGTTCTCACACTGGTCTAAGTAACCCAGTGAGTGTGAGATGGCAATGTGATAGTACCTGGCTTTCCTCGTTCTGAAGGGAGAGAGGATGCGGGTAGACCTGTAATTCCAAAATCCAGGACTCAACACATTCCAAAGAATTTATTTAAAAAAAAAACGCAGAATTTACTAGAAAAAAAGTGCAGTCCTGTAAGTGCAAAGTTCATGAGAAGCGCAGCCCTTAGGGCACTTGGACCCCTGGGAAAGATCTGTAGGAATTCCTAGCTGTGCTTCCCAGACACCACACAAAAGCCAGCTTCTCTTCCCACACAGCCACTCTTAGACTTCCCTAGACCCTGCATCTAGGCCGTGTCTCCTGCCCTTGACAGCGCAAGTCCAAATTGGGCATGGAGTCTGTCTCCCTCCAGATGTGCTCAGAGTTGCGACTGTACCCAGGGGACAGTTGTCTTGTGGTGGTGACTTGCCTGCCCTGTTTGGAGTTTCCTTTCAAACTCGCAGCTCTGCGGACAGTGCCACCCAAAGCTCTCTGAGGGATGACCTCAGGTCTAGCCCAGCTGTAAACAGACCCAGAGTTCTTCCAGCCATGCCCCACCCCACTGGCCTCTCGACCCCTAATGAGAAACTGGGGCTCCTCACCCCCACCCCAAGAGCCTTCTCAGGTCAAGGTGAAGCGGGGGTTCTAAGGACTTGAATCCTTGGCTCTAATGGGATAAGATGCGAGGGTTATCTTGCCTTGGCCCCTGAGACACCCCAACATTTCCTTGTAATGAGAAGTAGCTGGGGTGACCTTGAAGAAAGGGACTTGATCAGTGAGCAAGAGAGCCCACCACACGTGAAAAAAATCGTGTGATCTCTTGGTGCCATCTAGTGGTGCATGGGCAACATCGTTCCTAAGCCGGAAAGCCAGGTTTCCGTGATCCCGCAAAAGGCTTTGAGACCCATGGTGCCTCCTCCCAAGTGGCCGTGGCTCTGTTTAGGGGAGAGACTGAATGAGTAAAACGTGTGAACCTGATTGTGTACACACTATTGTGTCATGCATTTCACAAGCCATACACCTTCAAATGTCACACCCCTGCCGGGTAGAAGGGTTGTACATTCCTCCTCATTCAGATCAGGAAAGAGGTCCAGAGAACTTAAATATTGTGTCCAAGCTGTAGAGCTGGGAAGAGAGGGGAGCATTTTACATTTCTCCTTATTAACTGTTTTCTTGGCAATGGTGCTGACTGCTCATTTCTACGAAAGTAACTGGATCAAGATGGGTATAAGCTGCCTCCTTCCTGCTTTTCCCTGGTGACTACAGTGGTCTTTTGGGGTAATTTCTGTCACCCCTTCCTTCTTTGTGCAAATACATAACTGTAGTCTGAGGAGGAGTGTTCATTTGATTGTTCTCAGAAAACAATATGGCGCTACCTCCATTATTCTGAAGTGTGCTTTTAAAACCAAACTGTGGGCTGGGACCAAGGCTCAGCAGTAAAGGCCCTCAGCTCCATTCCCAACAGATAGAGGAATACATAGGTGTGTGTGTGTGTGTATGTGTGTGTGTGTGTGTGTGAGAGAGAGAGAGACAGAGAGAGAGAGAGAGAGAGAGAGAGAGAGAGAGAGAGAGAGAGAATAGATGATTATTGATAGATATATTAATAGGTAGATAGATAGTGATTATTGATAGATATATTGATTGATTGATTGATAAAAGGAGACAGATTATTGATAGATATATAAATAGATGATATAGATAGATAGACAGATGGACAGACAGACTGCTGATATGGCAAGCCAGAGCACACCTCTCAGGTTCTCTCCCTGGTACTCAGTTTTCTCTAAGCTAAACAGCAGCTGATTGCTGTGGAACTGGGAATGCAATGCTTTCTGGGAAAAGATCCTGCTGGCCTGAACCCCTGGGTCTCATGGTCGCTGTGTGCTTCCTTCTAGGCCCTGCCCTATGTGGCCCTTCTGATCGTGATGCTGTTCTTTATCTATGCAGTGATTGGGATGCAGGTATGAGAAACTCCCGCCTCCTTGGTCTCTTCCCAGCCCCCAGCACGGTAGCTCCTTCCCAATTCCTTCTTCTCTTCTGACTTTTGTCCCTGCCTGTCACTCAACCTCCAAAGAGCGAAACTTCCCCCAATACGATTATGTGCTGTAGGCCATGGGCAAGAGACAGCACAGTGGTCCCTCCTTATTATAGTACTAGCTTGGGTTCTGCAGTGGGGAGACACTCATAAATTAAGCAGTGGGCCTCAAGAGAGAATAGTCTCCCACCAGAGACAGCAGAAAGTGGGTGTGTCCTACCAGTGTCCTCTGCTTTGTTCACGCTGGATGTGCCCGATTTGGAGTGAGAAAAGAAGAAAAAGCACTGCCCACCAAACATGCAGCCCTCTTAGGAAGCCTCCTTCCCAGGGGCCTGCTGTACTTTCTCTGTTCCCTCACCCAGAGTCCCCCCACCCCTTCAAGGCTCCAACTGAGTCTTTCTGTAAGGCAGTGCTCCCCAGCCAAGCATGTACGCTAGCCAGGATATTCACTTAGCAGCTCCCTGCACAAAATCCCTGAAAGTTCCTGAGAGGAAAAGTGTTCTGCACTTTAAAGGGAAAAAAAAGATGTACTGACAGCAGGTACAGGGAGAGAGTACTGGCGGCTTCTCAGAGAAGCATGGCCTCAGAGGGCCAGGAAGAACACAAGCAGACCTCTGGCATTAGGAATGAACGAAGCTTGTCCAAGCCCATTCCAGAGCTGCGCAGAATCCAAGAATCAGCTGTGTATTTGGGTATCTGAAGTAGCGAAGGCAAGAAGGCAGTGAGCCCCGGTTCCTACCCTGAACACCCTGGTCTCAGCATACATTTACCGCCCCCAGCTTCCCCTGGGTGGGAGACCTTTCCTGTGGTCTGAGGGTACAGTCCTTCCTAAAGCTGTCAGTGCTGGAGCTGAGTCCAGGGCTCAGGGGACAGCAGGTGTCTGCTGTTTGGCCCGGTAGGCCCAGAGAGGCTTTAGACGGTGGCTGGAGATGAGCGCACTGTCCTTCTCTGGTCCCTGAGTGCCTCTTTCTTCAGGTGTTTGGAAAGATCGCCCTGAATGACACCACAGAGATCAATCGGAACAACAACTTCCAGACGTTTCCCCAGGCTGTGCTCCTGCTCTTCAGGTGGGTCTCTGATGACGTAGGGCACACACGCACACTTCCAGGACGGTAGTCCATCCCCGGGAGAGCCTCAGGAAAAGAATGCCTCTCCTCCCCTCACACTGTCATTTACACCAAATTTCCATGTGTAGCCACAGGGCACCACACGCATTTCTGGGAGTCCCCTACCCCAGCCATGGTGGCTCAGCATCTGGACTAGGGCACAGGCAAGCCGCAACACACTGACCTTGAGTAATATATCTCCTTTCTCTGACAATACATTCACCAAGGCATCCTTTAGACACCGTACTTCCTACAAACCTGCCACCTCAGGTGTGACCGAGAAGGTACTTTCCTTATGCTGCCCAGAATTCATCTCTTACGCCACCATCTTCTTGTTCTCCTGGCTCGCCATGGTCCCCTTATCTGCTTCCATCTTCACACTTTCCTGTTTTGCATGATGTCACACACTGAGACTCTGTCTAGTCCCAGACTGGTAGATGAGACGATTTCTCTTGTCTCTGAGGCAAATGCTTTTCCAGAGCACAAGGGGGAAGAGGGTTGTCAGCTGGCATTGCCTCCCTCCAACATCTACGGAACCTGATCCCACACCCAAGTTTATTACTGCTCGAAATGCACTTATCAAAACGATGGGTCTCCTTCCTATCCGCCTGATGTCACTGCCTCCCACCTCATATGCCGTCAGAACAAAGCTGCTTGTTATAAATCTGCTGTCACAACGGCAAGCTTATGCCACACTCAGATGCAGGAAATGGTCACAGACCTCAGGCTGGCCACTGACCTCTCCCTCTTTTCTAAAGTTCTTAACGGCAGAAAATGCCTTTTCGAAGAATAAACCCATAACACTGCTGAAGATGGGAAAGGGAAAATGAGAGAGGCTACAGGTGAACTGGAAGTGTTGAGGAACTTCTAAGTGGAAGAAAGCAGATAGGGTTCGGTTCACCAAAGAATGAGATGAGAAGAGCAGGTTTCCAGACAGTTTGAGACCAGGGAGAGGGTGAGAGCAGCCTGGAGCTTCTCCAACCTGAGTGTCAACAGATACAAGGGACTGGAGAGATCTGGGCCACTGCTTGAACTGATCCCTCTGGGGCTTGCATTCTGGGGAAGCTCTTCTGTGTTCCTAAGGTGTGACAGCGTCACCCCAGGGCTTGGCAATCTGAAAGATCCAGCAGGGTGCTTTACCTCTCTCAGGGAACCTGTCCATAGAGAGAAGCTATCCCCCAGGCCCCTCAGCGTGCCTTGCCTTTGGTCCCCAGAGAACTCACATAAGGACTTTATCCAGAGAGCTGGGGTCACAGTCACAAAGAGCAACTGACAGTAATCCCAAAATATTTGAGAAAGCCAACATCAGGAAAGAGAGGTGTCTGTGTCATGCTCAAGTCACAAATAAATGAGCACACAGGGAGGAGGGAGGAGGGACCAGATCCTAAAGATTTTAAATTAAATGCAGTTCCCATTGTTAAGGTGACTAAAGACGGACCCTTCTGTTAAATTAGAAGAAACAGCAACAGCAGCCATTACTAAACAGAGCAAAGAAGGAAGAGAAAATACAGAGCTTAAATATTTTTCCTTTCTAAAATATTTCTAAATAGATGAGACATGTAGCAGAAAGGATACATCTAAACATGTATTGATGAGCTTAAATATCTACTAAGGTTCCTTTACTACATAGCCAAAGCACAAAGGAAAATAAGGTATGAAATAAAGATTAAGACAAAGAGACAGGAGGTAGAAATAGACGTTCCAGACAAGAGCAAAAGAGTCGAAGAGAGTGAAACAACGGCTGACCAAATGAAATTTCCAAAGGAAGCAAGTCTTCAGTTTGAAAAGGTTTACCAAGGGCAGACTGGGTTGACAGGGCTGGTGGCTCATGTCTGTATACTCAGAACTCAGAAGGCTGGAGCAGGAGCACCGTGAGTTCAAAGCCAGTGTGGGTTACATGGCAATGCCCTCTCTCTGTCTTATCTCCAAATCCTTAACCGATCATTTATGCTGACTTCTTAGAATGCCAATTTAAAAAAAAATCTTAAAGATTCCCAACCTATAAAAATATTGGAGAAAGGGAAATCCTCCCAAGCTGGTTTGTTTGTTTGTTGTTTGTTTAGGCTAGCTGTACAAAGATACTACAAGAAAAGGAAACTATAGACCAGTGATTTCAACGTTCCTGATGCCTCGACCCTTTGATTCAATCCCTCATGTTGTGGTGACCCCCAATCATAAAATTACTTTCAAAACTGTGATTTTGCTAGTGTTATGAATTGTAATGTAAATATTTGTGTTTTCTGATGGTCTTAAAACCCCCAAGGGGTTGTGGCTTACAGGTTGAGAACCACTGCCATAGACCGATATCCTTAGTTAACAAAAATACAAAAGAATCCTCAACAGAATCCTAGCAGACTGAATTGAACAATACAATAAAAGCATCAGTCATTGTGTACAGGTAGAATTTAAACCTGGAGTGTAATTGGGTCCTCCACATGCAAATCAAGAAGTGTGATACAACACATTAACAAAATGAACAAAAACCTTGTGGCCATCTCAGTAGATGAGACTTTCTATGTCTGGGAGGAAAGGGCTGGTAAACATATGTGTTAAATATGGAAAGTTAGCAGCTAGATACACAGACACTGAAAGTGCATCTCAAACCAAGGGGAGGGGAGCGGATGCATAGCTCACTGGTGCGCTGCTTACCTGACAAACCCAAGCCCTGGGTTGGATTCCCAGCACTGCCTGAAAGCAAACCACTAGGTCGAAACACTGGACAAGCGAAACGTCAATGGTTTAGCAGAAGGAAGGGCAAAAGTGGCTTTGAATAAAGAAAAAATTAGGAAAATAAAGTAAAAGGGAAGAAGAAAGACAATACAAGGATATTAAAAATTAAGCTTGTTAAAATTTTACATTAAAAACCAAGCATTAGAACTAGCAAAATGGCTGAGTGGGTAAAGGTGCTTGCTGGCAAGACTGACAAACCTCAGCTCAGTCCCCCAGGACCCACACGGAAGAAGGGAAAACGGACTCCTCCAAGCTGTTCTTTGACCACTCATGTGCTAAAGCACACATATACCCCAAAAAATAATTTTTAAATTCTTTTTTTAAAAAAATCAGGAATGATGCACACATATATAGAAATTTCATGGTGAAACCTATTCATTTGTACAATTAATATGATTGAACAATCACAATTTTCAAAGATTGATACTCTACTGCGGGTGCTAGTGTGTCTGAGTCCTAGGACCCCCAAGAAGACCACCACGGAGCCACACTTCCGAATGCAAAAGCAGGGTTGTTTTCTTTTTTTTTATTAAGTACGGGCTAGCACGGGTCCTCTGCCTCACAGTCTGACACAGCAGATGGAGGGAGAAGGACCCCATCTACTCCTATAAGGGGTTTATAAAGATAAAAGCCACAAAGCAGTCACAAGGTTACAGTCTCAAAATACGAAATTCCTTATCCTGTATCACAATTGGCTAAAGGTGAGGTAAGCTCAGCTCTTAGTTCCTGATAGGCTATTAGTATCTAAGGGGGATAGCAACAGCCCTCCTGGTTATGTCGTCCAGACATCTGCTGACCCTTTACTAACATAGGGGCTGCCTGGAGACTTATCTACCAATAGGGGAAGTCAGGTGGTCAGCATCTTGTCAGAAGTTTTCTGTAGTTTGGGTTTTTCCAATAGCTAATAGTTCCCCTAAAAGGGGGCTAGCGACCCCCGACTTTTCTCCAGGGTAGGGGTGAAGTTCAAGTTCCCACAAAGTCCCAGCATAAAAATGGAATCTTTTCCAGCCTCACACTAGCCAGACATGGTGGCACATACCTTTTAGTTCCAACACTCAGGAGGCAGAGACAGGCAGATTACTGTGAGTTTGAGGCCTGCCTGGTCTACAAAGCAAGTTCCAGGACAAGCAAGGCTGTTACACAGAGAAACCCTATAAGAAAGAATTCTAAATCTATAACATTTGTGATAGACAGTAAAACAAAATGACCCAAAGAGAGGATAAATGACCCAATGAGGACTAAGAGGTGGGAAATGGGAGCACCAGCAATGCAGTCACAGCATCAGTATAAGTGAAATTCCAGGTAAGAAGCATTAAACAAAACGAGAAGGATTCAATGCTGATAAAAGGTTTAGTCAACCAATGATATATAATAATTACAAACAATGTAAGCTTAACAATATTCTTTGGAAATACATATAGTAATGGGACACAAGGAGGAAGCAATTACATAATGGTGAGTGGCTGAATATACTATTTATAAAAATAATAGCTTGGCATAGGCAAAAGACCATCTAAATGACACAATTAAGAGGTGTTATTTATAGACTTTTCGATAAACGGCAAAAGACACATTCTCTTTGAACACTCAGAAACATCTATAAAAGTAGCCACACTTAAGTCATAGTTTAACAAGTTCTAAAGCTTCTCCAGCATTCATCCAGCAAGCTAGAAATTATGCACAGAATCAGCCCCTATAAAATCTACCCATGTAAAATGTTAAGACCCTCCCCTAATCAGCTTGAGTTGACAGTACAGCTTCTCAACCATGAAATCAGGAGGCAGGACGAGATGACTGGTCAGTGCCAACTAAAATGAGAACCCAAGTGTCCTTACTTGGGAGATTATATGAGATAAACAGATGGGCAAATGAACATCAAAAATAATCCCAAATTATGAACAAGTTCACTTATGAAAATAAAAGTGTAAGCTGACAAAATAAAAAAACAAAACTAGATTTTTTTAATCCTTAGAAGTTGATTCTTTGAAAATACCAATAAGTAAGTATGCATTTATTAAATATAAACACTAATAAAAGCACAAGCATGGGAGTGCAGCATAACTGTGGGTGTGGAAATGCTTTTTAGAATGATGACTGAATTTTGTGATTCATTTTTGCCTCATCTCTGAGGTGATCACCTACTTCTGAATGAAGGAAGCTACACATCTTTCTGGCCACTGGCTGCCAGAGATTCTTTAAAGCAGGCCGTGAACACAAATTTTGTACAAGGAGCATGTGGCCGCAGAAGCGGCCTCTGACACTCAGGTCGCTGAGAGGCTGTGCGCACTGAATAAATGAGAGAATGGCGGCATACCGAAGCAGGGCTGCTTTCCTGCATCGAGGAGTGGTGCCTTCCTGTTACTGTGGACCAATGTGCGCTGGAGAAAAGTGTATGCAAATCCTACCCCAGGTTGCTTGTATCCTGCTTTTGGTTACTTTGAGGAAAAGGCAGAAGGATATTCCTGACCATCTCATTATCTGGACCCCAAAGTTGGCAAGATACACAAGCATTTCAGTCTCTTTAACGTTATCCTCACCAATATTTTGTGAAGAGGCCCACAAAGAAAGAATGTAAAATACCCTAAACCAGAGCACCCAGGAGTCTGAATCCTGCTTCCCTCCGGTGTCCTGCAACGTGAACACTAGCCTGATGCTCTAGGAAAAACAATGTACTAAAAAACAGAAAGGAAGGAAGGAGGAAAGAAGGAAAAGGCAAAATGCCAAAATACACTAAAAAAATGGATAAAAGCAGGGAAGCCAGGAATCAGTTGCCAAGCGATAGGGCTCTTCTCTCTGACACCATCCATCTGTCTCTACTTCTGACCAAGGCTAGTCAAACTGAGGGTTTGCAAAATAAGATCAGAGCTTGAGAAAGAAGCAAGCAACAACAAAGTTCAACAACTAAAACAGAAAGTACTATGAACAAATTTATGGCAATCTATTAGAGAATCTAAAGAAAGTAGGTGCTTCATTATTAAATTATTATTATTATTATTAATTCAGGGTCTCTCTGCCTATTCCTGACTGGCATGGAACTCATTATGTAAACTAGGCTGGCCTCAGACCCACAGAGATCTGCATGCCTCTGCTTCTGTCTCAAAAGTGCTGGGATTAAAGGTGTGTGCCGCTACGCCCAGCTGAAGTACATGCTTTTATCTAGGAAAATACGGATTACAAAAATTTTGTTGAGGAAAATGTTGCTCCAGTGGAAGACCACACTACCAGGAATATTTGGGCAGCAATAGATTGATCATGATAGTAGTGCTATTAACTGGAAAAGCCTTGATAAACCAAGAAACTACTATAAATTTAAAGAAGAAATTATTCTTTGAAAAAATGTCCGAGTGTAGTTTTCTGGACTGCTACTTATTCACACAATTCGACGTGAGCACATCCGTTAGTTCCAGCTTATCAGAGGAAGTGGCCTTCCCTGCCAGGTGCAGATTAGTGCTAATTTTAACACCAAAATGCTCTCAATAAATGAGTAGCGTTAGCTCCAATAGATTGTTGTCAAAATCACAGCCTTGACAAGACCCACGCTGCTGTGTTTTCATCTGTGATCCAGCACTAAGTCATTCCAAGTCATCCAAAGTCTCAGAAAAGAAAGAGGCGGCAACCTCCCGACTCAGCTGAGAAGATGAACTAGTACTGATTATTTTGTTTTGAAAGAGAAGGCAGAAGTCACGAACACTACAGCGTGGGGTTCTGCCATCTGAAGACAAAGGCTAATTCAGGCAGAAAATGGAAGCAAATCAACTTTATGACAGTGTGGAGGATCAGTGAGGTGGGAGAGCCAGCGAGAAAACCCCCAGCTTGTGAGAGCCAATTAATAAATACAATAGACACATTGTGCTATCACTTTTTCTGGTCAGTATTTTGTTGAAAGCTCTATCCAGTGCAACAATATGAGAAGGATGGGCTGGGGTGGTAGATGGTGGGTATCGTCCCTGCCTTGAGAGCATGGGTCCTGAACTGAGAACCTCAGCAGGGGTGGGGGCACTCCAGACAGAGCAAATGTATATAGCAATTAAAATGAGTTAAGCTAGAGACAAGCCATATCTGGAATGAGACATCTGTAGTGGATGTAGCTAACAAAGGAATTCATGTGGCCATGCCAAGGACTCCTTGAATAAACAAGAAGAAACATAGCCCATGAGTCACCGGGGTAAAGCCATGAGCATGCAGTCAAGAGGAGGCAGAATCAAAACTCCCAGCCTACTAATCGTTTTAAAAGCATTTTTAAGAAAGATGTTTATTTTATTTCTTTTTTAGATAGGACCTCATATAGCCCAGGCTGGCCCAGAAAAGCCAAATTTGAATAGCAGTGACAAATCACTCCACACTACCATCTGAGGAGCATTGTTTAGAATCCTCTAACACCAAGAGCTGATCTGTCTGTGGTGACACTGGTCTAAGCCAGACAAGTGCCACCTGGTAAAGACGAAGACATGAAGCATCTCCATGTGGTAGTCCCATTCCTGAGCAGACACCCAAGACATGGACCAGAATGCTTGCTGCAGTGTTAGCTGTGACAGCCAAAACAATCTCACATGGCAAGGGTGGACATTTTAACATACGCATGGAGGGTACTCCTGTGTAGCAGTGAAAATGAACTACAGCTAAAATATGTCTTCATGGCTGCATCTAAAAACTTCACACAGATAAGAGAACAAGTTCTCAGGAACCTCCTGAAACGATGCTTTGTATTTCCATATTTAGTGAACTTGACGATCAGCGCCCAGTGAGCACCAAATGCTCAATTCCTTTTAGCAATTCCTCCTGGGAGGTGAGGCGGAGGCAGCTTTGCCTGCATGGGTGATAGTGGCCGGCTGAGGTTGGACTCTCTTGCCTCTCTTGTCTAGGTGTGCCACCGGGGAAGCCTGGCAGGATATCATGCTGGCCTGTATGCCGGGCAAGAAGTGTGCCCCCGAGTCCGAGCCCGGCAACAGCACAGAAGGGGAGACACCCTGTGGCAGCAGCTTCGCTGTCTTCTACTTCATCAGCTTCTACATGCTCTGTGCCTTCCTGGTAAGCTGAGATGGGACTCAACAGTGGGCAGTTTCAAGGCAGCGTGGGGTCAGGGACATCCCAGCATAAGAGCTGTCTTGGGAAGGCTAAATGAGTAGAGACATCTCATCCCTGAGAAGGGCCAGAGGTCTTGGCACAGAGCATCTCAGCTCCTGTCCATTCATGGCTCTTGTCACGGTAGCGTTGTTCTAGAAGACAAAGGTGTATAGAAGCCTGTGTGGACTTATATGTCTCTGATACCTTGCTCAGGAGCGAGGGAAAGGAGACCAGACAAAGCCCCTCTCTGTCCCTGGTAACTTGGTACAAAGGAAGTTGTTCTGTTTACACGTAGGATTCATTCGTCCTGATGCTCAGGAGAATAGTGTTAAGCTCATGGCCAGGAGACCCAGATTCTAGTAGTTGGCATCCTAAACACTAGCATATTGCTGATACTTAGAAACGTTGGTTTCTGGCTTACCTGGGCACTGGCTGGTGAAGTGGGCTTAGGGGGCAAATGTGTCTTGGCAAAGCCCCTTAGTGTACCAACTGTTCCCTGCAGATCATCAACCTCTTTGTAGCTGTTATCATGGACAACTTTGACTACCTGACACGGGACTGGTCTATCCTTGGTCCCCACCATCTGGATGAATTCAAAAGAATCTGGGCCGAGTATGACCCCGAAGCCAAGTAAGTTCCTTGAGGGGAAACCCCAAACCCCACAAGCTGAGAAGGGGCTGAGGGACCTGTTGAAGAGATATAAGAGGGGTCAACATTGAGGGTACTAACAACTGAAAACCCTGGAATGTATCAGACCCAGAGTCAAAGGCCAGCAGGAGGAGGCCAGGTACCATTCTTACACCTGGTGAGCATATCAGCTAAATGGAAATAGTAAAAAATTCTAACGTCAGATGAAACTAGTAATGCTTCCTTTGGGTCATTTAGGATTACATAGATTTCAGTGTCATCTTGACCTCAAGTTTATGGAAACTCCCGTTTACCCGTAACTGTTAACTGAGTATCCCTAAAATGCCTTCAGGCCCAATGATTAGTTGATTGAGCAACAAATACATCCTGGGACTTAATGGCACTGCTAGAATCCTTTCTACCTGGAGCACAGCACTAACAAACTTCTCCTGGATTGAGAACAGTAACATGTGCCCTGGGTTTGCCGTTCTATAATGGATCTCTGCACTGCCCAGGGCCTTCAGGCACCCTGCAGGGAATGCCCCTACATCTGGCCCCACCCCAGTACACAGCCCTGGGATTCTAACTTCCTTTCCTTCTCTCCTTCCTTCTCTAGGGGTCGGATCAAACACTTGGATGTGGTGACCCTCCTCCGTCGAATTCAGCCCCCGTTGGGTTTTGGGAAGCTGTGTCCACACCGTGTGGCCTGCAAAGTAAGAAATGTCCTGGGCTACTGAGGGAGAGGACAAATACAGGAAGCTGGATACCTGTTTGCCTTTGTGATTCTTTAGGGAATAAAGATATTTTAGGTATTTAAAGAAATAAATGTGAACCAGATTCTATTTTAAGAATCTTCCAGAGCTAAAGTCCCAAGGCTATAAAAGAACCACTGTCACAATGAATCCCTTGTTCCCCAGTGAGGGAAAGAGATATCCTGTGTGGATAAAGGGCTTATTTGGCCCCTCAGGCTGCACAGCCCAGGCCTAGGAGACTCTCCTAACCTAGGGTGATGAACTAAAAACTTTGACCCGAAGTCAGAGAACTGTTAGAGAGGCCACAAGTGATATATAGTCCCCAAAATACAGACTTTACTTACACAAGGACCTGCTGTTTTTATCAAATTCCTAAATGAATCTGTGATCCTGAACCGACTGGAACAAACGTGTTGGGCGCTGATAAACAGCCTCTGACCGACCTGGAGAGGAGGGACCCTTATACCTGCTCTAGGTCCTGCCATGTGGCCCAGTAGCTGCTGAGAAGAGCTGACTTTGGTCACCATTCTGCCTCCGTTCTCCCCATCCTGTGTTTCCAGGGAGAATTATGATGAGCTTGGAAAGAACTGGGGAAAGCAATAGCAGTGAGCAGAGCCATAGAGAAGAAGGAACACAATGGCCAATAACTGAGCTCCTTGGATAACCCACCTGTGGGAAATGGAGTTTGGGAGGCATGGAACTTTGATTTATGCTCTATGGTAGACTGATTCCCCTCATCAGAACATCAGAACCCCACTTTATTCCAGAAAGAACTCCAAGAGTCCTGAAAATGTGAGAAACAGCAACATTCTGTCATCCTATTTCCTGGTGCCGTGACAAGTACCCGGTTGCTTAACCTGTGTTAAAAAAAAAGTTTCTTTTGACTGACAGTTTTGGAGGCTTCAGTCTGTGATCGTCAGGCCTGAGCTTTGGGTCTGTAGCAGCTTTGGAACGTTACAGTTGAGAAAGAAGCACACTCACCTCAGGACCTCAGAAGGAGAGAAGTAGAAAGAAAGACCAAGATCCTAATACCCTCCTCAAGGGCATGGTTTCCCGTAACTTCTTCCCACTAGGCCCCACCTCCTGAAGGGTCCACCACTTCCCAAGAGTACTGAGGCTGGGAACTGAGCTTTTATGGCATGGCTTTTGAATGACATTTAGGATTCAAGCTGTAGGAAGTACAGCTCAAATGTAAGATCACACAGTCTAGTGGGAGCTGGAGTATATAGGTCATGAGTGCCACGTGGGTCTGTTCAGGCCAAAAGCCAGACTGACGCTTTCTACCTTGGTGTCTACAAGATTCACAATGATGCATTCACTCGGGAAAAATACAACCCTTGACAGGATATCCACAGGAAGGTGTCATGTGGTCTAAGAGATGACACCACTGCCATCTACAGTGGGCATCATACTGTTCTTTCTCCTGATGACCCCTGTGTGTGCTGCTGGCTCACCAAGGGAGGGGGAGGAGGCCAAGGGAGCATGTTTGGCGGTGAAGAACAACAGAATCCCGTTTGGGTGGTGAATTTGGGAATAGGACTGAAGTAGGGATAAATGTGTCTGTATGCAGAGAAGGGGTATGCTGTCCCCACATAGCCATCTCCTATTCCCTGTCTTCGGAGTTGGATAATTCTGTCTGACAGGCAGATGGCTGTTCTTGCTGCTGGAAGATAGCATAGCCGTGTCTGTAAGCCCGAGCACAGAACAGGAAGGAGCCCATTGTGGAACCAAGGGTCTAAGGAATGCGGAGGCACAGAGTTCTTACCCCAAAGCCTAGTTTTTCCCTGGAAAAGCTTTGGAAACACTGTGGTGACCACATACGTACTCCCCCCACTCCCAACAGCACCCATCCAAGTTTCCAGGGACCTCCCAGCCTCCCTGCCACAAGGGTTGTGCAGAGCCTTTAAGAACTACCTGTCCTTGTCACTGATTGAGCCTCCTTCTCCCTCTAGCGCCTGGTGTCCATGAACATGCCTCTGAACAGCGATGGGACAGTCATGTTCAATGCTACCCTGTTTGCCCTGGTCAGGACAGCCCTGAGGATCAAAACAGAAGGTAATGGCTCTCGTGGACCACTGGGAGGAGGGTGCGTGGGAAGGTCTAGCATCCCTACCAGGAAGATGCTCCTGCCTACACAGCATCAGAGCAGAATAACATCAAGAGCCTGCACGCTGACTCTCCAAGAGGTGCACCACCACGCTTATATCTTCTTTGGTTCCTAAATGTTCCCCCTTGCCATAGCTTATTCATTTTGAACTTTCTTTTCCACCAAACCCTAGAAATTGCCCTGGTAACCTCGGGAGGACTGAAGGTTTAATGCAAAACACGGAAGAGATGGTTGTTACACAGAACAGGACCAAGCCCCATACTGATGGCCTTGTATTAGCGACAGGCCTGTCTCCCAAACATTCAAATCTCTTCTGAAATTAAAAGGACCTATGTTGGAAAGGTGACAGTGACAAGCGGTGACTGTGGTAAATAGAGGTCATTGCCTGCAATTGCCTACATGAGCTAAGCTACTACTTAGATGATAACCCTCAGACTGCATACAACAGAGGGCCAAGAGCTGCCCTGTGGGTTAGAAGCAGTACTGTTGAAGGCATCTCTTGTCATCTCACTGATAAGTACTTTGAACTGCTCTGGGATAGGACGTGTGTACACACCTCCAAAAATGCTGCTGCTCCCCAAGACCCAGCTTAGGTACCTCGTAAGAGTGAGCAAAGGCCTCAGAATCGTGAGATGCTCTGAAGGCTACATTGAAGCACTGAGTGCATCTGTAACTCCACATGTCTGAGGGAGAGCGTGAGAACCTGCATTTGGAGAAAGCTGCATACACATCTCATGTATGAACTAGAGATCAACACCACTAGTGCAACCTGAGGGCCCCAGGCTTCCGGCCGGGGTCCTTGGTACCGTGGAAGGGCACTGGGCATCTCATACAACAGGACACAGCATTGTGTAACTACGTACTGCCTTGATTCGGTTTCCATATTGTGAAATAATGAAAGGCGGTGGCACCTGGCATTTATTTCACAGGTCACCCAGAGAGGTGCCTTCTTTAGTTGTACTCTTCCAGAGAGTAACAGACATGAGGGAACAAAAAACCAATCCTGCAAGATACAAGTCAAGGTAATGAGCCAAACTTTAATAAAGAAAAATGGATCAAATTTTCCTGGTAAACAAAAAAAAAAAAAAGCAAAGGCAAAAAAAATCCATTAGTGGTTAGTGCAAAACTTCATTCTGGGGGTAGATATAAATAGGCCTGTTGCTGATGAGAGAATCCAATACACGCTTAATGCACACATGTATGTAACAGACAAAACTGGAAGTATGTCTGCTGATAAATTAATATTGAATATCCATGTAGTGGAACATTCTTCTTTCAGCTCTGACCTTTCCAGCTTTTCTACAGTGAATATTACTTCCTTTCCATTCCCAGGGAAGGACTTCCTTTTCCAAGGAGAAATGACCGAATGCCTGCTAGAAGGAGTGTTTTGTGATACTTAAGGCTTGAGAAAGACTAATACTGTGGGTTTTGGCTCCAGGAAGGAATAAAAAGGATTTGTGCATAGCAGCCAAGATTTAGTGATGCTGAAGATGCGCTGAACAGGCAAACCAGATCTCGATGAATTAATGCCAGTAACTGAAGGGTTGCCAAACACTCAGCCGCAGATAACCACTGTTAGCAAATGGGAATGCCTGAGAGAGAAGCCAGTCAGTGGGACATACAGTTAATTAAGAATTAAAGAAAAGCACTTAAACATAAAGGCTCTTGGGAATATCTGCCAAGGGCATGTAATACTCTAGTATTCAAGAATGAACCTTCATCCAAAACAGGCCCTTTATGAACTTGTTCCATAAGACCGGAAATCAACACCACAGTCAGACAAGAGATGGGAGAAAACATCAGCATTTATAGAGATAAGACAGATCAGTCTTCACTCACCCTTCATGCAGTTATAAGAAGTGGAAGTAATTAAAAAAATTAACATGTACCCTGAGAACCAGAAACCTTATCCCGAGCCAGGTATCAAGATTTTCTATTGGAACACTGAAGGAAGAAGGTATTAAATTAGAGTTTGGAATGTAGCTCAGTGGTAGAGCAGGTGCCTAGCATGCACAAGGCCCAAGATTCAGACCCCAGAACCAAAAACAGAACAATAAAAAATAAAACATTTACAATATGAAACAATTATTGGTGAAATTCCAGTTACATTGAGTTGTTAAGAAAATAAATGAAAGCCTAAAAATGTGTAGGATCCTTTGGAAGATACATTTGTTCCTTGGGTCTAACTAAATGATCACGAGCTTGATTCCCCTCACAATTTAAGAGAGGAGCCACCCAAACTAAGGTTTTGGCAGCCTGGTTCTTTCCAGAGGCCTTGAGGGAGAATGGGCTCCATGTCTCTCTCTGGCTTCAGGTGGTCTCAGGTACCTGGCTCCATCCCTTCCATCCCTTAGTCTCTGCCACCCTCTTCACAGTATGACCTAGTATGACCTAGTCCATTTCTTAATTTGTCGTCTCCTCGAACATAGATTAAGCTCCATTCTACTTCCTGATGCTATTTTTCTCCTCAGATTGTACATTTTGTATTTTCACTTTCTGAGCTTGCTCCTTTTCGTTATAAATCTTCATTAGAGCTAACACTAATAACCATACAACAGAGTCTGTACTAGGCTGTTTTGATATTTCTTCTCCCAAGGAAATTAATCCAAAATTCTTCAATTTAGCTGCAGGCAAACTTTTTGGACAAGGGTGAAAGGCAGCCACATTATTCACCAAAATTCCGCAAGAACAATCTCTAGCCAATACACTAAAATTCGCCTCGGAAACCTCCTAAGCCTGGCTTCACAGTTCCTCGAACCTTATTCAGCGCCATGGTCTTTCATGTTCCTACTAGTATGGCCTATAAAGTGGCACTTTACGCAGTCAACTGCTTTTCTAGTCCGCAGTCCCAAGGTCTATGTTCCTTTAAACAAAAGCATGGTCAGGTCTGTTACAACAACACCCTACTTCAGTACCAACTTCTGTATTAGTTAGGGTTTCTATTGCTGTGAAGAGATACCATGACCACAGCATCTCTTACAAAGAAAACATTTAGCTGGGCGGTGGTGGCGCACGCCTTTAATCCCAGCACTCGGGGGGCAGAGGCAGGCGGGTCTCTGTGAGTTCGAGGCCAGCCTGGTCTACAAGATCTAGTTCCAGGACAGGAACCAAAAAGCTATGGAGAAACCCTGTCTCGAAAATTAAAAAAAAGAAAAGAAAACATTTAATTGAGGTGCTGGCTTACAGTTGCAGACGTTTAATCCATTACCACCATGGCAGGGAGCATGGCAGCTGGGAGTATGACTGCAGGCAGACATGGTGCTGGAGAAGGAGCTGAGAGTCATCTTGATCTGAAGACGGCAGGAAGTGAACTGAGTGTCACACTGAGTGAAAGTTAAACAGAGGAGACCTCAAAATCCACCCCCTACATTGACACACTTCCTCCAACAAGGCCATACCTACTAATAGTGCCAACTCCCTATGAGCTTACGAGGGCCAGTTACATTCAAACTACCACACTAGATAAATTCACATTCTGAGTTTTCAGGTAGACATGAGTTTGGGGGTGCTCCTTTCAGCCCAATACAGAAGATAAGTTCATTTGCACATTGTTATAGTCAGGATTCTTTCACCGCGTGTGTCAGAAACCAAGTCCAGAATGGCGGGACATGCCTATAATCCCAGCATTTGGAAGCCCAACACAGGAAGATTATGAGTTTGAGGCAAATCAGGGATCCATAATAAGCTCTTGTTTCAGAAAACAAACAAAAAGAGAAGCTATGAATGATCTTTAGTGAAGGGAACTGATGTCGGAGTGGCCAGGAGGTGTTCTGGCTTCAGCTGCAGTCTGGATGTGGTGCTCAGCATGTCAGGAGCCATCATTTAAGCAGAGGCTGTCCTCATGAGTGCCTCTGCTTGATCACACACACCATCCGCAGCTGGGTTTGAACTCAGGCAGTCTGACCCCGTAGCTCACATTGTTCACCATCAACTCCCGTATGATAGATGTTACTGCCAGCCATATCCTCTTCCCAGTGCTATGCAGCAAACCCCATAAACTCCACAGCTTTGAAGAACACCCAGTTACTAATTCACAGTTCTGTCAGAAGTCCAGCTGTGGAGAAGTGGGGTGCTCTACTCGGGACTCTCAAGACCAAACTAGGTACACTAATTAAACCAGGAGAAGGTATCACCACTAAGCCCATTCAGACTGTGGCTGAAGTCCTCCCATTTCTGTTGGTGTGCAGTCCCTCCACGGATTACACAGTGCGTGCACACTGGTAGCAAGGGGCAGGTATCATTGGGAGAACCCTGGAATCCTATCTAGCACATCTCCTCTTATGATTACTTTTTAACTTTGCTTCTCCACCATCATGAGACCAGTGTCCCAGGCAGCATGCATCTCATCCAAATTGCCAGAGTATAGGTCTTCAGGTTTCTGCCTCCACTGTTAGTTTTTTCTACTTCCTCCCCTGGGAGATTCAGTAGAAATCCTCTGGACACATGGATGCCCCTGTGTTGTGTATGTGTAGGGCAGGAGTGGATCATCCTTCCATCAAAACATCTCTGTTTCCTGCAACCACACAAGGAGGTTGTCATAGGGTTTACTGTTGCTGTGAAGAGATGCCAGGACCACAGCAACTCTTAGAAAGGAAACATTTAATTGAGGGTGGCTCACTTACAGTTTCAGAGGTTCAGTTAATTATGGTCATGAAGGGGAGCATGGTGGCGTGCAGGTAGACTTGGCGCCGAAGCTGAGAGTGCTATATAGTGCAGGCAACAGGAAGTTAACTGACTGTCACACTGAGTAAAGCTTGAGAAAAAGACCTCAAAGCCCACCCCCACACTGACACACTTCCTCCAACAAGACCACATCTACTCCAGTAAGGCCACACTTTCTATTCGTGCCACTGTCTTTGGAGCCATTTTCTTTCAAATTACTTTATTCCACTCCCTGTCCCCCAAAGGCTTATAGCCATATCATAATGCAAAAATGTATTCAGTCCAACTTCAAAATTCCCCATAGTCTATAACAGTCTCAAACTTATTCCAAAATCCAAAGTCTCTTCTGGGAAGCATGACAATCTTTTAACTGTAATCACTTGTAAAAATCAAACTCAAATATCAGATCACATTCTTCCAACATATAATGTCACAGGATATGCACTACCATTTCAAAACATAGGGAAGGGAGCATAGCAAGGAAATACTGGATCAAAGCAAGACCAAAAAACAGCTGTGAAAACTCCAAACTCCAAACTCTGCATCTCTATGTCTAATGTCACAGTGCTCTTCAGATCTCCAACTCCATTCAGCTTTGTTGACTGCGACACACTTCTTTCTCTTGGGCTGGTTCGACTCCCTGTGACCAGCTCTCTTTGTCAGGTATCCCAAGACTCTGGCATTTCTAACATCTTGGGTTCTCCAAGGCTATCAAGGTTTCAACTTCACAGCTTCGGTCTATGGCCTCTCTACTAGACCTTCATTCAGGGACACCCCTGACACATTCCTGGCCTCAATGGCTTTCTTTGGGTGCAGAGGCAAATTCCATAACCCGTTTCTTCTATCCTTAATGCTAAAGCCAGAACCATGTGGCCAAAGTTGCCAAGTTCTGCTGCTTACTGGAGCTAAAACATGGCCCCCATGTTAAATTACATCTTCACCAGCTTTCTGTTTTCCTTCACTGCCTAAGCTTGGCTGTCCTTGAACTTGCTATTTAGACCAGGCTGGTCTCAAACTCTGAGATCCACCAGCCTCTGCCTTCTCAGTGCTGGGATTAAAGGTTTGCACCAACACCCATGGCTCTAAACTTTCATTTATTCCATTCCACAAGTTGGGAACTTATCTGAGTAGGATCTTGTCCTGAGGACACCACTCCCTTTATTTCATTTCTCAATCCATTTATCTCCTTGAACAAAGGACGTAGGTCCATTCCTCTTCCTGATGCTCTTTTTCTCCTCAAAATTTACATTTTGTAATTTGCCCTGCTCAGCTTGCTCCTTTTCATTATAAATCTTCTTTAGAGTTGCCACTAAAAACCACACAACAGAGTTTATACTAGGCTGTTTTAAGATTTCTCCTGTTACGGTAATTAATGTAAAACTCTTCACTTTAACCTCAGGCAGATCATTTGGACAAGGGCAAAAGGCAGCTACTCTCTCCACCAAAATATCACAAGAACCATTTTCAGACAACATATTGAAAGTCTTCTCTGAAGCCTCTTGCGCCAGCTTCTGACATTTCAAACATTACCATCACCATTGTCTTTCATGCTCCTACTAGTATGCCCAAGTACGCAGTGCTTACAGCATTCTGCTGCTTGCCTGACCCAGAGTTCCAAAGTCCTCATTCCTCCATACAAAAGCATGGTCAGGCTTAGCACAGCAATTCCCCACTTTTGGTACCAACTTCTGTCTTAGGGTTTACTATTGCTGTGAAGGGACACCATGACCATGGCAACTCTTATAAAGGAAACATTTACTTGAGGATGCTGACTTACAGTTTCAGAGGTTCAATCCATTATCATCATGGTGGGGAGCATGGTGGCCTGCAGGCAGATGTGGTGCTGAAGCTGAGAGTGCTACATCCTGCAGGCAACAGGAAGTCAACTGACTGACACACTGAGTGAAGCTTGAGAAAAAGATTTCAAAGCCCGTCCCCACAGTGACACACTTCCTCCAACAAGACCACACCTACTTCAATAAGGCCACACCTCCTAATAGTGCCACTCCCTTTGGGTCATCACAGGGGTCATTGTAAAAATGTCAGCCTCAGGGTCAGTTGCAGTACAAACAGTACCAGAGCTGAAACAGGAGTGTCTACAGGCACCATCAGACTCTTCACCACTAAGCAGGAGGGAACACAGCTAGTGGCTGGGTTTGGGCTTTGAGCTGTCTTACAGTGGAGTAGGAAATGAAGGAGAATGGCGTTGGCCAAGGCAAGAGAGGAAAGTCACAAGGAAAGGAAGTAAGTAAAGAGATCTGGGAAGGGAAAATGGAAGGAACTAGAAAGTAGGAAGATTGGGGAGCAGAATGTGATGAGTCAGGGTGACTTGTGGGGCTTCCCAGCACAGTGGGGGGGGGTGTTTTCAGTCTGCACTTCCTTCTATCAGGAAACCTAGAACAAGCCAATGAGGAGCTGCGGGCCATCATCAAGAAAATCTGGAAGAGGACCAGCATGAAGCTGTTGGACCAGGTGGTGCCCCCTGCAGGTGGTGAGTGTTCCTTGCATTCCCACACAAGGGCTACTCTAACCCAGCCTGTAGGGCTTCTCCACCTTCTCTAGCTATGCCATCTTTGGCAGTGCAGACAGCCCTTGAGACTTCCAAGCTTGAGTCCTCCATGCTTCTGGATCCTTCTTTCTCTGGACCCTTCCGTGGACTCAGAGGCCCTACTTGGTTGTTATGTCCTACACAAGCTTGGATGTAAACTACCCCTTTAGAAACCTGCTGTAATGCCACATTCACCCTGGGAACAGTCAAGCCCTTCCGTGCTTAGGAGTTTGGCAGAACTTTCGTGGGAACTCTACCATATATGGGTATAGATTTACCCATAAACCACTGGGCTGACTGCTCTAGAGTTGCTCTAGAGCTCTGGAAGGAAAATTGCCTGAGACTCATCCCATCTTTTTAAAAGCTCTTTTTTTTCCCTAGAGTAGCATTTCTCATGCCTGTCAGGCCACAAGCCTCCTTCCATAGAAAGTGCTTCACACCATCCCTCCTGTAATCCCAAGTCAAATTCATAGGTACCCTGCCTTCACTTGTAGTTCCCACAGCACTAGTAGAATGCTTTAAAATGAGGTGGGTTAAAAGCAAATGCATTCACTATAAAAATGCCTGGTACACCCATACAGAAAGCTATAATAACCGATGAGACCCTCACACTGAACAGGAGTAACTGTTGAACGTGAGCAAGACAGCGCTGAATACTGTCAACACTTTACATGTGTCATTTACATCCTATTAACATGTTAGTTGAGCCTACAGATTCTGGAAACATCCTTTGGAGGTGAGACTTCCTATTTGAGACCCCGTCCAAAGGGGAAGGCACGGTGTGCTAGGAGTTAGCCCGTGTCACCTAATGCTTTGCTGCTTCATCTTTATGAAGTTCACTCCAGGAAACGATGTTCGTAGAAGCTATGTGGGTTTCCCAGTGGGTACAGTGTAGACTCAGGCATCCGACTCAGGCCTGAGCGAGCACAAAACTCCTAAGTTCATTCCCAAATCCCTCGTCAGGGATCTCCAGGGCTTTCCAGGTGTGGAAATGAGACCCTGCCCTGTGGTAAGCCCAGAGCTTCTGTAGAGTTGGCTACTCTAAAGGACAGTGAGGACAGGAAAGCCATTGCAGGTCCTGAGGCCCCGCCCAACCATCTGTTCTTCTCACACAGAGCAGGAAAGTAGATGAAGGGACCACTTGATTTCCATGAAATACTCCCCCTGAGGACTTTCCTAACATTTAGCTTACTCCTAAGATCAAGACCATGTCATGTGTAGTCTTGTGTGTTCAGCCCAGCATGGACACATGGTCTAAGCCAGCGAGTTGGCTGGAAGGGAAATCGCCAACCTTGAAGGAAGACTCCCCTGCCACTAGCCCATCTCACCCAATTAGAATTGTGTTGGCAATTAGGAGACTGGTCATTTGGTGGTAAGTGGGATCAAATAAGACTTAGTAATGTCCATTCAAGATGGTGGGAAAAGCAAAGTGGGAAGTAACCTTGATGATAACCTTCCTTTTCTGTGAGGGGGAAAATGAGACAAAAACAGCCAGGCATAGACATCAGCATACACTTCTGGTCTCAGCTACTCAGGAGGGAATGGGTCATTTGATCCCAAGAATTGAAGGCCACTTGGACAAGATGGGGAGATATTGTCTTAATTAAAAAGGAAGAGGAAAAAGAAGGATTGTAGGAGCCAGATGGGTCAAGGGCACCACAAGAACACTGCCCACAGAATCAGCTAAGCAGGGCTCACAGGGGCTCACAGACTGAAGCGACCATCAGGAGCCTGCGTGGGTCTGAGTCGGGTCCTCTACATATGTTATAACTGTGTGGCTTGGTGTTCTTGCTGGACTCCTAACAGTGTAAGCAGGGCTGTCTCTGACTCTTTCGCCTGCTCCTGGGACCCTTTTCCTCCTAATGAGCTGCCTCATCCAACCTTAATATTAGTCTTATTGTAGTCTATTATGCTATGTTCAGTTGATATCCCTGGGAGGTCTTCCCTTTTCTGAAGGGAAATGGAGGCGTGGATCTAGCAAAGTGGGGGTGAGGGATAGAGCCTGGGAGGAATGGAGGGAAGGGAAATTGAGGTTAGGATGCAATATATGAGAGAAGAAAACATTTTGGAAAAAGGAGGATATGAACATGCTTGCTTATTTCTGGAAAAGAACTCAAGAAACTGGTGGCGTGACGAGCTGTCAAGAGGTGGTAAGCAAGCATGCAGGGATGTGGGGAGTTCTCAGCCATATGCCTCTTTACATGTTTGCTTTTGCACTAAGAAATTAAAGCAAATATGTTAGAGAAGCTTTCGGTGCTGCAAACAATCAAGGAGTTCTGGCAGAATCGCTCATCCTCTTCTCTCTGTGTGCCTTAGATGACGAGGTCACAGTCGGCAAGTTCTATGCCACCTTCCTGATCCAAGAGTACTTCCGAAAATTCAAGAAGCGAAAAGAACAGGGGCTGGTGGGCAAGCCTTCTCAGAGGAATGCACTGTCCCTGCAGGTGAGGGGATAGAGGGAGGTACCCACACTCAGGGCTTGGTCACCTCCCCTTGACCCTAGCCAGAGTCCAAGTCTTGCCCAGCTACCTAGAGGCCAGGTCCCATCCCCAAAAAGCTTGTGAGCTCTCTAAACCTCCCTGAAAGTGGCGATGAAAAGGCAATGCGATCTTCCCCTTATGCATCCTTGCCCACATCCTTCCCTCAACCATCCTGCCAGCCTTCCCAGCCCCCAGTTCTCTTAGCCCTCTGCTCCTGAGTCAGAAGATTCTTGGTGGTCTGTAATATGTCTTCATTCCTCCTAGTAGAGGAATAGGTTCTTCTGCTCTAGCGTGGTTGGGTGAGGTGGGGATGGGGGGTCCAAGGAAGCCCGTCTCCTGGTGTGGGTGCCCAGCTGCCTGGCAGAGAAACAGAGAGGCAGGGACTTGTGGAGGAGAAACAGGGTCCTGGCTGACTAAAGATCAGTGAAAAGGACCTGGGTCTTCACATGTCCCTCTGGATTCCAGGCTGGCTTGCGCACATTGCATGACATTGGGCCTGAGATCCGACGGGCCATCTCTGGGGATCTCACCGCTGAGGAAGAGTTGGACAAGGCTATGAAGGAGGCTGTGTCCGCTGCCTCCGAAGACGACATCTTCAGGGTAAGTGCCATGACGAGTGTCTTCACGAAGTTCAGTTAGGAGCAACAGTGTCCTAAATTGGTGTTCTCCTGATCTCTCGGAGGGGTGCCACGTTCTTCCTAGTCAGCTGTCTCCCCATTCCCTGCCTTCTTTCCAAGCCAACTCCGTGCCATGACTTCCTCCTAGGACACAGCAGCTCAAAATATGGCCAACTCTCAGAGAACAGGGGATGTCTGCTTCTGTAAAGACATTTTCTGGGAGAAGTTTCTCATCAGAAGGTGTGGAGTAGGAACTCTGGGTTTCTTATAATCTGAAAATCTATTTTATTTACCACTATTTGAACATTTTGGTCTAGCTAAATAAAAATACAAACTTCTGACTTTTCTTGGAGAGAAGAAATAAGGTTAAGTGGCCATGTTCCTATGCACAGCTGGACAGCAGTGGTTGTCTTGTTAAGATGGAGCATGTGATCTCCAAGCCACAGTGTCCCCTCCAGGCCTCTTGCTCTTTCCCTGCAGTGTGAAACATTAAGGCAGTGAGTAAATCCACACACTGCTGGGCCATGAGCCCACAGTCTCCCATCCGACTCCCTCCCTTCTAGTTCCTGCCAATCCCAGTCCCCAGGTCTGGCTCCCGAGGACCTTCAGATACCACATTAGGCAAACCTTGCCAACCACTATTGCCCAGACCCCTTGCTCCAGGACAAAGAAGAAATATTGGAGAAAAATACTTGCTGATTTTGAATCTCAAAGAACCCCTACAGGAAAGGAAGCCGTGATATAATCAGTACAGTAAACTCTTCCCTCTTAGTTTCAACTTGCCCAATACAGCTTGTCGCTCCACAAACCAGTTGTGTTTCCGTTAAAACAATCTGGTTCACCTCTTCCTTTCCTTCTTCCCACCCCTCAGCACCCACAGCGAGCTCCACCAAGCTAAGCAGCTGGTTTCTGTGAAAGACACTCATCTTAGACTTGTCCTTGAAACCCAGCTTCAGTCTCTGGTGTTCCCTTAGGAACAGACTTCCAGGGAGGCTTCTAGACCAGCAACCTCCTGCCTGCCCAGGCCCATGATGGAATTCATATCATGGTGTTACATGTAGAGGGAACTGTGGAACCTTGAGCATCTAAGTCCTCCCTCTCCCATGTGCCCAAAGTGTGTGCCTCTTTGGAGGGCAAGATGACTTCCTGCGGTCTGTGCTTCTTAGAGGGGGTGAGGAAAGGAGGAGAGAGAGAATGCGGAGAAGCCTTTTCCACCTACTCCTCTCTCTTGTCTACAGAGGGCTGGAGGCCTGTTTGGCAACCACGTCAGCTACTATCAGAGCGACAGCAGGAGCAACTTTCCCCAGACCTTCACGACCCAGCGCCCGCTGCACATCAACAAGACAGGAAACAGCCAGGGCGACACGGAGTCGCCATCCCATGAGAAACTGGTGGACTCCACTTTCACCCCCAGCAGCTACTCATCCACAGGCTCCAATGCCAACATCAACAATGCCAACAACACTGCCCTGGGTCGCTTCCCCCACCCCACTGGCTACTCCAGCACGGTCAGCACTGTGGAGGGCCATGGGCCGCCCTTGTCCCCTGCTGTCCGGGTACAGGAGGCAGCTTGGAAGCTCAGCTCTAAGAGGTAAGCAGGGTGATAGGCCTGGGCATGAGGCTTCACACGCCCTAGCCAGATGATACCAGGAAAGACAGACTTAGATCCCCCAGCCTCTGCGCAGCCGCCAAACTCTGGTGGAGACTGCTGCTCTGAACTGGAGGTTGGAGCCAGCTTGTCACCCCCATCCGCTCCTGCTCACACATGGCAATGACAGTGATAAAGTTACTCTGTCTTCCAGATGTCTTCTGAGATGCCATACCTCTGACAGTCCTTTCCCCCTCATCCCTCCTCAGCATATTGACCTGTGACCCTCCAAGATGTGTGACTTGGGCCTGTGCAACAAAACCAGCTCCTGCCCCTTCCCAGGTCCCTAAGCCTGGCTTTTCATCCAGATGAGACTAGACAATATATCCACCTGTGTAGCTTAAGGAAGCATGCTGTGGCTGCAGCAGGTCCCCTCTTTACCTGCTCCATTGGCTGTAGACTCCTGAGCCAGGATGGGAGAGGACACCCTCTGCATCTTCTTCATCACCCTTACCTAGCTGCCCTTCCAGCCTACCAGTTCACAGTATGACTGTCCTTTCCCTTGCCCGCTGGCCTAGACTATAAACAAAAATTTCAGGCATCTCTTCAAATCCCAAGTGTCCTGATCTGCTACCCACAGAGCAGCGTACCTGCTCACTGGTTTTCACACCGTCCCATTTCTAGGTGGCTACATGCAAGTCTCCATGGTCCATGCATTTGAATGGCTATTGCCATGGCATCCATCCTACCTGGTATATACTCTGGGACACTAGCTGCTCTAACCACCCAACAACATTGCAGGCTGAGCCCTTGGACCCAGGAGGTCTCTACACACAGGGAGTGTGTGCTGCTCTGACGGCTGGCTCCACCTAGGGCATTATTAAGATGAAGCAGTTGTCCCATGCCTGTTCTGGTAGCCCCACCCTTTTCTGCAACACTACTTCTGTCCCACCTTTGAGGATTTAGTCCTAGTACCAGCTCTTCCCTCCTATGCCTTGCAAAAACTCTAACTTTTTTTTATTTTTTTTAATTAAGATATATATTTTTCTCTGCTCCTCTCCCTTCCTCTCTCCTCTCCTTCTATCCTCTCCCATGGTTCCCATGCTCCCCATTTACTCAGGAGATCTTTTCTTTTTCTACTTCCCATGTAGATTAGATCCATGTATGTCTCTCTTAGGGTCCTCATTGTCTAGGCTGTCTGGGATTGAATTGTAGGCTGGTTTTTCTTTGCTTTATGTCTAAAAACCACTTATAAGTGAGTACGTATGACATTTGTCTTTCTGGTATGATGTTTTCTAGATTCATCCATTTGCCCACAAATTTTTCTGCTGTGTAGTACTCCATTGTGTAAATGTACCACATTTTCCTTATCCATTCTTCGGCTGAGGTGCATTTATGTTGTTTCCAGGTTCTGGCTATGACAAACAAAGCTGCTGTGAACATATTTGAGCACATGTCCTTGTGGCATGACTGAGCATCCTTTGGGTATATACCCAAAAGTGGTATTACTTGGTCTTGAAGAAGATTGTTTCCTAATTTTCTGAGAAATCATCATACTGACATCCAAAGGGGCTGTACCAGCTTGCACTCCCACCAGCAATGCAGAAGTGTTTCTTTTACCCCACATCCTCTCCAGCATAAGTTGTCATCAGTGTTTTTGAGCTTGGCCATTCTTACAGGTGTAAGATGGAATCTCAGAGTTGTTTTGATTTGCATTTCTCTGATGACTAAGGATGTCTAACATTTCCTTAAGTGTCTTTCAGCCATTTTAGATTCCTCTGTTGAGAGTTCTCTGTTTAGGTCTGTACTCCATTTTTTATTGGATTATTTGTTCTTTTGATGACCAACTTCTTGAGTTCTTTGTATATTTTGGAGATCAGGCCTCTGTCTGATGTGAGGCTAATGAAGATCTTTTCTCATTCTTCAGACTGCCATTTTGTCTTGTTGACCGTGTCCTTTGCTTTATAGAAACTTCTCAGTTTCAGGAGGTCCCTTTCATTAATTGTTTCTCTCAGTGTCTGTGCTACTGGGGTTATATTTAGGAAGTGATCTCCTGTGCCAATATGTTCAAGTGTACTTCCCACTTTCTCTTCTGTGAGATTCAGTGTGGTTGCTTTTATGTTGAAGTCTTTGATACGTTTGGACTTGAGTTTTGTGCATGGTGATAGATATGGATCTATTTTCATTTTTCTACATGTTGATACCCAGTTATGCCAGCATCAGTTTTTGAATATGCTTTCTTTTTCCATTTTATATTTGTTTGCTTCTTTGTCAAAAATCAAGAGTTCGTAGGTATGTGGGTTGATATCTGGGTCATCAATTTGGTTCTGTTGGTCCTTCTGTCTACTTTCCTGGCAATATCAGGCTATTTTGAGTACTGTAGCTCTGTAGTAGAGTTTGAAGTTTGGGATTGTGATGCCTCTAGAAGTTCCTTTATAGGACTGTTTTGGCTAGCCTGGGTTTTTTGCTTTTCCATATGAAGTTGAGTACTGTTCTTTGGAACTTCTAACTTTTTTAAACTTTCATTTTGTCTAGCTTTTTCTTTGACGGTTTCACACACATCTATAATATTTCCGTCATATTCTGCCCTCCATCACTCTCTCTTATCTCTTTCCACTCCCACTCGTCTCCTTCCTACTTTCCTGCCTTTCTTTTTTATGTGGCTTGCGGAGTTTAGTTAGGGTTGCTTGGATAAGAGTGGGTGAAAGGTTACACACTGAAGGTTACCCATTCTCCTCCCCCAGCCAATCGCTCCTCATGGAGGGTGTGGCCTCCTGAGCCCTGACCCCTCCATGATGGCCTGTTGATAGACCCAGGCTTGTGCGAAGGCAGCAAACAGTGGAATCCTCCAGCTTACTACCCATTCTCCCCTCAGAAGGAGTGATGCAGATGTCTTGTTTAGGACTGAGCTCTCAACAGTAAATGATTCTCAGCACTCACCTATGAGTCCCTGCTGCTCCCAGCTAAAAGAAGCGTCCCTGACCAAGGCTGAGCAGGGCACTAGGTATAAATACTTAGAAGGCATTTTGACAGCGTGTCTGTGTAGTAAACAACAGTAGGTTCCCATGGGTCTAGGGCCCTGACATGCCGGGTCCATGAGAACAGAGCTACAGAAAAGTATTGAACCACACACAGGGAGAGGAAGAGCACTTGACCAGAGTTGGAGAAGAAATGCCCGAATGGGCAGGAGGACCTGTCCCAGGAGCAACAGCATTCTATTCAAAGGCACATTCAAGTGTGGCAGGTTCTTTAGCTCAGGAAATACCCAGGCTCAGCACAGCCTCGGGCTTATTCTGCCTGCATAGAGCAAGCCCTCTATGTGAAGTTTCTTCCCCATGTCTTCACTTCAGAGTCAGAACCAAAGGCACACTGAATACGATCCAGGGACTTACCAGTTTCAAACAGTCACCTAAAGGCTCAGCTGTCCACAACCCTGTGATAATTGCACAGTCCAGGACTCTGCTTCAAAACCAAGCCTTCCCCACTTCTGTCTTTGTGCATGTTCAGGGTTGTGTAGGGGTACATGCGCTCATGTGTGCATGTGTTTAGAGGCCAGAGATTTGACGTCAGATGTCTTCCTCAATTACAGTCCACTGAGACAGGGTCTCTCACTGAACTTGGAGCTCACCCGTTCAGCTAGTCGTGCCCTCTACTTCTCCAGGCAGGAGCTAGGCTGGCACTCAGATCCTCGTGCTGTGTGACAGT